>NW_009258117.1:7092207-7456488 GCF_000149755.1 Phytophthora sojae
CACCACAGACCCCTGTAATAGACGTTTCTCATTGAGTAGAATTCGTTGAAAATGATAGTTTTTCGTCAAATAGCGTGTAACGTAGATACCCTAATCCTCCCATCAGGTCAGACTAATTACCGTAGGTACTGTACTCTGTTCTATCCTACGATGTGCAGGCAGCCGCGCTTCAGGCCGCGTCTCTGGCGAGTCAACATGCATACTTCACATACTGTACACGACCCAGATACGCGGAGATCTAGTCGCACAGCATCAATTATGGCCGCCATGGCCGCCGTCTCGCAATCACTACACCTTTTCTAGACCTTAAGCAAGCTAAAGAAAAACCGCACTTGCGGTTTAATGCGTGAAGGTGGTCGGATATACATTAAGGAGGGTCGGCAAAAGCTCTAGGCTAGGAAACCAGTCTTGGAGGCCCACAGAGGGGCGACGAGGAGCGTAATCTGGGCAGCCCTACGGGGCTCCAAAAAGGTGTTTCGTACATCATTGCGCCTTTCTATAACTGCTATCCATGCATTTTGTCCCAATCAATCCCGCCGCGAATGGATAGAATCTGTCCCGCATATCCATTTAATTTGTCCGAGGGACATCGAATATGCATGACAGGGGGAGACCACTTTTTATCATTATGCAGAGGCATCACTATCTAGATCTGTACCATATTGGCGGTACATTGTCGTCCAAGGAACCAGGGTAGTGACATTACCACCATTCAGGCACTTGGTGACCTTGTATTGCACTTGATATGTGGTCGAAGCGCTACATACAAGTAGTTGTTGCGCTGGACATTATAATATATACTAGTATATGGCGCGAGAAGTGGTGAGACACTGGGCACTATTCAGATAGAACTGGGAGGACTGCACAGGCAGCTACAACGCGAAATCTAGTCTAGCGCCAAGGCAAAAACGATAAATGCACGTTCCAGAATCGCATCATGCAAAAAAAATTCAGTTTACAAAAATAATATGTCCGCGAACTCGGAGAATCCAAGTCCATTCAAGGTCGCAAGCGAACCCACGTCGGACATGCTTTACGCAATGGACATTCTCATAGTTAACGGTCTCTTGATAGTGATAAAGCCCAATCGCGTATCACTAAGCACTATCCAGAGGTTAGAGGATGTTTTGACTTGAATTGTTATGTCGTCGGTCATCGGGAGAGCCTCCATTAGTGCTAACCAGAGGGTATCCCTATTCGGGATATCACTCCAAAGAGGATTGTCTGTATATGATATTGTTGTTCCTGGCACACCTATTGAAAACACAATTTAGCCACAGCCTACGTGAAATGAGCGGTTTATTGTAGCACACAAGGAAGCCAAATCCATGTCATGTTGGAACTCGGACATGAAAAAAATCTTCCGTGAACCTCCTGTTCGACTCGGGAGATTTTGCTGCAGCAGAAGCGATACAGTGTAAACACAAGCACTGTACTTATTGTCTTTATCCAGCTTGCATGGTCACTAGGCACTCGTGTGTATCTTGCGCACGGCAATCACCACGGCGCAGATGAGGATTATCAACGCTCCGACAACGCTCCAGTGATTGATGTGCTCGCCCAGAATGGCCGAGTCCAAAATGAAGACAAAGACCACCTGCGTATAGCGCAAAACGGCAGCGATGCCGGCCTTCTCAAGTTGGAAGCCAATCGTGAGGCACACTTGGCCGCCGAACGCGAAGACTCCGGTTGCTATAACGGCTCTCCAGAGCACGAACGTCGACGGGATGTAGAAGGACTGTGCAGTATGTCGAGAGTTAGAGTGGGGAGGGGTTCAGTGGATCATATAAGGCAGCGTACCTGTTCAACCAGCGCTAGCCACAGGCCGGACATGATGACACTAGCCACCGCGAAGTAGTGTACGATAACGACCGCGTTCAGCCCCCTCAGCTGACGCACAGTCAGGAACACAAACGCTCGGCTCAAGGCACCGAGCAGTGCAGAGCACACCCCGACCCATGAAGCATCCGTTGAAGCCGTGGGATGGTCATAGCCGAACAGGAAACCCGGTCGCACCACACACACGAGGCCACCAAACGATGCAATCGCACAAATGAGGCTCACAGTCTCAATCCTCTCGTGCAGGAAGATCGCACCCTAACAACAGACAAATATACATTAGCACCACCTCACGATAGCATTGATCCACCCATCCATCCATCCCAAGACAACGTACGAAGAACATGGTCAAGACTGGACTGATAAAGATCAGCGAGCTCGCGTCCGCAAGCACCATTTGAGACATGGCGTAGAACGAGAAGCCCATGGAGATGAAGCCCGTAAGGCAGCGGTAGATCAGCATCCGACGGTGCTCAGGGGGAACGTAGAGCTTCGTCCCAGTAAGCAGAACAACGACCTACACCAGCAAAATCGGCAGCGCTACGTCAGTCGAGGCAGCACAATCCGTGCTGAGGCGCCGCATTGACGTACGTAGTTGCACACGAGGACGCCCACAGAGCGCCAGAACGTGGCCTCCATGGCCGAGAAGGTGAAGGTCATGTACTTGATCACGACGGCCATGGAGCCGAAGCACAGCGACGACATGGTGACACACCCGAGGCCGAGCAGCGCATGGTGGCCGGACCCAGCTTCGACTTTGGGGTCGGCCGCGGTCGTGGGCAACAGCGGCGCGGCTTCCGACGGACTCTTCTCCTGGCCGACGCTCATATTCGTTGGCGCCAACGGTTTCTTGGCGAATGAACTTGCCTGGTCAAGGACCTTTCCCCATCGCGGCTGCGTTCACCACGCGCAGAGGTTGGGCGATTTGATTGGCAAGCGATTCGTGTGCCAATCTTGAAGCGATTGGGGCATCCGTGCACTGCACCAATTTCAGCACGTGAAGCGACTGGGAGTCGTGCTTTCTACCTGTTGAATTTTACTCACACGCACCACCAAGCCGAAGTGTCGTATTTGGTTCCTGGGCAATGAACATCGATTGATTTTCAACACAAAACGTCTACATGCTCGCATCAAAAGCGAGCAGAAAAAAAACTAGAAGTTGTAGCGAGACTTGAGGTTCTCGTACAAACGACGCAGCATCCACCCGTCACCCTCCGCAATAGTCATGGAGCTCCCCGCCATCATGATGCAGTTGGGCCACTTGCCATTCGGTTTCTCCTCGTCCGAGTAAAAGTCCGGAAGTCCGAAGCCGTGGCCAATTTCGTGGGCGACGATCGTAAGCTGATCCTCCTCAGTGTGCGCCAGCATGTCGTCAAGATCCACTTTTTGGCCCCAATAAGTGCCTAAACCGCCACCCAGGCCCTGGGTCGGCCAAAGGGAGACGTCGAACGGCTTGCCGTCACAGCCGCTGGACTCGGACCACCCACCGGGAGACCCGTCCAGGGCGCGGTAGCAATTCTCGGGACACTGTGGAGCTCCATCCTTGTCGAGGTCCCCAATGTAGAGCTTACCGAGTGAGGCGCCCGACCAGCCGAGATCGGAGGCACTTCGTGCAGCAAAACCCACGATGTTCACCTTGATCTGGTTATACGGCCAGCAGTTGTAGCCGATAAGCCATCGGTTCCAAGCAGCGTACTGGCGAGTCAGCATCGCTTGAAACTTGGCAGCTGTAGCCTTGGTAAGCTTCGTGGTCTTGCTGTCCCAGCGGACGCAGTAGTTGAGAGTGCCGTTGTTGGCCACGATTTGATCCATGATCCAGTTATTGTAGGGCATCACCTCAGGCTCCATGCGGTTGTCCCAAACACACTGGAGGTCTTCCGCGCTGACGCTGGTGGTTGGATGACCGATGACGCATTCGCCAGGGCGAGAAGTGATGCTTCTGAAGGGGGCATGCGCAGCGCTGCTGTTGCTGGATGATGCAGCCGTAGCAGGTATGGCAGCCAAGGCTGTCGCCAGAATGACAGCGAAGAGGGTCGAGAATAGGCTTGGGGTCATCGTGGACAATTGGAGAATGAACTCTTGCCAAGACTGCTCGTTGATGAGCAATATGGCCAATGCATGCGGGTAACTACCGATAGTAGTTAGTTGTCTAGCTGATGCATGCAGACACTATTCAACAACGACGGCAAACAACGGCACGAGTTACGATACGCTGACCGAACGAAGCTTGCGGTAAACTAATTTCCTTGAAACCATGCGAAGGTGAATGACCTATGCTCCTACATGTATGCTTAGTACTACTACGTAGTATTCAGTAGAGCATAGACATTTGTGTGTGACGTTATTACATGTTGTTGCCTTGTGCCAACGTGTAGCCACAGTACAACCCTGCCGTAGCTCCGTTGTGCCTAAGTCTGTACATTCATTTTGTACGTTGGCCTTGTTTGTAGTGGCTCTCCAAACGATGTTAACTTCGCATAGTCGTCTGAATCTTGCGAACAGCGATCACCACCGCGCAAATCAGGATGATCACGGCGCCTACAATACTCCAATGGTTGATGTGCTCGCCCAGAATCGTCGAATCCCAAATGAAAACAAACACCACGTCCAGGTAGCGCATGGCAGACGCGACGCCAGCCTTCTCCAACTGGAAACCCCTCGTGAGGAACATTTGACCACCGAACGTGAAGATGCCGGTGCCGATGATAGTTCTCCACAGCAAAAATGTCGTCGGGATGTAGAATGACTGGCACCATAACACAATTCAGTTAGTTAAATTAAAGTAGAGACATTGTGCAATGTTTCTCAGCCACGACGTACCTGTTGAATCAGCGCCAGCCACAGCAACGTCAAGATGACGCTAGCCAATGCGAAGTAGTGCACGATGACGAAGACGTTCAGCCCCTTGAGCTGCCTCATCGTCAGGAACACAAACACCTGACTCAGAGCGCCCAGCAGTCCGACACGACCCCGATCCACGAGCCATCGGTAGCAGCCGTCGGGTGATCGTAGCCGAAAATGAACCCGGGCCGCACGACGCAGATCAGGCCGCCGAACGCCCCGATGGCGCACAAAAGACTCACGGGGTCGATTTTCTCGTGCAGGAAGAGGGCACCCTAACAGCAAAAAACACACACACTAAGTAAGTTCTCTCCACGCTGTTCTCACCACCCTCCGCCAACTCGACGTACGAAGAAGAAGGTCATGACGGGGCTTGTGAGGACCAAGACGCTTGCGTCCGCCAGCACCATCTGCGACATCGCGTAGAACGCGAAGCCCATGCACGAGAAGCCGGTGATGCAGCGGTAGAGCAGCATCTTGCGGTACTCTTCCGGGACGTCGAGGCTGACGCCCGACAGCTTCACCACAATTTAATTGCACACGAGCACGCCGAACGAGCGCCAGAGCGTGGCCTCCATGGACGAGAAGGTGAACGTCATGTACTTGATGAACGTGGACATGAAGCTAAAACACACGGACGCCACCGCCACGCATCCGATTCCCAGCAGCGCGTGGTGGCTCGGCTCGGCTTCGACTTTGGCGGCAACGGGGTCCGAGGTCGTCGTGGGCAGCAGCGGCGCTGACTCGTTCTCCTTCTTAGGGTCGGTGACACTCATCTTGAACCCTTGGGGGCTTTGCAGGGCAGCGGCGTGTTGACGAGTGACGCTGGACGGTCTCAGAAGACCCGCTCACACCGTCCGAGTCGATACCGACGGTATCAGCTCCGATTTGATTGGCGAAAAACGCGCGGTGAAAACCACTAGTTGGTGTGGTACACGCAGACTGAAGTTGAAGCGCAATAGGGAAAACGTCAAAAGGTGTATGCGTTGGGAAAACGTTTGTCAATAGGTGTAGTGGTCGTGGGCGTCACGTCGCGTCATGTCTCATCATACACGTACTGACACACGTTTTGGTTGCCGCGGTATTTCGGCCGAGGTCGGGTCATATAGACCCAGGATCGAGCTTCCAAGCACAGTAGTTTATTAACGACACGCTCGTAGCGAACACGGTCAACTAATAATAGCATATAGAGCAACTGTACTCGACAACTTCGCTATTGTGGCTACAAGGAACTACCAACGCAAACCGCAAGCGTCTATAGCATGGCTGTACTAGGTAGGTTTTGCATCTGAATTTCGGAGGTGAAGGAGCTCTAGTGAGAGCCCCCAACCGGAAGAGAGTGTAGGTATTGCAGAACTGTGGCAACGCTGAGGCCTGGCTACAATGGATAACGACGTTCATTATAGTCCCTCAGTCGTACAATTCGCTATCAAAGTCATGGACACCACGAACCGTGCTAGTTGCATCAGGTAGAAGCCTTCCTAACCCCGGGTTTTATGGATTTGGATCTAAGCCCACACACCAGTCACCGCATTCGTTGCTGATGCAGCTTTATCATGCACCTTAGTGCGCTTGGAACCACATACACATACTGTCATACCGACAACCTAGCATACACCTAATGACACGAGTTAACCGCTTTTGACAAAACGTTTCAAATTCATACACCTTTTGACGTTTTCCCAGCGCAATGGACTCGGCTACATGGGCGACAAGTTGTCGAGCAGCTCCTCCATGCTCTTGCGTCTGCGCATCGACCTCGCCGACGGCATCGTTCTAAACTCCGACCGCGTCCTCGGTGGCGACGGGCTTCCTTGAGCAGCGGCAACAGAATCGACTGGAGATGGAACGCTATCCAACGCAAACTTCACTCCTCTGTCCGTGACTTCATTTCGCTGGCGCTTCAGTGGCGTCGGCGCGACGGCGGATACACTGTCGGTAGGTGCAAAAAATCTCTCCACATCGAGACGCCGATGAATCACGTTGGAGAATCCCCGTCGGGTGCGAAGGAACCCAGCGTCGCTGATCATAACACCGAAGTCGTAGTACACATGAGGGAGCATGTATGTGAGACCGTCGTCCTCCATAACGTCAACATCGAAGCAACAGCGCACCAAGCTATTCACCCGGGCAGGCGTTCTGATCAGTTCTTCCAGAGGTAGCCGATGGTACAGTTTCGCGCGTGGTCGGTTCAATAGAGGTGCCGTTGAGGCGGGTTGATCGGGTACCGGATCATCCAAGTGCTCGTCAATATTGTCAACAACTGCGACTGCATTCGCTGCTTCTCGTTCTTCCAGGTGCAGCAAGCGCCGGTAGTACATTGATTTCGCAAGGAGCACTAGCACGACTAGCGCCAGGCTCTCCGTGACAACAATCAAGAACGGAGAGAGCAGTGTGTGCAGCATATCAGGCGAAGTAGTGGCAAACCCATCAACCTCTTCGTTGTATGCGTTCGCAACAGCAAGGCGACCGGGGAAAGCAGCACCGTCAATATTCTGTTGACCTTCGTAATGACGTCTGAGCTCAGCAATACCAAAAAGCCCGTCTGTTTCCAGTATCACTACGAATGTAGTTGCCAGAAGCACCTCGAGAGGGGTGACAAAGGTGCATTTGACAATCCGGTATGCCAAGCTTTCACGTAATCTTGCGAACAACCCCCAGAACACGTTAAGCAAGCAAAGCACGAACATCCACACTCGTACGGCGGATAATAGCGCATACGCACTGCCTTCGGAGTTACTGCACCACATGAAAGCGAGCGGGAAACTCACAAACCAAGAGGTGGCAGCTGAGAATATCGTAAGAATCACAATGGCGCTGCTGTGATACAAAGATCGATACAGCAGCAACCACCTTGAGTCACTGAAAACATTATCGCCCAAGCTTTCGAATCCAACGAGTGCACGCCATCCGAACATGCGAGACGTGTCAAATGCAGCGCGCACGTGAGCAAAAAGAAGCACGATGTCCGTAACGATCAGAGCCACATACAAATGCCCGAATGTGACAAAATTGACTGCATTCTCCTCCACAACAACAACTTCTCCATCTTTTTCACGAAGTACGAATTGCGATCGTGAATTTTGCCTCGATATCAGTTCAAAGCCCATAACGTTCAGCTTGTCAACCGCTAGCCCCGCCAGATCTTCATGAAACTCCGCAAACGAAGTCGCGTATGCACCAACGAATGCACTCTCGAAGACATTGGGGCTTCCACAAGCAAACGTAGTTGCCGTGTAATGCCCGGGACCAGCAGTTGATTCAAACCCTTGCGCGCAAACCACATCAGACAGTGGGTGACTACGACTGAGCAGGTCCAGCATCTTCAGGAGCTCAGCTTCCGCCATCGAATGGATCGGAGCCATCTTATCGTGTTCCATCTCGTCTACTTGCCACTGGTATCGCTCGGGAAACTGGGTAACGACTTTTTCTTGACAGATCTGAGGTCGACGATGGGAGAACAGGAGCTGGCAACTTGCCCAAGCCACCGAGTCTGCACTCAGAGTAGCCGATAGCACCAACTCAGGAATAAAATGGTGAGGTGACGATGAAAATGGCGCGCGGAGGTCACAGTCGGTCGCTTTGACCATATCGAAGTGTTCGCCATCGTTAGGCGCGTACAGCTCGCTGCATCGGTCGTAAAACGACGTCCATCCAGATGCCCGAATTATCGCAGCACCCACTTCAACCGAAGACGAATTCAAAAACGCTGGCCTTGGAAGCGGTTCGACCGCGAAGCCTTGCTCGTGAACCACCCTAAATGAAAAGGAATCGGTGGACCCGATCCAGACAGCCTTGCCATACAGATCCAGTAGGTCGAGCGCGTTCAGACCCAACAACGCTGTGAGTCGAGCCGCGGGTGCCAACGCACGCTTCATCTGAAAAGGTGCTGCCGGGTTTCTCTTTGTGTCGGTTCGAGGCGTCTGCTCCAAAACCGGAAAATGCCCGTTTTTATGAATTGCGAATGATTTTTCTTCCAGCGAAACTTAAGTATATTTCAGCGCTTTCGTATTATATCATCTCCGCGCACCCTCCGTTCAGACTGCTGTTCTCAGATTGGAACGGTATCTGTCGACGTCGGGATTTCAACCGTGTCGAACGGAGGTAGCGCCATCGTCTCCGTCGACGTTGGGATCTCGACGGTATCAAAACTAGGGATTGCCGTTGTTTCCGTGGATGAGGGAATCTCGATGGTGTTGAACGACGGAAGCGCTACTGTCTCCGTAGACGAGGGGATCTCAATCGAGTTTAGCGAGGTAGGAGCAGCAACCGAGTCGAACGCGGGGAGCGAAACGGTCTCGAACGATGTCGGGATCTCGAAGTTACGAGCGCGCTTCGGCTTCTTCGCCTTTGGCTTCGGTTTCGCAGCCTGGGTCTGTGCGGAACTTGAACTCGCTAGCTTAGCAGCAGCACCTCCCTGGTACACTTTAGCATCCGCCAACAGCTTCGTCAAGTCGATGTGCTTGGCAAATGCATCCACCACCTTCTTGGCCAGTTGATCCTCCGCCGCTGTTAGGAATACGCCGGGTGCAGGCTCACTCTGGCCTTCCTCACTCCCCTTCTCCGCAATCAGCGCACTGTGGCCGCCATCAGTCAGCTCTGGGAGGAACCCGTAGACGTGCTTGTCGGGCTGGAACTGCTCAAAGTAGGCGGTTACGTTCTCCTTGCAGTGCTCAAGGCTGTAAAACCCGTCTTCCGGTAGGCGGTTGAAGATGCCGCCCAGCACCTTGACGCCGTGGCTCTCGAAGAACGTCGCGTTCAGGTTGAACGAGTCCACTGCGTCACCCACGCCCTTCTTACCGACTAGCACCACGGGCACCTCCAGCTTCTTGGCCACGTGGGCGTTCGACACGCCGCAGATGGACCCCACCGCGGGGTACCCGACGCCGTCCACGATGACGACCTTCTTGCCTGTGCCCACCTCTTCCACCTTCTTCCTGGCCTTCTCCAGCAACTGCGGCGCCGACTCCGTCTCGCCGCGCAGGAACTCGCGCGTGAAGCCCTTGTAGAAGAGGATGGGCCCCACCTCGCAGCACGCGACGCCCTGCTGGCGGCAGAACTTGGTCACCAGCTGCGGCTTCTCGCACTGCGTGGCCGGCTTGATGTACGCCAGGTCCTCGGCCTTGTAGCCCTCACGCAGCAGCGCGCCCACCAGTCCCAGACACGTCGTCGACTTGCCCACCTGCGCGCGGTCGCCGCTCACAAAGAGCCGCAGCGGCGCGCGCTCTGAAGTCTCCTCTGGAGCAGCAGCAGCAGCAGCGGAGTACCGAGCCTCGAGCAGCTGCAGCCGCATCCACTGCTTGAGCGCCGCCGCGCCGACCACGACCAGCTCCTGCTGCGGCGTGGACACTCGCGCGAACAGCTGCGGCGAATTCTGTTCAGCCTGGTTCGGCAGCGCGTCCGGGTCGTCGCCTACGCGCACGACGCCGGGCGTCGTGAACGCCAGCGCCGCCAGTTCTCCTACCTCCTCGGCGGTGGCGCGCGTCTCGCTGTGCAGCGTTAGACCCGCGCCGTACAGCGCGCTGAAGCCGCGCAGGAACGCCAGCACCTCGTCCAGCTCGCCGTCGCCCTGCCGCCCAAACACCTCGCACCGCACAGCCGCTCCGGTCGCCGTCATGTTCGAGGTTTTCTTCTTGAGCTACCTAACGTTCGAGGGGGTAAATTAAATTAAATGCGATATGATTGGTGGAAAAGAAGGTTGACCAATCATATTCCAGTTAGATCAATGAAGTTGAAGTGACCTACACTCTGATGTATTACTGCGGTGGAGTCATGTGCATCTTGCGGAGCGCGATCAGCACGGCGCAGGAGACGATGATGAAGGCACCGACGATGCTCCAGTGGTTGATGTGCTCGCCGAGGATGACCGAGTCCCAGATGAAGACGAAGACCACGTCCAAGTAGCGCATGACGGAGGCGATGCCCGCCTTTTCCAGCTGGAAGCCCCGGGTTAGGAAGGACTGGCCTAGGAACGTGAAGAAGCCGCAGCCGAAGACGGCGCCCCAGAACGGGAGAGCAGAGGAAATGGTGAAGGACTGCGGGGAAGGGAATACCACACGTAGAGTTGGTTGGAGATCAGGTAGAACGCTGAGCGTAGCTTACCTGCTGGATGAGGGCGATCCACACCATGGCAAAGATGACGTTGGAGAGCGTGAAGTAGTGGATGATCACAAACACGTTCAGCCCCTTGAGCTGCCGAACGACGAGGAATACGAACACTTGGCTCAATGCGCCGAGCAGTCCCGAGCACACGGCGACCCACGACCCGTCCGAAGCAGCGGTAGGGTGGTTGTATCCGAAGAGGAAGCCCGGACGCACGACGCAGACCAGACCTCCGAACGCTGCGATGGCGCTGATGAGGCTGACGGGGTCGATCTTCTCGTGGAGAAACAGCGCTCCCTATGCACAAAAGTTTTGTGTGAGGATATGTCAACACGAAAGGATTCTACGGAGCTCAAAACGCACCATGAAGAAGGTGAAGACGGGCGATGTGAAGATGATGACGCTTGCGTCGGCCAACACCATTTGCGAGACAGCGTAAAAACTGAAGCCCATCGACGAGAACCCGACGAAGCAGCGGATCAGCAGCATTTTGCGGTGCTCGGGCGCGACGTACAGGCGTTGGTTTTTCAGCTTGATGGCAACCTGTTCCACGTGCGTACGTCGTTCCGTAAGTTCCCCCTATCTGATCAAACAATAATAAAGCAACTAACGTACGAAGTTGCACGCGCACGCGACCATCGAGCGCCAGAAGATGGCCTCCATAGACGTCACGGTGAAGGTCAAGTACTTGATGAAAGTCGACATGAAGCTGAAACAAAGGGCCGAGCAAGCCACGCACGCCATCCCAAGCAACGCATGGTGCTGGGGCTCCGTCTCGACTGCGACCTTCACAGCGACCGACCCGGTCGATGTCGTGGGCAGCAAAGGAGCACCTTCTGTAGAGTGCGGATACTGGCTCGCCCCCATCTCGTCTTTTGATGGCAAATACTCGAATGGACTTCGATCAGCGCGCCAGCGTTGACACACTCATCGAGCCACGCACTTGTATCACATGTCACACTTGGATGGTCTCAGAACACCACCGGTTATGCATGGGAGATCGACACCTAGAGTGCTACGATAACCAAGCGCTGTTGCAGATTGCAACACTGGCGCCATTGACTGCACCCCAAGCATTGTAGGGCTCGAGACCAGGAACCGGAAACACATCGCGCGGAATCTTGAGCTTACGAATGAAATACATGTAATCGAGATGTGCGCTGTGGTCTTCAATGACTACAGGACCTGTAGTGCAGGCTGTAGTACAGGTAATAGAATCCATTCCTATCGTGGAAGGAACCACCATCGACCACCGGGAATATGAGAATTCACCGTGGGTGCTCCGCGAACGTTAGCGTACTTGGGCGACGAAGTGCTCCGTGCTCTTGTGTCGGCGGCGCATCAATCGCGATGTCGGTGCTGCTTCGATCGCGTTCGTGATAGAGACGGACTTTTTGTTCAATAGCAATGGCGTATATGGCGCGCTGTTCAACCCGAACTTCGCGTTGCTGGTGGCATGGCTCAACATGCTGGTGCTTCAACGACGCTGGCGAAAAGAGGATGGACTACCCGAATAATCTCATCATGTCTGTCAATGTTTGCACCCTTTACATAGTGGCACATAGTACCAACTACCTCTGGAAGCGGATGATCTGATACAAAAGGTCCCTTCAAAGCTGTTAGTCAAGGAGTAACTATGCTGTATAGTCTGTACCAGTGTAGTTTTGCTAGAACCAACCATCTAAACCCTGCTGCTGGCAGTGCGCCATCTCTAATCTAACTCACTTCGTCTTTTGACGACTCCTCCACACTCCTCTCCTCCTAGTCTCTCACGGCTGGAAGGCTCGCGTGTGCGCAGCCCTCGACGGAAAGCATCTACTCGGCTTCGTGACGAAGCCCAACTATGATGGTGTCTCCGAGGACAACAGCAAGGACAGCGGGAGCCACATATCCGACGCCGACGACCCGCCGAAGACCACGCCGGCAAAGACGGCTGAGATCGACTACGACGAGAGTGACGACGATGACAAGCCCCAATCAGGCTCTGACGAAGACTCAAGTGGTGACTCGGACTCTGCGATCAAGCGCAAGGACCTGCCCGTTATCCGGCCGTTTAACCGCCGTGATGCACGACAAGCGCGCAAGCCGTTGAAGAAGCCTAAGACCAAGCCTTTGAACCCGCGTGAGCGCCGTCGCCAGGAAGCCAAGACCAAGGCATTTCTGATGAAGACGATGGACAACACGCACGTTCGGCTGGTCAAAAATCTCGTCACGTCCTACGACATCTTCACCTTCATCTGCGAGAAGTACGAGGGTGCTGCCTTCCACGGCGACCCCTACTTCATCCAGCACTACCTGATGGAGATCAAGTACGAGGAGAGCTCTGATCTCACAGAGTTCTTCCTTAAGCTTGAGAACGCGATGAAATCCGCGTCGGAAGCCACGGAATCGGTGATGACGGAGGGACAGAAGTCAATCTACCTGTTCCACTCCATGCCCAAGTCGTGGAAGGATGATCTCCGCGTTTGGAAGGGCCAACGGAAGTACATCCCGTATGAGGACCTCAAGCAGGGTATTGAGGGCAAGGTGCGCGACCTCCAAGCCCAAGAGCGCTATACATTGGCGAAGGGCACACCGGAGACGACAGCGACCAAGAGCGAGCGTGCCCTGGTTGCGGCTGGACCTACAATCACTCCGCCTACCCATGGCAACAACTACAACAATACCTGCTCGTACTGCGACCGCCCGCGCCACACTATCCGTCACTGCAGGAGCCTACAGAAGGACCTGCGGACTGGACACGTGAAGGCCGGTACTGTACTGCCTGCGAACTTTGTCTTCAAAGGCAACTCAAAGCGTGAGTAACCGAAGAACAAGGGCAAGAACAAGCGCAATGGAAACAGTGCTGGTGGCAACTACAACGGCAATCGTGGCAAGAATCGACAGCGCCAAAACCGCCAAGAAAGATCTGATGATGATGACTACCGTCGGAGCAAGTCCCGCGAACGCAAACGCTACCAGGACGACTCGGACGATGATGATGAAGCCGATGGCAACCGTTGAAAGGTGTTTCGCCAAGAATGCCGCGAGTCCGGCCTGATTGCCGTAGCCACCGCCATCAACCTGCCTCTGAGTCTCACGGCTCAAGCCAACGTTGACATGGACACCATGTGGACCATTGATTCTGGATGTACGCGTCATGTGACGCATGAAGCCCAGTGGTTCTCGAACATCTCTGCCAGTGGTGGTTCCATCACCGTCGGCGGAAAGAATCAAATCCCGATTGAGGGTATTGGACGCGTTGAGCTGGAAGTCATCGACTCCAAAGGCAACATGAAGACGCTCATCCTTCACGGCGTCCTCTACGCCCCACAGCTGCACTTCAGCATACTCTCAGTCTCGGCTGCCGTGAAGCACGACTTTCGCTTCAGCTTCGATCGGCCATGCAGACTGATGAACGCTTCAGTATCAAGGCGCCAATGGCGACGAACACGGTTCTGTATCAGTTCCAGGCCAAACCTGCGGTGAGCGCATCGGCACTCATTGCCACGTCGGGTAAGCAACGCTCTCTTCTGCTTTTACACAAACGTCTTGGACATCCTAACGTTCGCATCTTGCATGATCTATCTAGGAGCCAAGCCATCCGTGGACTCGACGGCACTGCGTCGGTAAACCCGAAGGAGCTGTTCTTCTGTACGGCATGCACGCTAGCGAAGTCTCACCGCTCGCCCTTCTATTCGAATAGAGTAGTTGACCGTGCCACAGCACCATTGGAAAAGGTTCATACAGACATTTGTGGTCCTTTACCTGTGCCTAGTCTTACTGGTTGCCGTTACTTCGTGATATTTATCGATGATTATTCCCGATTCATGTTCACATATCCGATGAAAAACCGAAGTCAGCTCTATGAATACTATGAAGGCTTCAGGAAGAAAGTCCTGAACATCTTTAGACACGACATCAGTGTGCTTGAGTGGCGTCCGTGTGCTATCGAAGAACACGACATCCAGGTTCTCCAGGCAGATAATGCCAAGGAATACAAAAAGCTTGGACGTGAAATCTTCAGGAAGTACGGCACACACGCGCAATTCACAAACGCGTACACTCCGCAACAGAACGGAGTTGCGGAACGTCGCATGAGAACTATCATGGAACGGGTAGGCCCTACTGCTTGACGGTAAACTTCCGAAGCAACTCTGGGCAGAGTGTGTCTGTCATGTCACGACCTTGATCAACATGACCCCTAGCTCAAAGACTAGCGACCGTACACCCTATGAGCTCTGGTACAACCGCATTCCATCCATGCAGTACATGAAGGTGTTTGGGTGTAGCGCGTACGTTCATGTTACAGAGCAATACCGCGACAAGCTCGATGCTCGAGCACGGCTGTGCATGTATCTAGGCGTCCCCGACCACAAGAAGGGCTATCGCTTAATAGATCTCAACTCCCATGCCATTGTCTACAGCCGAAATGTCATATTTAAGGAAGACGAGTATCCTTCCCTGGCTAACCTGACGGAAACACCACAACAGCCTGCGATCGAGTCAGATCGGCGTGTCCCCACGGAATCGATTGAGCCTGTACATGCAACGACATCCGGGTGCGGGCTGTTCACGTTCCTAGGGCAGATGTTCCTGACCCGGGGCTTCAATGCTCAATACCGTTTGACCACCATCAGAACTTGCTCATGGTCCATGAGTCATCGTGGCCGTTGCGACACCTTGCCTGCCACCCTGTAGTGGGATCCGAATGAACACACTCGCTAGGGAAGCTGGTGCTTCCTGTAAACTCTTGCTTGTATTCTGGTCTGCAATTTCCAGATTGAGATCGGCAGGGACTTCGTCAGATACCTCCACTGCACTATATAGCTATCCTCCTGGGGCCTACCAACCTCCGAGTCTTATCTTACACCAGCCTCGACTGGGACCGTCCTCGGTCGCCAGCCCGATGCGTGGTCAGGTCGTGAATACCGTCGCCCCACTACACCGCCCCACCAAGACTTGACCACGCGTTTGGAAGTGGCCAACCTGGGATTTGTTGGTAACGTTGCTCGAATGTACCAGTGTACCAATGGAATGGTACCATGTACCCGCAACATAGTCACTTCAAATTGAAGTGCTAAAGTTGCTCCAATGTTATATGTAGTTGCACTTCACTCGTCGCGGCTACGTACTGCCTCACCATCACAGGGATATCCTTGTACAGTGAACTGAGCGACTCCCACGAGTCCTCAATTGGCTCCAGACCCTTCCACCCAACCAGTATCTCGTAACACCTCTTCGCCGAGTTTCACCGGTGCTCCTTCAGCTCAGCAACGGTCAGGACAATGCCTTGAGCAGCCACGTGCTCACGGATCTCCTCCGTTACCTCGAAGGACGCGTCCGCGTAGAACTTAAGGCGTGACGCATGTACGTCTGATTCCGCGCCAGTCACTAGGTGCTGCACGCGGAAAGAGTGTTCGTCTGCACCAACGATCTGATACGGGCCTATCCAAGTGACAAGCAGCTTGTCATTCTGTTTTTGGTCCACTCGAGACCGCAACACGTAGTCACCGACATCGAAATTCGCCACTCTGGCTCCTCTTTGCGTTTTCTGATTCCGTTTTGCTTGTTCCGACCTTGCCACTTGCACTCGCTTGTGCATCTCTTGCACCCTGGCACGCAGCAGTGCCAGCTTTGCTTCTATCTGGCTGCTAGTTGTACCGAGCTCTAGTAATGTGTTGTCCTCGCCGTTGAATCCAAAGTCAAGCGGGGATGCAGCCGGTAGGACGCAGAACAACTCCACTGGTGCTTTGTTGGCTAGCGACGGAACTGGGGTGTGGTTTAAGTTCGACTGTACCACCGGAACAAAATGTACCCAATCACGAATGTCCACCTTGGCTTCGAGGCACATAGCGCGGAGGACCTGGACAATGTCCCTGTTGACTCTCTCAATCGACCCATTAGTCCACGGACTGTATGCCACCGTAAAGCGCTGCCCACAGGTAAGACGTCTCGCCACCTCGGCCACCACTTGGTTCTTGAAGTGGGTGCCCTGGTTGCTTATCCATACCCGAGGTACTCCGTAGCGGCTGTGCCAGTCGAGGATTGCTTCAGCTGTCACCGCTGCTGTAGGTACAGCACACGGCACTAGCTCGCAAAAGTGGGTCGCACCATCCTTTAGCACCAGTAGGTACTGCAAGGCGCCAAATGATTCACCAAGATGTAGGTAGTCCCAATGTAAAGCTCCATTTCGTTCGCTGCATCGGAATGTCTCTGCCCATGGTCTCATCACCACCTTCCCTCCTTTTACATGCTGGCACATGAGGCAGCTAGCAAGGAAAGTCTTGACTAGGGCGGAGAGATTCCGTGTGAGGAACCTGCGGTTCACCACGTTCATCAGCGCTTCGCGGCCTCTGTGACCCTGCGCCCCACAGTGGGCGATCACTAAAAGTCGTTGAACCAGACTCGTTTCGGCACTAGGAACCCAAATCCGTTCATTACCACACAGTAGACCTGCATCACTCCGTGTCAGGCCTTGTGGCCGGTCGACAATGTGCCGCTGCTGAGCTTCTTGCAGCTCTTCAACTGTTGGCCATTCAAAGTTGCCGTCGCTGAACGGCCGAATTCGCGGTCGGTCGTTCGGTCGACTAGTTGAGTCACCGGACTGGTCCTCATCACGCTGGCGGCGCAGTGTGACGCGCTTCACTGCCACACTTGGTGCGGGTCGTGTGCCTGCCCATCGAGATACCATATCAGCCCACACGTTGTGTGCTCCATCGATATGCTCAATAGTATACCGAAACTCCATCAATTTCATGGACCATCTCAACAGCTTGCCACGAACATGCTTCTTCACCTCACGACCCGGCGCGAACGCATGAATCAGGTTGCGGTGGTCACAGTACATGCGAGAGCCACCCGGCCGCAACAACAAGTAGCTCAGCTTGTCGCGCGCCATGATGATAGGGAAGGCCTCTTTTTCGATAGCGCTCCAATTTTTTGTGCTCCAGTAAAAGTACCACCAAGACAGATAAGCAGCTCATGTTGCTGGTCCTGGATGTCTGCATCACTTTTCCAACTGGGCACTTGCTTCACGACCACTGACCATCTAACGTCTGAGGCGTCCGTCAGCAAAACCATCTCTGCATCCGGGTTTGGGAACGCGAGGGTGGCTTCATCAGCCAGAGTCTGCTTCATCGCGTCGTACGCCGCGCATTCCTGCTCGGTAAGTGCGATCGGTATACCCGCAGCCGCACGCTTCGTTCGCCTTGACGCCTGAGCCATCGCTTTGTCCAGTGTGTTCTGCAGAGGACGTGCGAATCGCGCATAGTCTACGATACTGTCTCTCATCCAGTTTGTAGAGCACAAGAACTGCTGGAGTTCTCCGGCATTCGTCGGGTAGGGCATCGACCGTAAGGCCTGGATGCGCTATGAGTCATGCTTCACACCTTCACCGTTCATCACTTTCCCACACCACTTCACCTCACGTTTATATACGCAGGACTTCGAAACACTCAACTTGAAGCCGAACTTGGCCGTCAACTCAAGCATTTCCTGCAACTTGTCCAGGTATGTGTCAATGTCGGCGGCGTACAACAGTAAGTCGTCTATCCAGACTAACAAATGCTTGTACAGCGGTGCTGCAAAGCACCGCTCAATGGTCGACTGGAAATACAACGCAGCGTCGACACTGCCTTGAGGTAGTGTAGATCTTGCGGTGAGTCATGTAGGACAACAGCTCCTGGCACTCTTTGGCAAGTGGGAGCTGCCAGTAGCCTTTAATGAAGTCGAACAACCCAAAGTGGTTGCTGCCTCTCACATTCTCCAAATCAACGTGCAAGTTGGGCATTAGTCCAGCCATAGGCTCAGTCTGTGGGTTGAAAGGTTTGTAGTCCACAGTCTGCCTAAAATCACCAGCGCCACGCTTCCGCACAGGTACGCCCAACGGCTGGTCGGGTTCTCGTAAACCCACCCGAGCTTCACCAACATCTCGTTGAACGACTCAAGAAATGCCTGGTATTCGGGCGCATACTTGCGAGCCTTCGCCTTGTACGGCCTACAGCCCGTCTTCATCCTAATTTTCATCGGTTCCACATTTGCAGGTGGATCATCGCCGAGAACTAGCCTCCAGACATCATAGGCGTACACAATCGTGCGCAGTCGCTCGACTTTGTCAGCAGGGAAGCCTTCATCTAGAGCCCGCTGGATCATTGCCTCTACTGCCTGTCGAATCGCCTCCGCGTCATTGTCTCCTGCTGCTACTTCAGGAACTTCTTCATCGTCATCTCCGTCGTCGCCTCTTGGTGTGGCTAGCAGCTCCAATTGGCGCTCGACATCGATTCCTAAAGCCTTCAGCACATCATCTCCAAGTAAAAAACATCTTCCTTATTATCGAGAATCAAACACGGCACTGGTTTCAGAATATTGACAGGGCCAGCGGCGGTCATGAGCGAGAGCCTTAGTTTCGTCATTTCGCGCGCCCACGCCTTCCCTCCACCCGGCAGCTTGCACTCGAGCGCTCAATGTCATTACTTCAAAATGCACACCTCGCTCACCAATTTTCTTCAGTCGTAGAGCTGATACACGATGTCTCCGCTCCCGAGTCCGGACAGTGCTCCACATCCACGACACCACCAACACGCAGTAATCGGGCTTAGCCCACTCGATCGGGTAGGCACTCTCTAATTCGTCTTAGTTTTACGATTCCTCCCCGGTTTCAGCCTCCGTGTTCCAGCGGAATCGTCGGCTGGCTTGTCGGGGCAATCGGCTTGACGGTGCTGGCCACCACAGGTCCAACACCCACCCTTAGGTCCTGGCTGGGCTTGCTCCGAGTCGGTCCGAAATATAGTCCTCTGAGCTGCCGGTGCCTGAGATTCGCGAGGGTTTTGCTTCTCACGTACGATTCTGCCACGCTTCGGGGGCCTCGAGGCCAATTCCTGCTTTGACTCCTGCGTGTGAGGTCGCCTCTAGTTCTTCGTGTGAGCTTTGTCCTCGCGATCAATTTCCAACGCCTTCTCACTCACGAGCTTGAACAGCAGCGACACACTGGACTTTGCGGCAGGCAAGCGAAATCAATCTCGTTCTTCACTCGGATTTTCAATTCTCGAGGTAGACAGTTGAGCAGGACCTTGCACTTCTTCTTGGTCCCGTCCTCCTCTGAGAACAAAGCCGTCAGCCCATTCGTTTTCACTATCGTGTTGCAGAGGTGGAAATAGTCCACGACTCTCGCATCAATATCAGACTTGGTTGTTGACATCACTAGCTGAGCCTGAAACAACTTGTCGATGTTCGGCAAAGCGTTGTTCTTAAAGTTCCGTACGGTCGCCATGATCCACTCCCAGATGAACTCATCGGAGAGCTCGTCCTTTGACTTATCGCATTTCGTCTCACACAGTGTCTCGAGGAAGCTGTCGTCGAACGAGTTGCGTATCGAACGCATGACAGACTTCAGGTCTTCCCCAGACGACACACAGCGCGCCCTCATGATCTCTTCGTACTCGAGCCGAAGGTCGACCCAGCGGGTGAGCGCTTCGTGCGAGATGTCTTCGACCTTCGGCGCTGCAGTGACCATAAAGATCAGGTGCGCGACCGAAGGGTAGTCGGTCTCCTGACTGGTCGTCAGCGGCATCGAGCGACCTCCCAACCCCACCGGGACCGACTCGGTCTCCTGCTGCCGAGCTCTACTCGCGCCAGCAGTGCGCACAGGTTTCTTGCCTCTTGTTGGCCTGGCTTGGCCTGCTTGCTTCGTTGATGCAGCCGCAGTCTTCCTTGGCCGCAGGGTTCGACCCGTGCTAGCCGCCTGCTGAGTCGCAGCGGCAGCAGGAGTCGCATCCGTCGACGTCGTTCCGTTGTCCATGTCGTTTCCTTCGACACTAAAGTTAACTTTGTAGTGGGATCCGAATGAACACACTCGCTAGGGAAGCTGGTGCTTCCTGTAAACTCTTGCTTGTATTCTAGTCTGCAATTTCCAGATTGAGATCGGCAGGGACTTCGTCAGATACCTCCACTGCACTATGTAGCTATCCTCCTGGGGCCTACCAACCTCCGAGTCTTATCTTACACCAGCCTCGACTGGGACCGTCCTCGGTCGCCAGCCCGATGCGTGGTCAGGTCGTGAATACCGTCGCCCCACTACACACCCTCTTCCGCTATTCGTCAAACAAAGTGTTCATCAAGCAAGACAAGCCACGAGGAATGCCATCGACGAATACGACACCAGTTGATTGGCCAAACTCCCCAGCCGTTGGGATTGTCACGGACCAAGTACGTCGTCACTCATCAATCCGCCGCGTGCAGCGCAGACAGCTCCCCTCTCCTCGAAGCATTGATCGCGTTACAGTAAGCATGTCCATCGGAACGGAGAAGCGCGTATCGGAGGACCGGCCGTTACTGCCGACCACTGCGGCGGACGTCAAGGACGAGAACCAACCGCACAAGCTGCTGGGCATCTCATGCGTGGCGCTCTCGGCCGTGTGCTTCTCGCTCATGTCGACCATGGTCAAGTTTAACACGTACACCATGACGTCCATCGAGGCCATCTTCTGGCGCTCCATCGTGGCCATGGCCCTCAACTATGTAAGTGACTACACTGGATGTGGATGCGATGGAGGGGATTCAATTGCTGACGAGACCTACAGGTGTGCATCAGGTGCAGTGGCAAAACGCTGTACGTGGCCCCGGAGGAGCGCAAGATGCTGTTCTACCGCTGCCTGGCGGGCTTCTCGTCCATCTCGTTCGCCTTCTACGCGCTCTCGCAAATGGTGCTCGCGGACAGCAGCTGCATCGTCTTCACCTCCCCCGTGTGGACCTTCTTCCTGGGAGCATGCCTGCTGCATGAGCGCATCGACATCCCCAGCTTCGCGTGTGCCGTGCTGTCCTTCGCCGGCTTGATCTGCGTCGTGCGTCCCGGGTTCATCTTCGGATACGACCACGCCACTGCGCAGTCGGACGGCTCGTGGATTGCCATCGGATCGGCCATGCTGGGCGCCATCGGCCAGGCGTTCGTGTTCATCACTGTGCGCAAGCTCAAGGGGATCGACTTCATGGTCATTGTTCACTATTTTATGCTCTTCAGCATGCTCGGATCGCTCGCCTACATGCTGCTGGTGCAGCGCGTGTTCGTGGTTCCGTCGACGCTCGGCGTGTGGCTCTGCGTGTTCGGCAGCGGCGTGTTCACGTTCGTGGGGCAGCTGCTGCTGACCAAGGGCTTCCAGCTCGAGAAGGCCGGTATCGCGTCGGTGATGCGCTACCTGGACGTGGTGTGCGTCTTCATCTGGGACTACCTGCTGCTCGGCGAGAACATCAACTTCTGGAGTGTCGTGGGCGCCGTCATCATCTGCACTTGCGCCGCCATTATCGCACTGCGCAAGGCCCACAAGAGCTAAGCGAGCTTTGCTCCTCCATTCTTCTTATCGGACGATAGTTAGATTCATTGGTCTTTTTGTTTATCTGGGTTGCTATGCAGACTCACAGTCTTCTTGTCGGACTAGTTAGAATGCATTAGACGAAGTACTACACGTGATCGAACGCTACGGTGGTGATCTCGAGGCTATCTGCTCGGCTCTTGACTGCCTAAGCAGTGACCTCGACTTGGAAGCAGCTCGTGTAAGCGGCGCCTCCGTAGATTCCGCTGCTCGTGGGGATTGACGTGTTGGTGTCGGCATCGTAGAACTTCCAGAACCAAACGAGGTTGTACACCCCAGGAGCAGTGCCAACAGGCATCGTGCACGTGCCAATGCACGGGTATCCGCCTCCAGCACGTCCCGACGGAATCGTCTGAGCTTCGTCGCTGTACGCTTCACCGCAGTTGCCGTCGTCAAAGTTGTGGAGCTGGCCGTCGATGAGCTTGTCCGAGGTCAGGTCGAACGTCGTCTGCAGACTTGTGCCGGGGACACCCGTCCAGTACACGCCGTAGAAGGTCTTGCCTGCCGCGTGCTCCTTGACGATGTGGCCATTGGACGTGTAGCCGAAGTAGAAGGTGGAGCCGGCGGTCAACGAGAGGCGATGCCGCCAACCTGAATAGTCCCAGGCTGCGGTCGTGCACACCGCTGCGTTCTTGGCCACGTCGGCGATCAGGATCTTGAACGTCATGTCATTGTTGATGTCGGTGTCGCCCCGGCCCGGGTAGTTCTTCATGTAGCCTGCGCACATGCCGTTCGCTTTGTCTCCGCCGAAGATGTACTCGGGTCCGCGGTTGTAGACGACGGTGCGGTCGGTGTCGAGGCAGTCGATCCAGCTGTGCCCCTGCACTACAGCGATGCAGAGCATCAAGGCTAAGAAGAGTGCTATGCTCTTCTGCATTGTATGGCAGTGGCTTTGAACGAATGAAGTCGGGAAAGTGTGCGTTCCTTCCAGGGCGAATCTGGAAATGAAGGTGGTGTTCGAATCGCGTCCTGGGTGGCGTTCACCTGGGAGTCGAGAAAGACTGGATGGAATAAGAGAGTCGGCACCAGATTCACCTGCTTGCAGTGATGGCGGGGCAGCCCACGAAATAAAGCTGAGCGAGACCGACGGCAGCAAGTCCAGCAACGAGGCCAAGAACAGGACGACGCAGTGCGCGAGGAGCAGGATCGAGTGAGAGAGCCCACTTTCGACTGGGCGGTGCTACTGGACGTACTGAGCCATTTGGTTGTGCACTCACTGTTGGGCTCGTTCCAGGCGTTCGCCCCGCTCTCACAGCGCCTGAGCGCGGAGACGCAGCAGAGCATGGACGCCATCTTCGGTGACCCGTATCGCGCGGTGCTACAGCGCGGGGAACTCCTGGAGGTCGACGAGGCAGCGCTGCAGCCCAACTTGCGCTTTCGGTCCTGGGCTGCGATGGTCGAGTGGAGCAACCTTCGCCCCATTGAGAACACGCGGCAAGATGTCCGCCAGCGTCTTAACCGTGCTGACTGGGGCGTTGATCCTCAAGCGCAGCAGCTCAAGATCGACGCGTACAACACGCGTGTGCAGCGCAAGAAGCGCGAAAAGGAAGTTCGAGCCCAGATAAAAACTGTGAACGCGCGTTTGAAGGCATCACGCGTGACGCGTTCACAGGAGAGCGCCCTCGAGCAGGAGAAGTCCCAGCTCAGGAACGAGATGAAGCTGCTCGAGTCCGAGGACGCGTTGCTCATCAGGCACGTCCGCCAGTTTCGACTGAAGCCGACGCCCGAGCAGGCCCGGCAGCTCAAGAAAACGATGGACGCGTGCCGGTACACGCACAACAAGTGCGTCGACTACCGGCGCAAGCTCTTCGTAGCGCGGCCCAGGCAGCGCCAAGTCCCGCTGGAGTACCCGGAAGACAAGGGGCCGGTCCCCGAGTGGGTGCTGGAGACACCCTCCTCCGTGAGAAAGCACGCCGTCAGTAACTTCGTGTCCGCCACCAGCGCGGCCTTCACGAACCTGGCGCGCGGCCACATCACCCACATCAACATGCACTTCAAGTCCAGACGGGAGAGCAACTACTTGACAATATACGCAGACGCGGAGAAGACTCACCTCAACTCAGCACGACACCGCAGGGGCACGCGGCACTTTGGTCCAGCGCCACTTCCCCGGGACCGCAAGCTTAAGAAGGTGGATCAGTACCTAACGATCCCCTCCGTACCCAACATCCTCATCAGAGCGGACGAGGGCACGGAGATCGAGGGCGAGGTGCGCATCGTGGATACTGGTACGCCCAAATGCCGCACGTGGTCGCTCCTCTGCCCGTGGAGGACAAAGGGCGCTGCACAGCGGGGGACCCGGGTCTCAAGGGGTTCCTGACCACGATGGACCTGCAGGGCAACATCGCCCACCTTGGCCGCGCCAACTGGGAGCGGCTGTTGAAGCTGAAGGTCCGCCAGCGAGCGGCCCAACGCCGAATGAGCAACCGCAAGCGCCACCACCTCGGCCGCCACACAGGCCGAGAGTGGAAGCAGTTCGTGGCAGCTCGCCGCGAGTTCTACACGGTGACGGCCAAGCTGGACAACTACGTGAAGGACCTTCACTGCAAGGCAGCTTCGCACCTGTGCCACAACACGGACGTGATACTGCTGCCCAAATTCTCGACTTCGTCCATGTTGCGCTCAAGTGCCCCGTGGACACACGCGTTTAACGACCAGATGAACACGCTGGCCCACCACCAGTTCCGGCAGAAACTGCAGGCGAAGTGCGAGGTGGCGGGCAGGGCCATGGTGATGTGCTCTGAAATGTACTCGAGCCGCACCTGTGGCCGCTGCTGCCGCCTCCACCTCACACGGCGTAACGAAGATGTATTCCGGTGCCCGCACTACGGCTTCCTGGCTGGACGAGACGAGAACGCGGCCTATAACATTCTGCGGTTCGTGTGCGCGGGCTCTCTCTCGGTTTACGCAGTGAATGGTGTAGCGCAGTTGTGGTTGGTAGTGTAGTTCTCGGGTTACAGCGAGCATGCATGGCCCCGCCGAAGAGAAGCGATAGGCTTGACGGGGTGAGCCACCCGGGTGGCGTACTGTAACAATGTAACACTGAAATAGGCAAAAGGTCTAACGCTTTACAGGAGCTTTACTTCGTCGAAGTCGGTGTTCCTGCGGTTGAGCTTGCGTTTGCGCGAGTGGTAGTCGTCTTGCACGTGCTTCGTCTCGGGAAGCTCCTCGCCCGACTCGGCTTCTTGCAGGAGCGCGCGGTGCTGGTCCGCGTGCGTGGGCAGCATGAGGTGCGGCGGCACGTCGTCGATGATACTCTTGGCGCGGATGTCCATCCACTTGCGGAAATTCCAGTACGGCGCGCGCTCCGGCAGCTGCAGCGCGATGCGCAGCGCATTGTGCCAGTCAAGGCGGCTCAGACGCTTGTTCACCTGCATCATCTGCATCGTGAGGCGGACGGCCTCGCGCGGGTTCTTGCGCTTCTCGTCGTAGAACTCGATGGCCTCGCGGTAGCACATGGTGGTCTTGCCCATGCGCTTGGCGTTCTTCTGCAGCATTTGCACCGCCGTCTCCACGGCGCCGCCGCGGATGTAGGACAGGATCAAGCACTGGTACGTCACGGTGTCCCACTTCATCCCCTGCTTCTTCATCTCGTTGGCGAGGGGGTGCATCTTCTCGAGCTGGTTGGTCTCCAGCAGCGCGATGAGAGCGGCGTTGTACGCGAAGAAGTTGGGCTGCTCGTCCTTCGATCGTCGCGCCTTATACTTGTAAAAGATGTCCAGGCCGCGCAGCTTGAGCTCCTCGCTCTCGGACTTGGCGTGGCCCATGATCACCGCGCCCAGGTACACTCCGCGCAGACTCTCGCGCAGCTCTTTGGGCATCGTCTCGTACACCTCCACCACGGTCTCCCACTGCTTGCCCTTGGCGCACGCCGAGAAGACCGAGTTGTAGATGGTGGACGTGGGCTCGAAGCCCTCCTTCTGCATGATGCTCATGGCGTCCAGCGCGAGTTCCCACTTGCCCGTCTTGCCGGCGCAGATGGCCAGCGAATGGTACGTGGCCTGCGTCATCTCGAGCCGGCGCTGGCGGATGGCCCGCAGCACGCCGAGCGCCGACTGCACGTCGGCGGCGCGCGCGCAGCTGTTGAGGATGTTGTTGTAGATGACGATATTGAGGTCGAGGCGGTTCTTGATCATGTCGTCGAAGATCTCGAGCACGAGCTCGTGCTGGCCGGCCTTGAGCGCCGACGACAGCGCGTGCGAGTACGTGACGGTCTGCGGGATGTAGCCGTCGTTGCGCATGACCTCGAACACGCGCAGCGCGTGCGCGTACTGCTCCTCCTTGTAGCAGCAGCCGATGGCGCTCGAGTACGACTGGATGCGCGGCCGCACGCCCTGCTCGCGCGAGTAGGCCAGCACGCGCATGCAGTCCTGCACGCGGCGGCGCGCGCCCAGCACCTCCACGAGGAAGGACGCGACCTCGAGCGACAGCCCGCGGCCGCGCGAGTGCTTGATCTCGCGGAAGATGTCGAGCGCCGTGCGCCAGGCGGCCGAGCCGTCCGTGGTCTCCAGCGCCTCCGTGAGGCGCGTCATGTACTCGTCCTCCAGGCGCTCGAGCGACACGAGGCTCGTGTCGCGCGGCGGCTTGTGCTCGCGGCGCTTGGACTCCTTGGGCTCGTCCTGAGGCTGCTGCTGGTGCGCGGCGTCCTGCTCCTCCTCGTAGTTGACGACGCTCTGCGACACAAAGCGCGCGCCGAACGGCGGAAGTGTCGACGGGGATCCTGACGCTAATAAGGCGAAGCTGGAGCGACTCCACGCCGACAGCGACGACGACGCCCCCCACGCGCGGGTGCTAGCGACTCCCGCGTGAGTCGCGGACGGCCGCAGCAGCTCGCTGGCGATCCGCAGCGCGCACGCGCGTCCTCCTCGCCGAGCCAGCATCACTGCGACGATGGCAATGGAATGGGAGGCTCTCGGGCGCCTTTGAGCCAGGGTTGGGGGAAATGTGTTAAAAAATGCAGCAAGGTGATCTTACACCAAGTGCACACAATATTGTTGACACGCACATAGTTCCCACACCATTTTCATGTACGCTTGGTGTGTTCTCTTGTGTATTGAAGAGCAGCGCGCCTCCCTCATACAAAAGATCAGTGTCCGAAGAAGGCCGTCCGTCCGGCATGGGGAACGTCATGAGTATGGGCGAGGGGGCGTCCGCGTCCGCGTCCGCGGGCGACGCGCGCCTCATGGACGCGTACGTGGCGCGGCTGTCGGACGCCGAGGTCAAGCGCTTCACGGACGGCTACCGGCGCATCTGCCGCGTGGAGGGCTCAGCGTCCTCCTCCTCTGCAGCGACCAACACTCCTGCGCCGGCCTTCCTGCCGCGGCGCGCGAGCTCGTCCGCGTCCAACGGCAGTAGCAGCAACTTAAGCGGAGCCTCCGCCGCCGCTGCAGCAACGGAAGCGGCCGCCAACGGCCCGCTGCTCACCAAGAAGCTCTTCCGCAACAAGGTGCTGGGCGCCTTCACCATGATCCCGCACTCGCTGTCCGACCGGCTGTTCGAGGTGCTGGACACGGAGCACTCGGGCGAGCTGAGCCTGGCCAACGTGCTGAGCGGCCTGGCCTGGCTCAAGCACGGCTCGTACGAGGAGCAGGTGCAGCTGCTCTTCATCATCTACGACCTGGACGCGGCCGGCGAGGTCTCGCGCGAGGTGCTGGACCGCTTCATGGACGTCATCTACGGCCGCACGCGGGCCAGGCACGCCTCCACCGTGCGCTTCCTGGACAGGCTCTTCGACGGCCGGGCCGTGCTGGACCTGCACGAGTTCCGCCGCGTCGTGCAGGAGAAGGACGAGCGCGGCGACGCGCTGCTCGTCAAGTGGCTGGCCGTGCTGGCCGCCAAGATCGGCATCGAGGACGACCCGCAGATCCTGGCGCTCGAGAAGACGTACAACCCCGTGGCTATTAGACGCAGGATCGCGCAGGCCACGAGGTTCTCGCTGACGGAGGTGACGGCGCTCGAGAGGCAGTTCCAGAAGATGTTCGACCCGAAGGGAGGCGCCAGCACCAGGATACCCAGCAGCCAGTTCGTGGAGGTGCTGAGCGCGAGAGGACTGTTCCCCGAGGAGCTGCTACAAAGGTTCTGCGCGTGCACGGCCATGCCGGAGCTCGTGCTGTTCGAGGAGTTTTGCCAGTTCTTGTCCGACTTCTGCCGCGGGGGATCGAGGGACAGCAAAGTGCACCACCTCTTTCAGATTTACAGTGACCGAAGCACGACCGTGAGGGTGGATTTTGGCGCAATGCAGGAGCTGATTCATGTTGGAGTGCATTGCGACGCGAATGAGGCCAAGGTTGATGCAGAACAAGAGGAAGAACGACTCGTCGAAGAGGTGAAGCGCTTTCGTAGCTGACTTTTTGAGGTCGTATACTGACAAATGGGTGTGGCTGATACCGTCCGTGCAGATCTCGGCGACGCAGACTGCAGAGGCAGGGTGGGACGAAGAAGCGTTTGCTCGGTGGGCGGCGGAAGCAGTTGCAGTACAGCGCTTGCTTGACCAGTTGGCCTTCGCAGCGTGCATCGTGTTCGGCCTGAAGCCAGAGTCAGCTTATCTGGAGAAGCGGATAGTGGAGTGGCACTGGCGAGATGCAACTCGTGTGTTTGGCATCGGACAAGTACGTTATTTTTTCCTGAAGCGGTGCGATATTATTGCTAGTTGACCCACGAAGGTGTGCGTGATGTTCATTTACTGTTTGTTGCGGTCAGACTTGGAATTTGGTTGGTGCGGAGTGGTGGCGAAAATGGTGTGACTACGTGAACATGGATCCGAGGAATGGGAGCCCGTATGGATCGCTGCCTGTACCGCGAATTCCCCCGAATACTGCCGTCGAGATGGCCCAAAACATCCGTGGCAACATTGCATTACGCGCCGCTAGGTTTAGCGGTGATAGCGGTGCAAGTCGACCGCCCAGACCCGGGCCGATTGCCAATTGGGGTCTTCTCATGCAGAGCGGATCCCGACGGCTAAAACAAAAGCTTGTTCTGGCCCACGATTATTATGTAAGCGCGATTGAAGGTACTTTGGTAATATTGATGCAATTAGGCCTGACGATTTTTGTCTCGTATTGCAGATGATTCCATCGCCGGTCTACGCAGTTTTATTCTCGTGGTATAATGGAGGACCTGACTTGGTGCGTTCAATCGTCGAAGTTCCTACGAAGTCGGAGCCAGAACTTCAACTCGAATTGTTCCCGTTGGTACTGCGCGTCGCACGAGTTGATCCCGCAAACGGTAGTGTGATGCGATCCGGCGAAGAGATTCTGCTCAGTGAATTGAGTACACCCGCTAGTCTTCTTGAGGCTACTTGCCGCGCGCTGCTGTTGCAGAAGTTAATTGACAAGGCGCGATTGTGGTATTTCAACGAGAAGACACCAGAGCACAAGATACGACTACGTGACGAGTACCCTCTTGAACTGAGAAAGTTGACTCAAGACAGTGTCTTTCTGCTTGAAGTGCAAGACGATGACGGGTCATGGCCCCTCTCCCAAACCAGTGACACAATTACTTCTTCGCCATCGAGTAACGGTGTTCGACAGCCAACACAGGGCAATGGCAATGTTAATGAAAGTGACGCAGCTGGTGCTTCCTCACGGAAACGACAGCTCCAACACCGTCCTTCATTACGAACTTCTGACATTTGTTCCCGAGGCAACCTCGGCGAGACTTTGGCGCATCGAGGTACGTGCGGTTATTGCCACAACAATGTAGCGTTGGAAATGTTTTGTCAACTTACATTATTTGTTATCGCATGCAGACCCTGGAAGCGATGCTGGCTCTCCAACAATTGAAGTGGACCCAGTGCTTGCATCACCTGTTGTGCGAAAACGTTTTTCTAAAGATGCATTCACAGGCCCAGGCTTGGTGGGGCTGGACAATCTTGGCAACACGTGCTACATGAGTAGTGCGCTTCAATGTCTGAGCCACACGCGACTGCTGGTTGAATATTTCAAGAACGAAGCATATCTGAAGGACATTAATCTGCGTAATCGTGACGGCACCAACGGAAAGCTGACTGCAGCGTTCGGCGAGTTGCTTCGAGTTCTCTGGACTTCTGACCGCAAACGCTTCGCACCGAACGAGTTTAAGAAGGTACTTGCAAAATGCAACCCGCAGTTTGCCGGATCGGACCAGCACGATGCGCAGGAGTTGCTGGCATGTTTGCTGAGCAGTCTCAGTGAAGATCTTAATCGAGTTGTGAAGAAACCCTACACCGAGCAACCCGATAGCGATGGTCGACCGGACGCTTTGGTAGCAGAAGAGTGGTGGCAGAACCACCAAAAACGGGAATTCTCGGTGATTGTTGCGCTGTTTACTGGTCAGTACAAGAGCTTGTTGGAGTGCTCAATATGTCGGTACGAGTCGGCACGCTTCGAGCCTTTTACCTTTCTTCAGCTATCGTTGCCTGAGAGCAGTTCGCGATCTATTGTGCTGACGATAATCTTCCGCACCGACCGCGTACCCCTGCGTTTTTCGGTGCGAGTACAGAATGGTGATACAGTCCAGCAAATGAAGGAACAGGTCGCAGCATTTTTGAAGAAAACCGAGAAGGAGAACACGGATCCAACTCCACCAGATGAGGAAGCTAGCAGCGCTGATGGATCCACCAGTGAAGGGGACTGGATGGGAGTTGTGATCGCGCGGACCTCAAATGCGCACACAGTGGAACTGCTTCTGGATGACAAACTTCCGCTAACGCAGATTCACGAGAAAGATCAGCTGACTGCATTCGAACTTGATCGTGACGAGGACTTACTTCCACCGCGGCTGGTTTCTCCTGGGGCAACGAACAGGGCGGAAGCGCTTACTGAGCAAACACCCGATGACGTTGACAAAACGAATGAGTCAGACTCGATGGTAAAGGATCTACCTTTAAAAGCCATAAGCGACGGCGATGCTGAACATGAACCGCAAAATGGAGTGAACGGAGTATCTTCGTCAATGGTGGATCGAAGAGCTAGCGATCAAAGCACAACTGAAGAAGAACTGCAAGGTGAGAGTGAAGAAGAAGACGAAGATGAACTATTGCCGCTGGGGGCGCCGGTCTACGTCCGCGTTGACAAAACCAAAGATTTGGTGCCTGCTCGTGTCATCGGGAGCAGTACCAACTCCGGCACGATTAATGTGGCATATCCCTCGGGCGTTCGACGGTATCATATCCCGCTATCGAAAGTGATCGAGCGTCGTCAAAGCGATGCGTTCGTATTCCTTGTACATCGCCGGGTGGAGCGTTCGACAGACAGTTTTACGAACGCGCATATCACCCGGCTATTTGGTGCTCCGTTGGTTATTCGCGTATCCCTGCGCGTTACAACGGCCTACAACCTATACGTGCTCGTATGGAAACGACTTCGCCGCATTTTCAACTGGCAACAGCCTCCGCCACCGTCATATTTTGATACGAAGACCCAGAATCACAAGCGAGTCCGGACGGATGCATCGTCATTGGCGCTTGGAGAACACCTCGCGTTGACAAAGTTTGGATTCTGTTTGCGACTTGTGACGTCTCATGGAATTGGATGTTCTCGCTGTGAGTGGCTCGATGGGTGTTTGGGCTGCGTGCTTATACCATCCGCACAGACTGTCATCCCATTAGCGGCGGAGGAAACCGTGGCAATTGATTGGGATATCCGGACACTTAAGGAAGAGTACGACCCGATTCAAGCTAGTAAAATGGATTTTGACGCGTCTGTGCAGCAACACCAGCGACAAGACAACCAGCCTCTCAACCTGGCGCATTGTATGGAGATGTTCACGGCCAAGGAGACAATCCCGGAAGCTTACTGTGGACACTGCAAAACATTGCGTCCCGCTACCAAGAAGATGGATCTGTGGCGCCTGCCTCCGCTGTTGGTGATCCATCTGAAGCGGTTCTGCTTCACTCAAGTGTCGCGACGCAAGTTGCACCATCTTGTGGACTTCCCGCTGAAAGGGCTACAGTTTGATGACTTTGTTGCTCGGAAGCGTGAAGCGCGCGGTCGCTTATCTGGCCTGGAGTATTGGCTGTTCTTAGGTGGCAAACTAAAGGCGAAGCCAAGCGAAAGCAAGTCTGATTCTCCATCGGCTAGTGGGAACTCAAAGCAAACAAGACCTGGTAGCCCGCGCCGAGTGTCGTCGTCAGTGCTGGATGCACCAGCTTCGGCTACAGCTGCAGTTCGTGGTGATGACGGATTCCTGTACGATTTGTATGCCGTTGTGAACCACGTTGGTGCTTTGGGGGGAGGACACTACTTCGCATACATATTGAGCGATCATGATGGCAAGTGGAAGTGCTTCAATGACCATCAGTGCAAGGACATCGACGAGAAAGAGGTTGTGTCCTCGATGGCGTACATACTATTTTATCGCAGACGTGACACCGCTAAAGTATCGATTGAGCAGCTTTTCCCACCGCAGCCGTCGGATGCAACCGGCAACGGAGCTAGCACGGAGGAGGAAGCTGCCAGTGACAAGGCGCAGGTAGAGGAGCTGCTACAGCAGTCCAAGCTGTCTGCCTCAGGCAGCGCAAGTAGCTGCATCATTAGTTGAGATCTGTAGCCGGCGAGCGTATTGTGCAATCCGATTCTAACAATTGCCAGATATCGAAAGTGTTTGTCTCCCAACGGGTGGGACCGGCGGAGGTTGCGGCTGTGTTCATCGCAACAAGTTTCGACAGTGCTTTTCTTGCGTCGTGGGAGCCGCCATTACCGTTGAGCTGGATGGCGCCATGCGTTGATTTGAAGCGACGAATCCCGAAGATTTCGATGGCTTTGACGATTTCAACGGCGGCGATGTTCAACGGCTGAGATGTCTTCAGGTGCGAAAATTTGCCATGGGGACACTACGTCTTGTTCAACGACAAATGTGTTGCGGACAGGAAAGAAGCCATTGGCCTAGATGTCCATCAATCATTATTGATAGCGTGATGGCGCTATTGCGCTCGTCCCAGACTCGAGATGCTTGTCCCAGGTATCGCTAGGATTGAATCGCAGTAAAAATGCCGAAGGGAAGAGACCTAACGATATGCTGGGCTCAGTTCTCGAACAGCTCGATGACCATGGAGTACCTTTCGTCGTCGTCGAATCCCAACAACCAGGACAGCCTGCCTTCGGAAACGCTGCAAAGGGCCCACGAAGAGATTGTGGACGAGAATGTACCGGAGCCGCAACACACTAGCCCGGGAGAGCAGAAGGATGAAGAGGAGGAGAGTGATATTTATGAGCAAGACGCCAGTCAGCACGCGCAGAAGAAGCAGAGGGTGGAGCCCAACGAATACCAGGCGCAGATTGACAAGCTGCAGCAGGAGATCGCTGAGGTGAAGGAGCGGTTGGCCTCTTCACCGACTAATTCGACCCATGAAATCGGGAAGAATTGTATTGAAGTGAAGCAAACTGTAGCCACAATGATGCGGAAGTTGGCTGAGCATGCGCACTGGCTGCAACGCGTTAGCAGTTTGATGGAGACGGCGCCGCTTCTGAACTTTGCTGTAGCTGCGGGCGACGAGCAAGGGGACGCAGACGCAATGCGGCAACGGAGTCTCAAGTCACTTGACGAGTGGAGGGGTGAGCCCCCTCATTCTCGCTTGATACTGGACGAACGCCTGCGAGCTGCCGTGATCATCTGCCAAGAAAATGCTGCAAGACTCCTGCGAGATGCAACGGGCGATCAAACTTTCATCCGGTTGGCGCTGCAGTTCGAGTCGCACGGGTGGGAGATCGCAACGGGGACACTGGTGAACGACCACATGGGCTTTAAATGCCACCGGGTGCTGCCTGCTGAGCTGGACAGTAAGGCCAAGGAGGTGGCTATGGCGGTGTGGAACTTTGTTGAAAGTGATGAAATCTTCCGCACCTTTGTGCCGCTCGTCCAAGACTCGATCGTCACCCACCAGGAGGCCGACTGCTCTCTGACGTGTCGAGTGCTCCAGCTTTCGCAAGAAATGAATCAACAGGCAGTAGCGACCGTGGAGGCTATCAGCTCGACTCGCGACGATAATGGGGAGGAAAATTCGTGGGAAGTTTCCATGGAGGCTGTGCACGACCACTACCTGTGCACCTTTGTGGCGGACGCGACTGGCGACTCGGTCATCCCGAACACCGCTCCGCCCGTGAAGCTGGACCTCGGACTGCAGATGAGCAAGCTCAACATGCACAACAAGTTCGTGATGGCCGCGCGCGTGAGCAAGACGGACGAAGGGGTCGACGTCTTCCTCGCCGGCTCCACGCGTTTCGACCTCCCGTGCTACTGCGACCCCGCGTTCGACTTGCTGCAGCATTTCGTGTCGTACCTGCCAGTCTACGAAAACCTGCACCTGACACCGCTGACTGAGGACAAACCCCCGTCGGATGTACTCCTTTGAGTAAAATGCACTAGCTCCCCATTCTATTTGAATCTAGACTTTATGGCGCTTAATCCGTCTCCGCTCTCCACTTGCCGATGCGGTTCCTGAGCTCCGAAGCTTCCTCTTCGTCTTCCCAGAACACGGCGGGGGCACTGGCAGTCGTCGGGGAGAGCAGAGGGGCGATCATCGTCTTGGTCGACTCGGCCAGCGTCTGCGAGAGCCACGCCAGCAGAACGTGCATGATGTCGTGGTGCAGCTCGCTCAAGTCGATGAGCTCCTTGGTCGTGATCTCGAAGAGCGTGCATCGGCCAACCGTTGACGCCACGCCATGCGCAGTGGCGTTGGGCACGAAGGACTGCAGAGGCACCAGTTCAGTTAGCAGAAACACACAAGATAAGCCAACTAAGCTGCGTATGTACGTACCTCTTCTCCGAAGCAGTCGCCATCGTGAAGCTTGATCGAGGTCGCCGTTTGTGCCGAGTCACTAGCTGCGTCGCCTTGTGCGCTAGCAATCTCCATCGTGCCGTCGATGATAACATAGACACAGTCCACCTTCGCGCCGTTCGAGTACAGCACGTCTCCGTGCCCGAACACCACAACTCTTGATAATAGCGCCACAAGCGAGACCTTCTCGTCGTCGAGGTTCCTCATCAGGTGCGACGCCTTCAGGTGGATGCACTTCTCGAACGTTGTGTAGTCGGCGGGGTCTGAGAGCGTGAGCAGCCCTTTGGACGTCAAGGTATCCGAGCTCAAGCTCCGGCCGATCGGCTGCGAGTTGCTGAGACTCCGGCGTCTGCCTCTGGCCCCTGGTAGCGACAACGGCGCACTGCGAGGGGCTGTACGAGAGCGGCCAACGTTGTACAGGAACGACTTGGCCGCTCGGTCGACTGAGAGCGCGGCCTTGATGTTGGTCGTCAGCGACTCGGTCATCTTGAGCATCGGGTGGTCGGCTTCGCTGTCCGAGTGTGCGGTCTCCGCAGTCAAAGAAGCCCTTCGGTCACGGCGAGGGAGACTTCCAGACTGAGCAATAGCGCGAAGAGGCTGGGCAAAGAGTGAAGGCTAAGTCAGTAATGGTCTTACGCGGCAGAAGTATGACAGCACTTACCTCGAAGTACAGCAGCTGAAGAGACGAGGCCACTGCATTAAGCACGCCTCGCGACACTTGCGGAGTCTCCTTGATCAAAGCGTCGAGCTCTTCCCGTGAAATGCTGAGCAGGGTGCAGTCCGTGAGGGCGGTGGCGGAGGAAATGTGCGTTCCGGCGTGCAGAGAGTGCTGCAGCAGAGCAGCCTGCCCAACACAAGTGCCAAAGCCCAGCTCGGCTAAAATCCTCCTCTCCTTGTGGAGCTGGACGGTGCCTGTAGCAACGACATACATCGCAGATGCTGCATGGGCAACAGATGTAAGGTTAGTGCTTAGGATCAATACGAGGGGATACAAGCACTAAGTTACCAATATCTCCTTCGGCAGCAAACGTTTCTCCGCGCTTCACGGACATCGGCACGAAGTGGTGCGATATCACCCGTAAAATACTGATCGCGCACACATTCTCAAACAGCGAAGACACTCGCAGACAGTTTGCCACCTGTAACAACACAACAGTTGTGAGTATTTTATCCATCTTGTTGGCAATGTGGTTACGTTCGTACCGCGATGCGCGACAGTAGTGGGGGCTCGCACTCCTTAAGCGACGTAACAGACTCATACGGTAAAACTTCCGGGCGGCTACACAGCATAACATTGTCACGATCAGTAGCACGTCATCGATGGGTTCGCAGCACGTGACTCCGTACCTGTGATACGTTTCAATCAGCAGCTCCTTGGTGAGCTCGTAGTTGAGCAAGCTCGGGATGATTTCGTCCTGGAACGTTAGCTTCGCGGCATCGTTGAGGTGCTCGCTGTGGTCTCCAGCAATGTGCAGGAAGTACTGGAGAGCGAGGGCTGACAGCTCCAGCTCCGTTTCCTGGTGTTTCATGACGTCCAGCAAAATGTCCACACCGTCCTTGCCACCAAATAACGCCACGATGCTTTTCGCCATCTACGCCAACACAATTTATTAGTGCAGCACAGCAATAACAACATATTAGAACGCTTTATTGCGCACCTTTGACGCTGCCTTTGTCGATGATAGTTTCGGGAAAAGCAAAGGTAGCACCAAGCCTTTGTAAGCCGAAGGGAGAAGATTCTCCAGCACCTCCTACAAAACAAATACGTGAACAACCACGCTCAACTAAGGGTGCAAATAATAATATGATAAACTCCACGATACCTGAATGGCGGAGTGGACTTGGCCCAAATCGGACTGCAAGCCTTCCAGAATGACAGAGACATCAAATTCCTTCGGAAACCCTGTAGACAGTAACTTGAGTAGGAGGCGAAGCGTATCTTTCAAGCTGTGCTCGACGTGCTGTAATAGCAGCGGAGAAGTCTCCTCGATGTTTGTGACAGTGCGCGGACAAATCTGGAAAAATAGCTCCAGAACGTGACGCATTTCATGTGCCTCGCGGATCTTGATGCTCAAAGCGTGGTGAATAGGATCCATCAACTGCGAAAACGAGTTCATAGTCTTCTCATCTGTCGACGAAACCTGCATATTGCCCAACACTGTTAAAATCACACAACCAAAACCAATGCAGGATAGGTGTAATACGTTGCCTACCAGCGATAGCAGTGCGTCAACAACCAGCTCTTCCATGACGACATCTTTCCCGAAAAGGTGATGCAAGACATCAGTATTGCTGCTCGGCTCGACCACTTCCTCATCAGGCGACTTGGACGACACTAGCAGCGTCTCAATCAGGTGTAGCAGGAAGTCCAGCTTGTCTTCAAACGGGAAATCTCCGAGGTCGAGAACCTTGAGTGCGCCTGCCAGTCCCTCTCTCTTGCTGTGGATCCGGTCAGAAGCTAGCGCGTAGTTGCTCAGGCCTTGAGTTGGCAACTGCAGAATTTCTTCCGTGTACTGGCATAGCGGTCCCCATAACGCAGCGGGTTCAAACCCTTTTAACGCTGCCACGATTTGAGAGCGCAGCACCGAGTTTGACAGGTGCTTCATCAACGCCGGGATGAGCATTCGGGAGTTGCGCGAGCTGTTGGTACAACACTTCACCGCGGCCTGAATAATCTGAGTTGACGAGTGGTGGAGAAGATAGACCAGGAACCCATCGCCTAACAGCTCCGGTAACTCTTTGCCGACAATTTTCAGGCCCACAACACGCGCTTCCAGCACCTACACACAGAAGGATCATACTCATAAGCTATGACGATCCTTAAGCCAGAAACGATAGGAACGAACCTTCTCTTCGTGAAGTAGTCGCTGAAGAATAACGTTCGCCTCTTCATCCATCCAGTCAGAGATCCGTAGCAACGCCACAGCAGCGCATACAACCACCGACTTGTCTTCGTCGCCGCTACGAAGTAACTTGTGCAGCATCTCCGAGCACTGGTCCGCGTTCATGTTAAACTTCTCGTAGCCACACGCCAAAATCGCCGCAACTCGGAGCTGGCGTGGCACCGCGACCGACTTGTCCTTCACCAGCATCATTAGGTCCATCGTGTTGAATATTCCGGTGGGGAACGTGCTCGAGTCAGGAAGCAAATACGATTCCTGGGCATGCAGCACAAACTCACGCTTCGCGGCCGTATGAAGGTTCAGCAAGCGCAACTTCGTGTGCATGGGTGTGACAGGTAGACCATCTCGGTTTTTCTTGTAGAACAGCGATCGCAGTTCCTATTCATACAAGAAAAGGTAGGCGTCAGCTATGGTGAACTGTACAGGACACGGTCAAGTTGACTAACCTGGGAGAAAAGACCAATGTGCTCGTGGGATAACGAGCTTAGCACAAAGTTGGCTTGGTTCTGCTCGCCGTTCACCAACGTTTCCTTCACCAGCAAAATCTACATCCACATCAAAGCAAAATAATGTAAGAACCAGTCAGACAGGATAAAATCAGACTTAGGACTTACCTGGTCAGGTGTGAAATCAACAAGCGGGGAGGTCAAATCCAAGTAGCCCTGTCGTAACGAGGCGTAAAACTCCGACGCATACGACTTCCTGGCCGCCAGCGCATCAACGAACCACGCTGCCGACGTCGCGATCATTAACACACTAAATACAGAGGAGATGTTAGAATTTCCCTACATCGTAATAAATGAAAAGTTTCTGGCCCCGTACCTCGTCGACGACGTTCCAATGAAGTGGACGACAATGGTCGCCGTCAAAACCATGGACAGCACAGCGCCAAAGATTCGAGATAGCGAGCGGAACGGGCCGCAAACGAAATTCTGGAAACGACCCCGCTCGTTCTCGTTGAAAGGCAGCCACAGCAACTGCCTCGCCGGGTTGAAAATCGCCTGCGAGACGGCATTGTACAGCGCTCGCGTGAAAATCAGCGAGTAAGCGGACTGCATACAACAAGCAATGGTTTCAATTAGAAAAAAATATATAGCTCCACAACTCCAAAAACAAAACAAACAACAAAACCCACACTGGAAACATAAGTCGAAGCTCCGAACAGGAAAATGGACACTGGCAGCATCGCAATGCCGTACATGACTCCAAAATGCGTGAAGAACGAGCCCGACAGAAGTTGCATGGGGATCATGAGGAAGCTCTGCAGTCCGTTGATCATCGACAGCGAGGCCTTGACCTCCTCTTCTGGCTGCAGCGACACCACCGAGAGCGTCGTATTGTCCACCAAAACCCGCATGACTGTAGCCATCATGTCGAAGAAGCAAATGTGCTTCAAGTAGGTCCTGGCCTGGATATCCCCGATGATAGCCGCAGAGGAGGACGCATCTGCAGGATCCTTGGACTTATCCTGGGCCCTATTCTTCGTCGTCTTTGAAAACGCATTTTGGCCTGATCCTGCAGATGCAAAGTGTCCGGCCGATACCAGCAGGACCCCGGCGATGAAGAACAGGATTGCAGCAGCCACCAGCAGGTTCATCTCCGTAGGCAGCTGCCTGCTCTGGATAACTGGCAGGACGAAAAAGCTGGCCAATAAACTTCCGAACGTCGACCCAAATGTAATTACCCCGAAGAACTTCTTGGACTGGGCCACGTCGAAGGCCTTGGCGCACAGGTCCCAGAACTGCTGGGTGAGCCACTGGGTCGACACTTCAAGCCAGAGGTACAGTAGGACCGAGGTCGCGCGGGCCAATGGGGGCGCGACTAGCGACAGAAGAGTGAGACATAATAGGACGGAGCCTAGGACCAGCGGGCTGATTGCGTAGTACACTCCAGGACGCACAGGACGCGCCGCCAGCCGCTCCAGCAGCTGCGTCGCCAGCGTCAGCGCGTAGGCCGTGGACAGTGACAGCGCCAGAGTTAGGCCCGCTACGCTCGAGGCCGCGTAGGAGCGCAGGAAGATGGCGTCCCGCGAGATGGCCCCCAGCACGGTCGCGCAGCTCTGCAGCGTCCACAGTGCGCAGAAGAAGCCCACGCGCCGCAGCAGCTCGGCGTCCATCGTTCGCGTCCGACGTAATGACGCTTTGGGGCGACAAGTCAGGACGGAAAGTTACGCCCGGCCGAATATCTGTGCGGGCTTAAACTGTGTCGTGTACGGTACTTTCAACTTCAACCTGACAGAAAAAGTTGCGCGTATGCACAGCTTTCGACGGTGCCCTTCCGATTCAACCTGGCTAGCGCTGGTTTCTTTGTAGAATGCGGTTCTACCAGGATAGCACCGACTTAATCGTGGAAGGCGTTCCGGGTAGGAGGCGTCTGGGGCTTATCTGTCGCGATGCGTTCATTATTCAAAACACCTCCAAGTGCGCGCACCGTCCTCTCCACCAAACCTCTCCACGATGACCAAACTTTTCATGGTCGTCTGTATTGTTGTGGCCCTCGCGGTCGCGGGTGGCAGCTCGGCACCCCTCCAGGCGTCTCGAAATTTGAGACCGACCGTTGAGGAGACCGCAGCCGCGCCGTGCCCGATGCACTCGAGCCTCAGCGGCAGTCTGGACACCGGCAGCGGCTCGTTGCAAGAGTCGGGAACAATGGCGATCGGGAACACGGTGTTCAACGTCGTCGACCCCAGTGAGTCCAACACGATAACTATCGACGGCAAGTTGTACAAGACGTCCGACATCACCCGAGGCAACGCCAAGACGTATTCCATCTCCACTTAGCCGCGGAGGAACCCTAAGGAGCCAGGAAGGCGGTGTCATTCATGTAAGGTCAGCCTTTCATTGCACGTTAACTCCAACAATCAAACCAACTAGTACTTGGCCACATGAACATGTAGTTTTCACAAGTTTTACGCCGTGCCCGATCGCTTGGCCAACGCAGCGGAACACCGACTGCGGCCTCGCTAGCAGCTCCAAAGGAGAGCCGAACTCGGCCACGCGGCCCGCATCCATCACCGCGATCTTGTCGCAGTGCATGATGGTGTTGATGCGGTGCGCGATGATGAGCACCGTCTTGGCCTGGAACGTGTCCTGGATAGTCGACTGGATGAGCGCGTCCGTGGCCGTGTCGACGTTGGCCGTGGCCTCGTCCAGCACATGTCCTTGAGCAGCGCGCGGCCGATGCAGATCAGCTGGCACTGGCCCACCGACAGGTTGTCTCCGCCCTCGGCCACCTCGAAGTCGAGGCCCGCGCCCCAGCGACGCAGACTCTCGGCCATGTGCACCTGCTGCAGCACGCGCCAGATGCGCTCGTCCGCGTACTCGTGGAACGGGTCCAGGTTCTCTCGCAGCGGGCCGCTGAACAGCACGGGGTCCTGCGGGATGATGGCCAGGCTGCGGCGCAGCTCGCGCAGGTTCACGCTCGAGATGTCCACGTCGTCGATGAGCACGGGGCCGCTGTCGAAGTCGCAGATGCGGAAGAGCGCGACCATGAGCGAGGACTTGCCGGCGCCCGTGCGTCCGCAGATGCCGACCTTCTCTCCGGCGGCGACGTCCATGTCGACGCCCTTGAGCACGAGCGGGAGTTCGGGTCGGTATCGGAGGCACAGGCCGTCAAACCGAATCGTGCCACGCGACGGCCACGACAGAGTTGCCTTCTCATCTGCTCGGTGATCATTGGATGTCAGTTCACGGATGGTTTTGCCGGTAGAATCCTCGTTTTCGATCGTACGGAAGTGTAGGACTGGTCATGGCGTTATCGGTGCGGTCAACCGAGCGCATGACCCACTGCACCATTGAGGTCAACATCAGGGAGTACGTGAGCGAGAGCCCTGAGGTCAGCGAGCCGACCGACCCGGCGGTAGCAACGAGATAAAGCGTGGCGACGAAGATAATGAGCACCGACAGCAAGTCCAGCCGCGTTGCCAGCCAGCGACTCGCAGCCCAGTAGGTGAAGTAGAGATTGGAGTTGGCGTCGACCACACGCCGATTCTGCTCGATGAAGCTGTCCTCCATGCGGAAGGCTCGAATGGTAGACAGACCCGATAAGGTTTCGCTGAAGAGGTTGTACACGGGCGTCCGCGTCACCCCCTCGAGCCGCTTGATCTCGCTGGAAGACTTCTTGAAGTATTGGCCGATGTAGAGGAAGATGAAGAAGATCGGGATGTACGTCAACGCGATCCAGTACCAAGCAAAGGCCGACACTGCAAGCGCACCAAAAGCCAAAGACACATTCTGGAGCAGCAACTGGTACCTGCGGCAGCATCGTGTCCATTTGGTCCAAGTCATTCGAGAAGCGGTTTAAGATCTGCCCCATGGGCGTCACGTCAAAGTACCTCGTCACCGGAGCTCGCAACACCCGTCGGAACAGCTCGTCGTGCATATTCTGCGACGAGAGAACGCATGACTCGATGATCATCAGCGCACGACCGAAGGACAGCACCGTGCAAAGGACGAGGAAGCCGAGATACCACATGCCGAAGGTTGTTCCCGAGTACGACGGATCCACACCCCGGCGCGGCATGTTGCGAGCCCAATGACCCGGCCACCAATCGACAATAGTACGAGCAGCTTGGCCGGCGAGATAGGCAGCAATGATGACGGCCATGACAACCAACCCATTAAATCCGGTCTCATTGAAGTAGGTCTTGTACACGTGCCCACCAACTTTGCCTTTCACACGATCCTCAGCTCGGATTAGCCGTCCCGACGACTTATGTGTCTCTCCTTCCGCCGTCTCACCCTTCACTTCACCTTCACCGGTAGCTTCGTTGGATTGATCATCCGCCGACGCGTGCGCCTTGGTAGTTGAATCTGGCCCGGCAGTAACTTCAGTGTCGTTGCCATCACTACTAACGTTGACAAGGTCCATCGTCAACTGCGGGAACTGGACTAAAACTTCTTCATACGATCCCTGCGATGCGATTGCCCCGTCTTACATAACCACGACGTAGTCCGCGTGTGGTAGTAAGTCGTAGTGGCTATTCAAAACCAACAACCGCGTCTGGCCCGCTGCCAAACCAACGATGCACTTGTCGAAAATCGCATGAGCCACATGCGGGTCAACTGCACTCAGCGGATCATCCAGAACCAACACGTCCGTCCCAGAACGATACATCGCGCGCGCGATCGCCACGCGAGCCTTCTGGCCTCCACTCAGATTGATGCCACGCTCACCGATCTCCGTTGCGTCTCCGTTGGGAAGAGCTCTCAGATCCATGGCCAATTGCGACGCATCCAGCACTTGTGCGTAGCGCTCCTCGTTGTACTCCTGCTCGAAGAGGATGTTGTCACGCAGTGTAGCGTTGCGGATCCAGGTGTCTTGGCTGACGTTAGCTACGCGTCCACCGACTTGAAGAACGCCTGACGTCCGCGGCATTTCTCCGAGAATGGCGTTCACGAGACTAGACTTACCCGATCCAACCTTGCCAACGATCATCACTAGCGAGCCACTTTCGATGTGGACGTTGATGTTGTTTAGCTCGAAGCCGCCATTACCGGCACTCCGGTCGTCGGGGCTGTCACTGGTTGTTGAAACAGCCTTCCCTTGATATTCGTCCGCAATCTCGTCGTCTTCAGCTGGTGTTACCACAACGATATCGCCACCGGTCATGTTCGCTGGCCATTCAAAGGTTCCGTCTTGGATGCAGATGTATCCACGACGGACTGCAGCGCGTTCTTCTGCATCATCGGCTGAAAGAAGCGGTGCCTTATTCATCGGCGCTGTCTCTCTTCTCAGTTGAAGCTGTGAGCAAAGTTGACTTCGAGGGAACCTCACCGCTGGCAAGGAACGCATCGATGCGGCTGTAAGCGATCTTGGCTTTCGACAGACCGGCGACAGCTTGCGGCAGTTGGCTGAGCGGAGCTCGAATGATATTGACCATGGCCACAAGCGTGAACGCCTCCACCACCGTGATCGTGTGCCGAATCAACACGTACACGCCCAGTGTAGCGCCCGAAAGGAAGGTCGGCGTGATGAACAGCATGACCGTGTTGATCACCTGGTACGAGTGGAACTTGCGCAGCAGACCCACTTCTCGGACTCGGAGCTTCTCCACGTGCTGGGCCAGCGAGTCTTCCCACGCATAGAATTTCATGACGCGGATGCCCTGCAGCGCCTCGGACGTCACCTTCACGCGTTCATCAATGACTCGCAGCAAGTGCCTTTGAAGCTCAGCAATGCGGTCTCCTTGTTGAACGGAAATGACCATAACGGCGGTAAGCACGACCGCACCTGCAAGCGCGGCGTAGAAGTCGAAGAGGAAGCCGATCAACACGCGATCAACACGCACGATACAACGAACGCCAGAGGTCCCATAACGAGCCACGGCCTGCACCATGGCAGTGAAGACACGCTCCGTGTCCACGCTCATGAGAGTCAAAATCTCGCCGGTCGTGTCGGGCTGCACTGGACAACTTCAGCGCGTTGTCGTATACGAGCGACATTGTGAGCGTGCGCATGTTGGACCCAATGCGCGAGTCGACGAAGAAGAGGTAGTTCAGCACGCACACAGCCACGAACGAACTGCCCGTCATCATCACCATGAGCCAGTAGCCGCTCTCAATGTGAAACACGTTCTCCTCCCCATTCAGGAACTCGAGCAGAGCCCTCGTCACGTACGTTTGAAGTCCAAGCGCCAGCACGTACACGACGCACCCAGCAAGCACAACAGCGAGGTCCGCCTTGAACACCTTCACGTACGCCATAAAGACCGGGGACAAGCCAAACATGTATCGACGGTGCGGCTCGTACATTTGACGGAAGCGCTTCTCCAGAGACTCGGACTCATCACTAGGACACACGGGCCACATGTCCTCGATCTCGAGCACACGGCGAGAGCCCAGCGAAATCATGGGCTGGATCCATTGAGCGAAGACGACCGACGGTAGCGAAGCCTTGGCTAGGGGATTCGGTAGCTGACTGAAAGGGGTGGCCGATGGTTTTGCTGAGTCATGGGCATCGGGTGCCTCGACGTAGTGGGCCTGGTTCATGGCAGTAGCTCGGGGAGGAACCTCCTTGGGGTCAGCGACCTGTTGACGAGTGCTTGTTGTGAAACGAAAATTCGGAACTGAGTGGTCTGCTCTGTCAAATGAGAGGGGACCACAGACACACCGTGTGCAGGCTGTTGGGCAGCATGAGTAGCCTGTCTCGCAGCATTTGATGAGATGAACACAGGTTATCACTTGAAACGATTATAATGCGCCCTACCTTTGCACTCCGTTCATCAATTCCTCGGTCATCCTATCGATGTGTTGACGATCATGTCATGGATGAGGCATCTGCGCGGTCACTTGGTAAGTAGCACGACAGAGCATTGCGTCTACACAGAGGCAATGAAAGCGTATGAAGCTCAAGAAGTTTGACTTCTTTGCCATATATAGCTTGTGTAGCCGCGCTATTATCAGCACTCTCAAGCACATCGCTACTCTTCACAACGCACTGACAAGTTTTTCACCAGCATCTTACGCCGTGCCCGATCGCTTGGCCAACGCAGCGGAACACCGACTGCGGCCTCGCTAGCAGCTCCAAAGGAGAGCCGAACTCGGCCACGCGGCCCGCATCCATCACCGCGATCTTGTCGCAGTGCATGATGGTGTTGATGCGGTGCGCGATGATGAGCACCGTCTTGGCCTGGAACGTGTCCTGGATGGTCGACTGGATGAGCGCGTCCGTGGCCGTGTCGACGTTGGCCGTGGCCTCGTCCAGCACAACGACCTTGCTGTCCTTGAGCAGCGCGCGGCCGATGCAGATCAGCTGACGCTGGCCCACCGACAGGTTGTCTCCGCCCTCGGCCACCTCGAAGTCGAGGCCCGCGCCCCAGCGACGCAGACTCTCGGCCATGTGCACCTGCTGCAGCACGCGCCAGATGCGCTCGTCCGCGTACTCGTGGAACGGGTCCAGGTTCTCTCGCAGCGGGCCGCTGAACAGCACGGGGTCCTGCGGGATGATGGCCAGGCTGCGGCGCAGCTCGCGCAGGTTCACGCTCGAGATGTCCACGTCGTCGATGAGCACGCGACCGCTGTCGAAGTCGCAGATGCGGAAGAGCGCGACTATGAGCGAGGACTTGCCGGCGCCCGTGCGTCCGCAGATGCCGACCTTCTCTCCGGCGGCGACGTCCATGTCGACGCCCTTGAGCACGAGCGGGAGTTCCGGTCGGTATCGGAGGCACAGGCCTTCAAAGCGAATCGCACCCTGTGACGGCCACGGTGAACCCTCTGCGTTGGAGCTCGAGCCGGCCAGGTCAGAGACCGTTTCACCATCGTTGGCCTCAGTTTCAATGTCTCGGAAGTGTAGCAAACGCTCGACGCTCGTCATGGCGTTGTCAGTACGGTCAACAGACCGCATGACCCATTGGACGACTGACGTGAGCATCAGCGAGTATGTTAGCGAAATTCCTGACGTGAGATCGCCCACTTTGCCTCGGGCCGACACCAGATACGTGGTGACTGAAAAAATGATCACCACTGATAGCAGATCGAGACGACAAGCGAGCCAGCGGCCCGCGCCCCAGTAGCTCAAGAAGACACTGCCGTTCCGGTCCACAACCTGCCGATTGCGAGCCGAGAACGCGCGCTCCATCTTGAAGGCCCGAATCGTGGCCAGACCCGACAGCGTTTCGCTGAATAAGTTGTAAACAGGCGTCCGAGTGATACCTTCGAGCCGCTTGAGCGACTTCTTGAAGTGATCCCCCATGAACTCGAAGACGACGACGAGAGGAATGTACAGAACAGCGATCCAGTAGGACGCGAAGGCTGACACAACCAGAGTGCCCACCACCATCGACACATTCTGGAACAGGAGCTGGTATTCTTCAGGGAGGACGGCGTCCATTTGGTCCAGATCGTTGGAGAAACGGTTGAGGATTCGGCCAACTGGAGTCACATCGAAATATCGAGTCACCGGGGCCGCCAACACGCGGCGAAATAGTTGGTCGTGCAGGCGCTGCGACGTACGCATGCACGAAGCGATCAGAGTGAGCGCGCGCGCCATTGTCAGGACCGAACAAAGCACAATCAGCCCTAAGTACCACATGCCGAATGTGGTTCCAGAGTAAGACGGATCGACGCCGAAGCGAGTCATGTTTCGTGCCCAGTGGCCGGGCCACCAGTCGACGACGGTTCGTACAGCTTGGCTCACGCAGTACGCCAAGCTGAGCACGAGTGCAACGAGAATTCCATTGAATCCAGACTCGTCGAAGTACGTCTTGTACACGTGGCCTCCTACAGACCCTCGAACTCGATCTTCATCGTGAATTAATCGTCCGGCGGGCTCGAATTCACTCGCTTCAGTCACGCTTTCGATTTCCTCCTCACTTGTGAGCTCGTCGGCACTTACAGACACGGCTTCCAGAGTATCAGCGGCTTCAAGAAACCCACCAGACTCACCGACACCAGCCGAGTTCAACTGTGCATCAAGACTCGGGAAAGCCTCCAGCACGTCTGAATACGATCCTTGCGATGCGATCAAACCGTCTTGCATAACCACGACGTAGTCGGCGTGTGGTAGCAAGTCGTAGTGGCTATTCAAAACCAGCAACCGCGTCTGGCCCGCTGCCAAACCAACGATGCACTTGTCGAAAATCGCATGAGCCACATGCGGGTCAACTCACTCAGCGGATCATCCAGAACCAACACGTCCGTCCCAGAACGATACATCGCGCGCGCGATCGCCACGCGAGCCTTCTGGCCTCCACTCAGATTGATGCCACGCTCACCGATCTCCGTTGCGTCTCCGTTGGGTAGCGCCCGCAGATCCATGGCCAATTGCGACGCATCCAGCACTTGTGCGTAGCGCTCCTCGTTGTACTCTTGCTCGAAGAGGATGTTGTCGCGGAGAGTAGCGTTGCGGATCCAGGTGTCTTGACTGACATAGGCCACTCGCCCACCGACTTCCAGGACGCCGGAAGTTCGCGGCATTTCTCCGAGGATGGCGTTCACGAGACTCGATTTGCCCGATCCCACCTTACCAACGAACATTACTAGTGAACCGCGCTCAATCTCCAAGTTGACGCCTTCGAGCCTAAAGCCTAGCGAGTCGCTTGGGCTGCTTGGTTGTTGTGGATCTTGAACGCCCAAGATTTCGATTGCCTTGTCCACTTCATCGTCATGTGCGTCGTCCATCGATGGGGTAACCACAACAACGCTTTCCACAGGCGAAGCACCCGGCCAGCGGAAGCTAGCGTCGCGAATCGAGATAACCCCGCTACCGACAGCTCGATCGACACCGCAGGGCTGTGACGAAGGCGCCGGAATGAGGTATTGGGCCGCAATTTCATCTGCTCCGAGGTACTGATCAATACGCGCGAACGAGATCTTGGCCTTGGAGTATCCCCCGATCGCTTGGGGCAGTTGGTTCAGAGCCGTACGACAAATGTTGACCATTGCAATGAGCGTGAAAGCTTGGATGACCGTGACATAGTTCCGAATGAGCATGTACAAGCCCATCGTCACTCCTGAGAGGTACGTCGGCGTGAGGAACAACATGACCGTGTTGACCACCTGGAACGAGTGGAATTTGCGCAGGAAGCCCACCTCTCGAGCGCGTAGTTTCTCCACGCGCTGGGCCAACGGTTCTTCCCACGCGTAGTATTTCATGACCCGGATGCCCTGAAGAGCTTCCGACGTGACCTTGACCCTCTTCTCAATGACTTCCAGCAGCCTCCGCTGTAAGTGCGCAATACGATCTCCCTGCTTGACTGTGATCCACATTACCACAACCAGCACCACCGCACCCGCCAACGCCGAGTACGCGTCCAGTAGCACTCCAATCATCACAATTGATACGACAAAAGCCAGTGGGCCCATAACGTGCCACGGACTCTGTAGCGTAGCAGTGAAGACTCGCTCGGCGTCCACACTCATGAGTGTGTACTCTTGTCTTGAAGCACTCGATAGGCGTAAGGCCTTGTCGAAGACGAGCGTCATCGTTAGCGACCGAATGTTGGCGCCGATCCTCGAAGTCGTGAAGAAAACGTAGTTGACGGTGCACACCGCGACGATCGAGCTGGCGGTCATCATCGCCGCCAGCCAGTAGCCGTTGGAGACTCCGAAGAGGTTCTCTCGGTCGTTCAGGAACTGGAGCAACGCTTGGGCCACGAAGGATTGCATGGCCAGCGCCACGTACAGGCAGGGATCCCGAAAAATAAATACGCCCGGAAATATATTTGTATTTTCGGAATCAATATTTATTGTAGGTATACCTCCTTGGTTTATCCGGTATTTATTCCAGCTTTAGATCAAAACTTCTAGATTTTATTTCTGCGGTTGAATATATCCTTCATGATTGAGAAGTTTTCCCCCCTAATTTTCATTGTGTTAACGCCATCAAATTTTCCCTTTATGCTAAAATGATGTTGTTCAGCAACCTTAACACGGATGTGGCGACCGTGGGCAGTGTTAGTAAGAACCCATGAAGGTGCAGCAATTTACTGAATAATTTACTGCGTCAGCACCGGGTCTTCAGATATTTATTTCTTCTCTTCTTGGTATACAAACAAATACGTATTTCGTTAACTTGAGAAAAATAGATATATATCGTATTTTCGGCATGCCTGCTCCGTTGTGTGTATTGTGCCTTTCGGTCATTTTGCCGAGTCCTACGTTGGACTTTGGAGGTCAGTTAATCTGAGGTTGGTGGTCTCTAAATCTGAGATGCAAATCTCGGACGAGTCCGATGAGTGGTCTCATGGAGTCTCTCCGTTCAATGGACTCCGGTTGGAGTCCAAGTCAAGCAATCTTTGTTTGGGGAAGCAAGCAATGCCGGAACCCGCGAAGGCGAATGGCGACGACTGGAGTGTTTAACGTATCGACTGCATCGTGTTTTCATAGGTTTATTCTGCGTTTGACATACACCGTATTAGAGTCAGCTCGTATGAAAGTCCTGCCACAAGACTTGGTAGGAGTCCTTCGTGAATGCCGTGAAAATGGGCGACATTCGGGCTTTCGGCTGTTTGTAGGACCTGCGCAAGTGCTTCCATCGGACTAGCAATTCTTGGTCCTAATTCCCTACGAGGGGCCTGCTAATCTGCTCCGATAACCTAGCCCCATCTTTGTAGGTAGCTGTTTTACACGTCCGATTTGCCAAAACAACTGAAAAGCACAATACAATCACGTCATAGCGAGTTAGCCCTATACGGTATCTGATTGGCCGAAGGGATCCACGCGCCAAGCTGTAAAGCTGTACATCAGCCCAATGAGCTGATGTACGAGCATTTATTCCGCGGTGGTCGACGTCGAAGTTCACGCAACGCATTTGTCGATTCACCTCTTCCCCACCTCACCAACTACATCACGACGCGATGGCAATGGCCCAGCACGTCGCGCGCGCCACGCAGACCTGGCAGCCGCAGAAGTACCTCAAGTTCCAGCGCCAGCGTCTGCGTCCGGCGCTAGAGCTGCTGGCCCGAGTGTCCGATCTACCCAGCTCCGATGCCTCAGTGGAGATCATCGACCTCGGCGCCGGAACGGGCAACATGGCCCCGTCCTTCCTGAAGCGATGGCCGAACGCCAACGTGACGTTCGTGGACTCGTCGGCGTCGATGCTCGAGGTCGCGCAGCGCGAGCACAAGGAGAACGAGGCGCTCGACACTCAACGCTTCGCCTACGTGCAGGGCGACTTCGAGACATATGAGCCTGAGCGACCCGTGGACCTCATCTTCTCCAACGCGGCCCTGCAGTGGGTGAACGCCAAGGAGCACGAGCAGATTCTGCCGCGACTGTACTCCTTCCTCAAGCCTGGAGGTGTGCTGGCCTTCCAGATCCCGGACACGCGGCTGCAGCCCAGCCATCAGCGCATGGTCGACGCGGCCGAAGAGCTGGGACTGAGTGCGCGCGTCGCTGGCGTGCGGTGGGTCACGTGCGAGAAGGACCCGAGCTTCTACTACGAGCTGTTCAAGGCTGTCGACGCCGGCGTGGGGCTCGACATGTGGGCCGCGGTGTACGCGCAGGTGCTCGAGGGCGACAACCCGGTGGCCGACTTCACAGGGTCCACAGCGTTGAGGCCGTACATGGAGGCGTTGGGGGAGCCCTCGACGGAGGCCTCGCAGTTCGAGCAAACGTACCGTGAGATGATCGCCGCCGCGTACCCGAAGCAGAGCGACGGCAACACGATCTTCAACCTCAAGCGCTTCTTCGTCATGGCCACCAAGCCGCTGTAGCCTACAGACTATGACGTGGGCGTGTAAACGAGTCGCTCTGATGAAACAGAGTGAAGTTTGGGTTGGCCTCACCAATGATGCGTGGATGCGGTACTCCACTCGCTGTTTATTGCGGGGGCATCCAAGAAGATACGTATAGATGCGTGGAAGCTGTAGACGACTTTTTCGTACAGTGTATGGTGATCGGGGCTTTAACATCGCAACGAAATCGTCGCCGGACAAATCTTGATTACCACGTGTCTGCAACCAAGCGAGGTTTCATTTGAACGCGTGACTCATACCAAAATGTACCTTAGAATGCTTTCGTCTCACAACCGATTTTGCGTCCTAAGGCGCAGATGAGTCTCCAACTTTCACATCACGACAAAAGTGATCTGGGCGAGTCCTTCGCGAGAATCTCCACACCTTCACCTCTACCCGAGCGCGACTTCCATCGAAACGATGAGCCTACTCCACAAACCGTCGAGGAAGTCAAGACTCTGCTCAAGCTCGTTGGCCCCGTCGTAAGCAGGTTGTTGAATGGGCAACTTTCGATAGTAAGCTCACCGACTCGTGCTCTACTTTGCTGCAGATGATCACGACGTTCTTGGAGTTTCTACCGGGCTTTATGTCGATCATCCTCGCCGGCAACATCGATTCGCCATTGTCGCAGCATTACATCGACGCCGCAACCTTCTCCATCATAGTACCGCAGTTGCATTGGGATGCCCTTTTTCAGGAATTAGACTAACATTGTTTCGCATTGCATGCAGTTGCTGAACATCACCTCGCTTTCAGTCGGATTGGGCCTCGCCTCGGCGTTGGATACGCTTTCTTCGCAAGCCTACGGGGCCAAACGCTTTGAGAAGATTGGCGTCTACTTCCAGACCGGAGTCGTGGTCCTCACTGTAATCCACGTGCCGATGCTCTTTATCAACTCCTTCACCGAGCCCATTCTGAAGGGGCTGGGCCAGGACGCCGAGGTCGCGCACTTGGCTGGACAATTCTCTCGCTGGATGCTGCCTGGTGTGCCGTGTCTTTTCCTCTACGAGCTCCTGCGCAAGGTGCTACAGACCCAACACATTATGACTCCACTCGTCACCATTGCAGCGATCGGGAACGTCGTCAATGTCGCTGCGGGGTACGGCCTGGCCTACCGGCTTCAATGGCATCGCTATGGGCCGGAGTCTGGGCAACTTTGTTCTGCCGCTGCTGCTGGTGCCGTATTTCATGTGGAGACCGCACCACTTGAGGCAGTGGTGGTGTCAACCCTGGGATCTCAAGGCTGCCATGGGCTACGTCGGCCTCTTCTTGCGCCTTGGAGTCCCAGGGATGCTCATGCTTGCGATGGATATGTGGGCGTTTGAGGCGCTCTCCATCCTCGCTGGCTTGTTACCGGACAGCGTTGTTGCTGTCGCGGCTCATTCCGTCCTGGTCAATGTCGATCTGCTCGTGTACACAACGTTTGCGGGTCTGTCCGTCGCTGCCAACATTCGAGTTGGAAATTGTCTTGGAGCTGACAAGCCGAAAACTGCCAAGTTGGCTCGCACCGTCGCGCTTACCATCACGTTGGCTCTGACGCTGTTCTTCACGGGGCTCATCTTCGGGCTAAGTGATTATATCCCGCTGCTTTTCCTCGACAAAGGCAAAAGTGCCGACCTGGCTTCTCATGTGATGGCGATCATTTCACCCCAGAAGATCGTGGATGGACTGAATGCTGTGACCCAAGGCGTGTTTCGAGGTGCGGGCAAGCAACGCGATGCTGCCATTGCCAACGCGGTGGCGTACTACATCTTCGGTGTTCCGTTCGGTGCACTGTTAGCTCTCCAGTGTGACCTCGGCGTCATAGGCCTATGGATTGGCATGACCTTGGGAAATTTCCTGGCCTTAAGCACGATGGCTGTGCTCATGAAGCGCTACTGGGATTGGGACTGCATAGCGGACGACGCGCGAGCTCGTACCAATCTCTAAGAGAGAATAAAGGGTAATTTCGGGAGCCAACAAACAAACGTTAACAACGCCTTTCACGATGAACCGAAAACCAAGCCCATTTCTCAGATTCACCAAACTCACTCCGACGTTGACTTCTTTGCAAGGCTCGCGAACACCGACTGCGGCCTCGCCAGCAACTCCGATGGAGAGCCGAACTCGGCCACGCGGCCCGCATCCATCACCGCGATCTTGTCGCAGTGCATGATGGTGTGGATACGGTGCGCGATGATGAGCACCGTCTTGGCCTGGAACGTGTCCTGGATGGTCGTCTGGATGAGCGCGTCCGTGGCCGTGTCGACGTTGGCCGTGGCCTCGTCCAGCACAACGACCTTGCTGTCCTTGAGCAGCGCGCGGCCGATGCAGATCAGCTGACGCTGGCCCACCGACAGGTTGTCTCCGCCCTCGGCCACCTCGAAGTCGAGGCCCGCGCCCCAGCGACGCAGACTCTCGGCCATGTGCACCTGCTGCAGCACGCGCCAGATGCGCTCGTCCGCGTACTCGTGGAACGGGTCCAGGTTCTCTCGCAGCGGGCCGCTGAACAGCACGGGGTCCTGCGGGATGATGGCCAGGCTGCGGCGCAGCTCGCGCAGGTTCACGCTCGAGATGTCCACGTCGTCGATGAGCACGCGACCGCTGTCGAAGTCGCAGATGCGGAAGAGCGCGACCATGAGCGAGGACTTGCCGGCGCCCGTGCGTCCGCAGATGCCGACTTTCTCTCCGGCGGCGACGTCCATGTCGACGCCCTTGAGCACGAGCGGGAGTTCCGGTCGGTATCGGAGGCACAGGCCTTCAAATCGAACTGCTCCTTGCGATGGCCACGAATGGGTCTCTGAACTATTCGAGTTGACAAGTTCAGCGACTCGCTTACCGCCATCTTCCTCGCGCTCGATCTCGCGGAAGAACAGCAGACGCTCAACACTAGTCGTGGCATTATCGACACGGTCCACGGAGCGCATGACCCACTGAATCACCGAGGTCAGCATCAGCGCGTACGTGAGCGAGAGGCCCGACGTCATCGAGCCGATTTCGCCACGCGTGGACACGAGATAAAGCGTGACAACAAAGATGATCACCACAGACATGAGATCCAACCGCGTCGCGAGCCACCGGCTAGCAGACCAGTACGTGAGGTACATGTTTGCGTTCGTATCCACGACTTGGCGGTTGCGCGCGGAGAACTGCTCCTCCATACGGAAGGCTCGGATGGTGGGCAGTCCCGACAGAGTTTCGCTGAACAAGTTGTACACGGGAGTTCGCGTGATGCCTTCGAGTCGCTTGAGCTCGCGCGAAGTCTTCTTGAAGTACTGGCCCGTCATAACGAAGAGTACCATGAGGGGGATGTACGACACTCCGATCCAGTAAGACGCAAAAGCGGAGACCACCAGCGAGCCGAGAGCCATCGACACATTCTGGAAGAAGAGCTGATACTCCAGAGGCAGTGTCGTGTCCATTTGATCCAAGTCGTTCGAGAACCGATTCAGGATCTGTCCGATCGGAGTCACGTCGAAGTAGCGCGTCACTGGAGCGCGCAGCACGCGTCGGAACAGTTCATCGTGCATGTGCTGAGATGACCGCATACAGCTCTCAATCATCGTGACTCCACGAATCAATGTGAGGATCGAGCAGAGCACGATGAGGCCGAGGTACCACATTCCGAAAGTCGTTCCGGAATACGCTGGGTCCACTCCGCGTCGATGCATGTTACGAGCCCAATGGCCGGGCCACCAGTCAACCACTGTTCGTGCGCCTTGACCGACGCCGTACAAGATACTGATCACTAGCACCACCACCCAGCCATTCACGCCAGTCTCGTCAAAGTATGCCTTGTAAACGTGCGATCCAACAGTACCCTTCACTCGGTCCTCAGCGCGAATCAAGCGTCCGGCCGAAGCGTTAGAGGCTGCGTCCTTCTTCTCTTCGCTTTCAGTCTGAACGGCCTCCACTTGTTCATGGACCTTGTCGTTAGCTGGTAGTGGGGCGTCGATTTCATCGTCGTCACGGTCTTCGGCCTGCACTGAGCTCTTGGTAGTGGTACTTTCCATCGCAAGATGCGGGAACTGTGCCAAAACCTTTCCGTACGAGTCATGGCCGACAATCGCACCGTCGCTCATAACGATGACCTTGTCAGCATAAGCGAGTAGATGGTAATGGCTATTAACCACCAACAATCGAGTCTGGCCGGCGGCCAAGCCAACGATGCACTTGTCGAAGATCGATCGAGCTACATGCGGGTCAACAGCGCTCAACGGATCGTCCAGAATCAACACATCCGTACTGGAACGATACATCGCACGAGCAATCGCCACTCGAGCCTTCTGGCCGCCACTCAAATTAATGCCACGCTCACCGATCTCCGTCGAGTCTCCGTTCGGTAGGGACTTCAGGTCCATCGCTAGTTGGGAAGCGTCCAGCACCTGCGCGTACCGCTCCGCGTCGTACGCCTCCTCGAACAGAATGTTATCACGCAGAGTGGCGTTGCGGATCCACGTGTCTTGGCTTACATAAGAGACTCGTCCGCCAATCTCAAGCACGCCGGACGTGCGCGACATCTCGCCGAGAAGCGCGTTCAGGAGGCTAGACTTTCCGGAACCAACCTTACCGACGATCATCACTAGTGAACCACGCTCAACCTCTAGGTTGACCCCTTCGAGCTTGAAGCCTGGACTGTCAGCGGTCACAGTTGGCATTTCTGGGCCCTGGCTTTCGCCTTCATGTGCCTCGGTAGCTGGCGTTACAACAACGACTTCAGCTTGTGAAGTCGTGGGCCACTCGAAGCTCGCATCACGAATTGAGATATACCCGCGGCCGATCGAGGCCCCAGAAACCATAATATTGTCGGCAAGCAGAGGAGATTTGTTCGTAGGCGTGGTCGTCCCTTCCTCGGCCAGAAGAAGTGGCCGAGCTGCAACTTCGTCGCTAGTGAGGAAGGCGTCCAAGCGTGCATACGAGATCTTGGCCTTGGAAATACCAGCGACTGCCTGGGGGAGCTGATTCAGCGCCGTTCTACAGATATTGACCATGGCCACGAGTGTGAAGGCCTCAACAACACTGATGGTGTGGTGAATGAGCACGTAGATGCCCAATGTCACGCCGGAGACGAAGCTCGGAGTGAGGAACAGCATCACCGTGTTGATCACCTGGTACATGTGAAACTTGCGGAGCAGGCCCACCTCCTTCACGCGGAGCTTCTCGACGCGCTGTGCCAGGGAGTCTTCCCACGCGTAAAACTTCATGACGCGAATGCCTTGTAGCGCTTCGGACGTCACCTTCACGCGCTCATCGATGACCTTGAGCAGCTTCTTCTGGAAGCCAGCAATGCGACGGCCCTGTCGGGCCGAGATGAGCATCACCACCACGAGCACGACCGCTGCGCCAAGGGCCGAGTAGAAGTCGAAGAGGATGCCAATGAGGACGGCCGAGATGATGAACGACAGCGGGCCCATGAACAGCCACGGGCCCTGGATCATCAGCAGGAACACGCGCTCCGTGTCCACGCTCATGAGCGTCAGCACTTCGCCCGTCGTGTAGTCCTGCCGTGCAGCGCTCGAGAGCTTCAGCGCCTTGTCAAAGATCAGCGACATGGTGAGCGAGCGCATGTTGGCCCCGATGCGCGAGGCCGAGAAGAAGACGTAGTTGAGAGCACACACGGCCACGAGCGAGCTGAGAGTCATCATGGCCATCAACCAGTAGCCGCTCGAGATGTGGAACAGATTCTCCTCATCGTTCAGGAACTGCAGGATGGCCTGGGCCACGTACGACTGCAAGGCCAGCGCGACCACGTACAGTACGCAGCTCATGAGCACGAACGCGAGCTCCACTTGGAATGTTCGGGCATACGCCGCGGCCAGCGGCGACACATTAAACAGGTGTCGCCGACTCGGGTCGTACACTTGACGGAAGCGCTGCTCCAGCGACGCACACGCGTCGCTCGTGCAAATTGGCCACACGTCCTCCTTCTCCAGCACGCGGCGAGCTCCGAGCGACACCATGGGCTGGATCCACTGGGCCATGATGATGGACGGCAGTGATGCCTTGGCCAGCGGATTGGGCTGCAGGCTGAACGGCTTCGACGCCTCCGGCAGCTTGGCCCGCGGCGTGGCCGGCGCCTCCGCGTAGCTCGAGTCCCTGTCGTCCATTGCTCCGCAAGTGACGAGGCCGCCGCAAATCGAGGAATGAACGGAATGCTCGATGATGGGGTCGGCTTGTCGAACGTGGCTGGCCGATGAGTGTCCTCTGGCGAAATGAGACCGTCCACGTTGAACTGTCTACGGGCCAGACAGGATCATGGGTGACGCGCGGGCATCGCGGTGACGGCATGATCAAAGCTCTTAGTCGAGCCATCGGGCCGCGTAGAAGACGAGAAATGGCACGGTCTAGGCGTTTGTTATGGGGGACGCTCTCTATTTGCTGTCGGCGGTCGTGGCCCGGGGTCCTCCATGCCTATTATCCTATTGCTCTTCAAAATGCTATTGTAATGTCCTCGCCAACCCTGCTACATCTTGCTCACCAGCGCCTTGTACGCGGCCAGAATCTTCTTGCGGTCTCCGGTGGCCACCTGCTCCGTGTACGGGCCGGCCAGCTCCGGCGGACAGCCCAGCGACGGCAGGAACACGTCCCGCATGAAGGTCAGGTACTCGACGCCCAGCGCTCCCACCAACACGGCCTGCATGTTGACGATCTCCTTCACGGCCAGCATGGTCTGCATGTCGTCAATGTCGAAGTGGCGCAGCTTGGTCACGGCGAACATGGCACGCGTGAAGTCCTGCACCACAATCTGCGTGAAGCGCGCCCTGCCCTCGGCCGACAGCTCGGCATGCAGCTCAGCACGCAACGCGATAGATGCCGCCGACGTGGCCGCAGTCGCAGCTCCTGACGCTTCACTCGCGGGAGACGGAGCGGCTCCGTTGCTGATCCAGCGCTCCACCAGCATGCTTCCGATCGAAAAGCAGGCGCGATTGATGTTTGCGTCTTGAACCTCGGCACAACCCTCCAGCACAAGACGCAGCATGTTCTCCAGCTGCGCAACATTCTGGGCGCTGATCAAGACCGCGTCCAGTCCGTGGGTGACGAGGTGCAGCAGGAATGTGTATAGATACTTCTGTGTGGCTTCACGCTCAAGCTGCGGAGCGTCCTTAGTCTCGCCGCTCGCAACCGCGCTTCGCTCCGGCATCAGCGCGCACAAGTGTTGCACGAACGGCAGCGTCGTCTTGTCCAGGAAGCCACCCAGCGCCTGCTTGTGCTTGATAATAAGCTGGTCCACCAGCTGAACGATCTCCACAACTTCGGACTGCTCGCAGCCCATCATCAGCGTCTGCAGAGGCTCCTGCACGTTGCCCAAGAAGTGCTCGCGATCCAGTACGGTAGTCAAGCGGTGCAGCGTGAAAATCACCTTCGAACGCACGCGCTGGCTACCGGACAGCGCACGAAGAACGCACGCCGTGGCTGTGAGCACCTGTGTAAACGTCTCCTGGTGGTTCACCATGCAGTCTGTGCCCTTGAACGCCTTGAGCACGTGAGCAATAGCGTTCAGGTGAGAGGCACAGTGCTCAATAATGTAGTCCTCGTCAGTCAGCGCACCGTTTGCCATTTCATTCAATGTCGTATTCAAGCCCTGCAGCAACGGGTCCAGCACAGCGATCGTGTAGCGGTACCGGAGCTCCTTTGCGTTCATACCAGTTGTCTCCGCAGGGAGCACGAGCGAGGCGATAATCTGACCAGCGAGCTCAAACAGGTACAACTGGTCATCGTACGCCAGGTACGTCGGGTTGTGTTGGCTTTCGATCTCCTCAATTTCCGTGGCAATCGCAAGGCGAGGCTGCAGTGCAGTCAGGATACTGGAGGCGTGCGGATTAACCGAGGCACCAATCGCCTTCACGAGACGCAGGCACAGATAGCACACACGGGATCGAACGTGAGCTGCCGGGTGAGCGAGTCCATGCGGGCCAAACATCATTTGCAGGACAGCAGGAATGAGCGCCGACTCGTTCTGCAGCACCTTGCTGTACCTCACGGCCAGATCGTAGTACGTGAGCAGAACCTTCGGGTGCAGTGACGCTGCAGTGGAAGACGCGGCAAGCATGCTGCTGTGGATCTGCACAACCATAAGCGTGAGTGGGCTCGTGGGCTCGTTGAACGGAACAGCAACAGCCTTCAGCGCGGCGAGTCCCTCCTTAAATCGGTGCACAAGGGACAAGAAGCTCTCGAGGTCGCGGGGGTCGATTTCGGCAAACTGGCCCGGCAGACTCTGCGCCAGGTTGGTGAGGAACACAAGTGTGTCGTGCGGTCGCTGGCGCACGATGTTGAGGAAAATGGTGTACAGACTGCGTCGGTACTCTTCAAACTCAGCAGCGTCCGAGTCAGAGTCTTCCGGGAACCGCGTCTGGCGGTAAATTCCGTGCAGGATCTGCGGGACAAACTCCGACGGGCGGAAAACTTCCGCCTCGCTTTGAGGCTTGCCAGCTGCTTGAGTCTCCGTGCGCAGCATAGCGCCGCCCACCGCATTCACAATTTCGAAAACCTCCTCCGACACATCCTTCGACTCATGGGCGAAAAGCTCCCAGACGAGTGGCATCAGCTGGCACAGCATCGCGCCGCTGGCCTGCAGCAAGTCGGCCCGGTTCGTGTGTCGGAAGGCGTCCATGCACGTCACGAGCTCCAGTCCCACCGCGTTAATCACCTCTCCAATTTCCTCCGCAAACTCGTCATCCTCACGAATCGGCAGGGCCGCGAGCATCTCGAGGATCTGCAGCTGCTGCAGCATGGCCAGCTTCTTCTCGGGCGTCATGCCCTTGTCAATCACCTCGAACACGCAGTTGGCCGCTTGGCAGCGGAACGTCTCGCTCTCCCTCAGCAACTTGATCAGCAGCGGCCACAGCGTGTCGTTCACCACGAGTCCGATATCCACCCAGCTGATGTATCTCTTGAGTGTCTCGAGCGCGCTGGCGCTCAGCACGCGCATGACGTCGCTCGCATCCGCGTTCACCAGCACGCGCGCGATGGCGTCGAAGCTCTCGCGCATGCACGAGCCCTCGCGCATGGCGTCCTTGATCCGCATATTGTGCGCGGCCTCCTGCTGCGTGCGCTGCGCGTCGAACTCGACGATCTCCTCGTTGATGGCCTGCAGGATGCGAAAGTACATCTCGACGATGGACGCGCCCTGCGGCAGCAGCGCCAGCAGCTCCGTGAAGGCCGTGGGCCAGCGGTCCGGGTAGTCTCTCTTGATGAGCAGCGTGACGACGACGGCCAGCTTGGTCTTGAGGTACGGCGCCTTGGTCTCGACGTAGGCCACATGGCTCTGCAGCCAGGCCAGCAGCTCCACCCTCACGGCCACGGCCACGTCGTCCGCGACTCCAGCGGCCAGCGCCTCCTGCAGCGCCTGCAGCGCGTAGAACTTGACCTGCTCGTGCTCCGAGTGCTCGAAGAGCTGCAGCTCGGCGCGCCAGCCGTCCGCCTGGGCCTTGACAGCGGCGCAGAAGCTCTCAGCCTGCAGCTTGAGCGCCTGCGCCTGCTGGTCGGTGGCCCGCGCGCCCGCGTACTGGAAGGCGATGAGCACCGCGCGCTCGAACTCGGCCACGTCCGCCATGGTGTCAATCAATCAATCTGCTGCAACAAGGAGATACGTCGCGCGTCAGCACGGATTTAGCAGGGATGAAGCTGGAATTAAGTGACGAATTGCAGCACGTTCGAGAGAGCAGATGCAGAGCTAAGCAATGCGCGTGCTGGCCGCCGAGGGCCGTACCTGGCGAGCGAGGATCGGCGCGGCGGAGGTCGAAGAAGGGCTCGGCACCAAGCAATCCGATGCGAATATGGGAATGTTACGCCATTGTTACTCCGATGGTGAGAACGCTGACATAGCATAATATGCAATTAAGTAGGATATGAACTACCTCAAACTAAGTTTTGCTAGAGGGTGTTGTGCCTCAAACTATATTGCATATCCTCAAACTATTTTACAAGTGTACGACGGCGAGTTGCTGTGAAGGTTTGCGCAACGCTCCACCACGTACGTCAGCGCGTGCCTTCACTCGTGAATTGACCCGCGGCGCGAGACATTGGCGTGGGTGTTGCATCTCGGTTGCAATGGGCGGTCACTATGTGGAGCCTCCACTTACCCGCTCCAGTGCATCCGCGAAAGCTTCGCGGACCCCGTTCAGCCAAGTGCCGAATCCATTGGCCACGGCCTCGCTGCCATCGATTGCGCTGGCGCAATGGATGCAGCCCATGATCTCACTGGGCTCGCGGCAGATTCTGGAGCTCGACGATATGTGGCCCGTGTGTCCGTCCGACGCCTGCGAGGCACTCGAGCAACGGTTCCGACGAGTGTACGAGCCGCATCGGCGACAAGTGTTTGGCCTGTCACCGGTGTTTGTGGCGTACTTGAGGACATTCCAGACGCAGATCAGTGTAGTGCTTCTCGGGTGTACTGGCATTGGGGCTGCAGACGTACGTGACGAAAGCTCTGCTGGGGTTCCTGAATGGCGAGGAGAATGTGTTTCAAATTGAGAGCGGCTACTGGCTGGTGGCGATGATGACCGGAAGCTCACTGGTGGCGGTGTGCGCACTTAATTATCTGTTCTTCGTGGCGTCACGAATCGGCTCCAACATGCGCTCGTTGACCATGTCCCTGGTGTACGAGAAGGCGCTGAAGTTGTCCAGTGCGGCCAGGCAGGAGTACACGACGGGCGAGATTTTGACGCTCATGAGTGTGGATACGGAGCGCGTTTTCACTGCAATGGTGCAGGGCCCGTGGCTCGTTATGGGACCGCTAGCGTTTGTTGTATCGTGCGTGTTGATTGGGTTCCTCTTCGACTTTTACGCTGCTCTGGCCGGCGCGGTCGTGCTCACTGCCGTTATGGTCATTTCCGTTCAACAAGGAGACCGCATTGCTGACCTGCAGAGAAGATTGTTGCAAGTTATTGATGAACGAGTGAAGGTGACGTCCGAGGGGTTGCAGGGCATCCGCGTCATGAAGTTCTATGCGTGGGAAGACTCCCTGGCCCAGCGCGTGGAGAAGCTCCGAGTCCGAGAAGTGGGTCTGCTGCGCAAGTTCCACTCGTACCAGGTGATCAACACGGTCATGCTGTTCATCACGCCGACGTTCCTATCGGGCGCTACGCTGGGCACGTACGTGTTGATTCGACACACGATCACGGTGGTAGAGGCGTTCACGCTGGTGGCCATGGTCAACATCAGTCGAGCAGCACTGAACCAGCTACCACTAGCGATCGGCGGCTTGTCAAAGGCGAAGATTGCCTACTCCCGCATTGATGCGTTCCTGTCCAGTAGCGAAGTGGCGACTGTACCATCGAGTTCAGGTAAAGCGGTTCAGTCTACCCCGACAAGCAAAGCACCTCTTCTTTCAGCATACACCGAAGAGGAGAAAGTTGCTGTTGGTCGTGGGTATATTTCCATCCGGGACGGATCATTCGAATGGCCGGCAAATTTGAATGGAGGTGACGTCGTAGTGGTGACTCCAGCAGAAGAAGAAGACACCCGACGTGAATCACTTGAAAAACCTGCTAATAGTCTCAGAACTAGTGGCCATGCGGATCAACAATCACCTCTGTCCAGCAGCAAACAAGGGTTCCAGCTTCAGGGCGTAAATATCGAGATCGAGCGAGGCTCGCTCGTGATGATCGTTGGAAAAGTCGGGTCGGGTAAATCGAGCCTCGTGAATGCCATCCTCGGTGAAATGCCGCGTACGTCGGGTATGCTCGAGATCAGTGGACGCGTGGCCTACGTCAGCCAAGACACTTGGATCCGCAACGCTACTCTGCGTGACAACATCCTCTTTGAGCAAGAATACGACCCTGAATTGTACGCGCGAGTGCTAGAGGCTTCACAACTGGCGATGGATTTGAAAGCGCTGCCGAATGGAGACTCGACGGAGATTGGAGAACGTGGAATCAACTTGAGTGGCGGCCAGAAGGCTCGTGTGGCGATCGCTCGCGCGATGTATCGATCCGGAACGGATGTGCTGCTTCTGGATGACCCCTTGAGTGCAGTTGATCCGCACGTTGCCCACGCGATTTTTGACGAATGCGTTGTGAAGTTAGCGACAGGTCAAACGCGATTGTTGGTTTTGAACAGCCACTACGATTTACTGGCCCGCGCAGACCACATTGTGATGGTGCACGACGGAGCTGTCGCCGCGCAAGGTTCTTACAATAGTGTACTCGCCCAGTTCCCGCACTTGGCAACGCACGGCACCAGCATTGAAGGAGATGGCAAGAATTCCAATGACGAGACTTCTAGAGTTGACGAAGAAGGTAACGACGATGTTTTACAGATTGCTAGCGGCGACAACCAGAATACGCAGACAGACCAAACTGAAATCGCAAAGGCTGAGGTCATATTAGAGCCTGAGGCAAAAGAGGATAAAGCTGCGGGGCGACTTATCCGAGCTGAAGATCGAGTGAAGGGAAAAGTGGGCGCGCGCGTGTACAAGACGTACTTCGACGAAACAGGATACAACGGTCTGGTTGTCATCTTAGTGATTGTCCTGGCATATTGTGCTGGGCAAGCCGCGCGCACAGTGGTGGATTGGTGGCCTGGCCATTGGGCTCGCAACATGCCGCGCCGGGGTGTGGATCCATCGTACTCGGGAACTACCTTCGGCATGTGGTATCTCGGTTTCCTCGTCCTTTGCACGGTGCTATCCTTCGGTCGTGCCCTGATGATCATCGAGTCGTGCGTTCGTTCTTCACAAAATATGCACGACGAGCTGTTCAGGCGCGTGTTACGAGCACCAGTGACGAGATACTTCGACGTGACGCCCATGGGGCAGATTTTGAACCGCTTCTCGAATGACTTGGACCAAATGGACTCGATCCTCCCTCAAGAGTACCAGTTGCTGCTTCAGAACGCATCGTTGGCCCTGGGCGCGCTCATTGTCTCGGCCTTTGCTTCCTACTGGATTGGAGTGGCGTACATTCCGATCTTCCTCATCTTTCTCTACATCGGCCAGTACTTCAAAAAGTCTTCACGCGAGATCAAGCGACTTGAGGGGGTGACGCGGACGCCCGTGTACAACCTCTTCAGTGAAACCCTGTCGGGTCTCGACACGATTCGCGCGTTCCGCATGGAGGACAACTTCACCAAGCAAAACCGACGAGTGGTGGACACCAACGCGAACTTGTACCTCACGTACTGGGCTGCGAGTCGATGGCTGGCCACGCGGTTGGACTTCCTGTCGGTCGCGATAATATTTATTGTCTCGCTTTACCTCGTAGCTACCGCTGGATCGGTTGGTTCGTTGACCTCTGGACTCTCACTCACGTACTCACTGATGTTGACGTCAATGGTGCAGTGGGTTATGCGCTCGGTTGATCGTACAGACAATGCCATGACCAGTGTCGAGCGACTACTGCACTTCCGCAAGATCGAAAACGAGGATTCTGCTGGCAAAACAATCAGTGAGTTGACTCCCAAGGATCCTCAATCACCTGGAGGAGCAACTCTGTCATGGCCGTCGCGTGGCACGATTCGATTTGAAGGTCTCTGTCTCCGCTACCGACCCGAACTCCCACTCGTGCTCAAGGGCGTCGACATGGACGTCGCCGCCGGAGAGAAAGTCGGCATCTGCGGACGCACGGGCGCCGGCAAGTCCTCGCTCATGGTCGCGCTCTTCCGCATCTGCGACTTCGACAGCGGTCGCGTGCTCATCGACGACGTGGACATCTCGAGCGTGAACCTGCGCGAGCTGCGCCGCAGCCTGGCCATCATCCCGCAGGACCCCGTGCTGTTCAGCGGCCCGCTGCGAGAGAACCTGGACCCGTTCCACGAGTACGCGGACGAGCGCATCTGGCGCGTGCTGCAGCAGGTGCACATGGCCGAGAGCCTGCGTCGCTGGGGCGCGGGCCTCGACTTCGAGGTGGCCGAGGGCGGAGACAACCTGTCGGTGGGCCAGCGTCAGCTGATCTGCGTCGGCCGCGCGCTGCTCAAGGACAGCAAGGTCGTTGTGCTGGACGAGGCCACGGCCAACGTCGACACGGCCACGGACGCGCTCATCCAGTCGACCATCCAGGACACGTTCCAGGCCAAGACGGTGCTCATCATCGCGCACCGCATCCACACCATCATGCACTGCGACAAGATCGCGGTGATGGATGCGGGCCGCGTGGCCGAGTTCGGCTCTCCTTTGGAGCTGCTGGCGAGGCCGCAGTCCGTGTTCGCTGCGTTGGCCAAGCGATCGGGAACTGTATAAGTCTTGGATGAAAGTACTCGATAATACACGATTGAACAGGTAAAAGCTCGTTTACGAGTAACATTGACTAAACGTGAAATGAGTTGAGACCCTTCCTAGTCCGAGAGTTTGAGCTTCGTGTTGCCGATGCTCATCGTGTCCTCGACGTCGGAGACAGTGAGCACCTTGTCCCCGATTGTCATCGTGTCGGTCTCACCGGGGTCGACGACGTCGAACACCGTGTTGCCGATGGACATCGTTTCCGACTCTTGCAACGAGCCGCTGTCGGTGTCGAGGCTGCTAGAGCTCAGCGGGTGCATCGTGCATGGATCGGCTGCGGTCTCCTCGGCGCTCAGTCTCAGGTAACGAGGGGCATCGTGCGGCGCGAGACTGGCACCAACCACGGTGAGTGTCACGGCAACGCAGACGAAGAAAGAAACCTTGGGCATGGTGTTGAGCGTTGCTTGAGAGAACGGCGCGTACTTGGAGAATGACCTCACCGCAGCGGCCGATAGCTGCCGGCGACTTCAGTCGGAAGGTGTTTCCACAATAAAGCCCGCAGTAGCCGGGTAGAACGCGTTCTATAAAGCAACACGGTCGAATCGGAAGAGGCAACTTCGGAACCCACGAAGTTGCGGTGGGATCTTCACCAACAATCTGGCATCATACACGGTATCACGATACTTACCAGTGTCGGATTAGCCTGTCCGGAGCTTTCTGTTTCGAGTGTGATGAATGGTGCATTCGTTTTATGGTTTCTCGACAAACTTGTGTACTGTTGAATACTTCATGTCCTTGAATTTTATTGCTGTCATCACAATTGACTCGTTTGCACACCAACGAAGAGCACGCCATAGTCTGTCGCAGTCTACAGACGATTCTAGCAGTTTAGTACCATAATGAAGAAGCGATTGGGCATTGAAGCTCATACTCCAGTGGGTTTTGTACGATCATCCCGCGATACGAAATGCTATAGCTCAAAGCTAGTCGCTCCGACAACGAAGCAAGCTCTGGATAGCAGGTTAAAATCCCATTAAACTAGCGAAATTCTCCACCCAAAGTTACAACATTACCACGGGGTTATTCGTCTGTGCGAGCCAGCGCATCATCTGCGCGTTTTTCCCAGCTCCAGCGCCAGTGTATTAAACTATTCATCGCGATCACAGCTGCGCTGCTACCGCACCCGAGGCCCAGCCATAGTCCTTCAACACCAAAATTACACTGGAAGGCTAGAAATGCGCCGAAAGGGATAGCGAATGCGTAGTACGCTAGCGCATTGACTGTCGTAGCAGCCCTCTGCTCACCGGCACCTCGGAATACCCCTTGCGTGACGGCATTAAGACCGTCCATAATCGTGAACGGCGCCCAGATTGCCATCACCTTCGAAGCAAGGTCTGCACTCTCACCGGGATCGAGAAACAGTAGAGGAATTTCGGCACTGAGGCAGTAGAGCAACGTCGCAAAAGTAACTGAGAGGGCCAAGGTCATCGTCAGCGCGACAGTCCGAGCCATCTTCGCTTTATCGGGCGTTCCAGCTCCTAGACAATTGCCGACCCGAATATTTGCAGCCACCGAAAGGCCCGCGAAGGTGGCGTAGATCACCAGGTTGACATTCACTAGCACCGAGTGAGCAGCTACAGCGACCACGCTATGTGGTAGTAAGCCGGCAAAGATCGAGAGCGCTTCGAATGCCCAAATTGCCATGATCACCATGAAGTATACTGGGGATACCGAGGCGCAAGAAGAGGCCAACGTAGCTCGCTGCAGCCTCGAAATCCCAGGGGTGGCCCCACCACTGACTCAAGTGATGGGGCCGCCACATGAAGCACGGCACGAGCAGCAGCGGAATAACCATATTTCCGATACTTCTTAGACGTGTGGTAAGCGAACAGGTAATTTGCTCCGACGTTGGTGACGTTAGAATCGTTGCAACGACGACAAGAGAAGCCGTAATATTTTGCGCTTGCAACACCTTCCGAGTAAGTTCATACACGAAGAAGAAGGGCAACCCGACGGGCATCCACTTCGAGAACTGGCCCGACAAGCGTGCAACTTGTTCATCTTGACCGAACCAAACCAGTAAGTCTTCAGCGAACCAACTTATCGAGGAGAGCGGTAGAAGTACCCCACAAAGAACCAAAAGACCAGTCTGGAAGTAGACGCCAATTTTAAGAGATCGGTTAGCCCCGTAGGCTTGTGAACAAAAGAGTATCGAGCGCCGACGCAAGTTCCAACCCAACCGTGAGTAAGCTGACGTTGAGCAGCTACATAGTGTTAGATAGACGCTTATTTTGGAAAGAGTAGGTGATTATCGTACCATTATCGAGAAGGTTGCTGCGTCCATGTAATGTGCGCTAGTGGCGAATCCATCTTGCCGGCAAGGACAATCGATGCTAAACCCGGGAGAAAGTCTAGGAATGACATCACCACCTGAAGGTGGCCAAACAAACACCGTTAGAGTGCGCTGAATTTCCCCCAAATACTTAAAAGTTCCGCACGTACAACTGGTCCAACGAGCTTGAGGAACACGAAGACCTCCTTGTTCGTATTGCGTTTTGGCTCCTCCAAGCAGTCGTTCTCGCAAGGCGAGGTAATAGCCACGAGCGTCGTATCAGTTTTAGAGTCGACTTTGTTTTCGCGTGCCATTGTTTCCCGTACGTGGCCAGCGCTCTCTGTTGGGGACAACAAATCTGGAAATGCTATGATGGAGTTGAATGTTCAACAGAAATATACAGACGAAATATACAGCACCACGCCCCATGCAGCTTTTAGTATTGGTCTTGCCAAGTAGTAAAGAGTATTTGCTGGTCTGCTTGTTCGCAGACTGCGACTTGCACTGGTGCGATTTGATTCAAGATAATTTGGTGCGTATGAGATCCGACAGAACGTTTGGACTAGGTAAGTTCGACAGACGGGATGCCTGTAGAATATCCAAAGGTGTATTTGCGAGCCTTATCGCATCCCATCGCATCGCACATTGTGCGTTCAAGCAAAACGTTGAATCGACGAGTGTCTGTCCGAAGACAAGGCCCGTTACTCCTGCTCCTTCACCGCAATGCCAACTTTTCCGAGATGACTGCCCGAATTCAGCTAGTCGAACGCAGCCATAACCTCGTCTCGGTCGAATCCAAAAGTCTTGTGGATGTACGGCTGGACGTTCTTCCTTGAAACAAACCGGAGCAACTCGATGGTGAGTTGTTTGCTGCCAGCTTGCACGCCCCGAATCGCGCATCCCTGGATCAAGGCCAGAAGTGGAACATTGGGCATGTCCTCCTGCTTGATGCCGGCCAGGTAGCCGATTACTGCGATCATCCCTCCAGATGCTGTAGCCTTGATGCTCTGCTCGATGGTGCCGGCACCGCCAATCTCAATGACGTAGTCAGCTCCTTCTCCGTGGGTAAGGCGGCGCACTTCTTCCGCCCAGTTGGGCGTCGTGCGATAGTTGATGACATGGTCCACGCCAAATTTCTCCCTGACAAACTTCAGCTTTTCGTCGGATGAGGAAGTGACGATCGTCACAGCCCCCGCAGCTTTAGCTAGCTGAACGCCCGTGATAGACACACCGCCAGTACCTGCCCAGACAGATGCAACATGAAGTTAAGAGCCGATTGTACAGTAGAAGCACGGAGGGAGAAGAACATACCTTGGAAGAGAACAGTCTGGCCGGGCTTCATCGAGACGTAGCCGTACAGTGCGTTCCAGACGGTAGTGCCCGTGCAGTCGAGCGACGCCAATTGAACGTAGTCTAGCTTGCACTCTTGCGGGACTTGATGATAGCCTGAGCTGGTACCGCAGCGAATTGTCGAAGCGTACCATCAACGCCGCCTCCGAGCATGTGCGCTTGGTTCTTCAGCGGGCCGTACAAATTGTCGAGAGCGATGTTGACAATGACACGGTCGCCAATGTGAATATCGTCAACAGCGTCACCGACAGCGGCGACCACTCCAGCTCCATCCGAACAGGGGACTAGGTCCTCCTTCAACGGCAGCGGCCGGGTAGGACCCTCCGCAGATCTGGAGGTCACGCGCGTTGAGCGTGACGCCGCGAATCTCCACGAGTACTTCATGGTCGCGGACGGTTGGAAGCGGCTCCGACTGGCGCTTCAGGTTGTGGTGCGACGTGCGGTCGTTGATGCGGTATACAAGGTTGGTCGCTGTCATGGTGAACTCACTGCTTGTGGTCTTGTGGCCTTGGTGGCGGATTCAGGAGCGATGCAGCCACTCATCAGTCGAGCGCACTCATGATTCTGTTTACATAAGATGGCCATTTCACGCAAACAACGCTCCTGAATGAGCATTGATCACGACCGCCATACCATTACAGACTCGGAGAGAGCGGTCAATCATTTGAGCCGATTGGGTGAAGGTATACTTGCGCACTTGCGCAAATGATATTTTTTTGCTACCTGCACATCACTCCAATTGTTTGATGAACTGCACAAACATGTCAATCATCACACTTTCAAACTTACGTCCTTCCTGACACCCGAAAACCATCTCGACATCAACCATGGCCCAGAGTGCTCTCCGCGCTACCCAGACGTGGCAGCCGCAGAAGTATCTCAAGTTCCAGAAGCAACGGCTACGCCCAGCACTCGATCTACTAGCCCGCGTGGCTTCACTGCCGTCGGGCAATCGAGATCATTGACCTTGGAGCTGGAACGGGCAGCATGGCCCCTGCCTTCCTAAACCGGTGGCCAAACGCGCACGTGACGTTCGTGGACTCGGCCGCTTCCATGCTGGACGTCGCTCAATGCGAGCACAAGGAGAACGACTCGCTCGACACGCAGCAGTTCACCTACGTCCAAGCTGATTTCGAGACATACGACCCCGAACATCCAGTGGATCCAATGCGGCGCTGCAATGGGCTCGTGCGGACAGGCACAAGGACATCATGTCGAGACTGTACTCGTTCCTCAAGCCCGGGGGCGTGTTGGCCTTCCAGATCCCCGACACTCGGCTGCAGCCGAACTACCAGCTCATGGTGCAGGCGGCCGCTGAATTGGGCCTGAGCGAGCGCGTGGCAGGCGTGCGCTCCGTCACGTGCGAACACGACCCGGAGTTCTACTACGACCTATTCAAGTCCGCCGACAACAACGTCCAGCTCGACACGTGGGTCACCGTGTACGCGCACATACTCGAGGGCGACAACCCCGTGACCGACTTCACGAGCTCCACAGGCCTCCGCCCGTTCATGAAAGCTCTGGCCGAGCCGTCGACCGAAGCCTCGCAGTTCGAGCGCAAGTACCGCGAGCTGGTCGCGGCCGCGTACCCCAAGCAGAGCGACGGCAGCACCGTCTTCAACTTTAAACGATTCTTCCTGACGGCTACCAAGCCATTGTAAGGCATCAGCAGGTACATGTAGTGGAGAATACACGTGATTTGATTGGCTGACAACTTCAACTTCAGCCGCGATCCAAGCGATGATCTTCAAGAGTCGCAGACTCAAACACTCCTTTAGGTTTATCCATCCACACTCAGCGCCATGAGCAGCTCCGTGGACCCGCGCGTGCTGATCAACTACTACATCCGCAAGGGCTGGTACGACCACGTGCAGCGTCTGTGCGAGCAGATCCTCGAGAAGAAGGGCAGCGACTCGACCATCTTGTTCTGGCGCGCGTTCGGCATCGTGCTGGAGCGCAGCTACTCGTCCGCCATTCGAGAGCTCGAGAACCTCAAGAGAACGGGCCGCGACGTGGAGCTGCCGTGTCTCCACGCGCTGGTGTACGCGCACTCGCAGTGCAAACACGTGGACCACGACGAGGTGGCGCAGCTGGAGCTTCAGCTCGTCATGGCCGAGGAGAACGCGTCCAGTATGAGCCTCATGCTCTGCGCCACCTTCTTCTGGCACCTCGGGGAGCACGCCAAGGCCCGCAAGATCCTCGACCAACTGCTAAGCAGCAGCGGCAAGAGCAGCTCGGACGGAGCTCTCCGTCAACGAGCTCTCATCCTGCGCGGCTGGGTAGACCTCACAGTCGACCCCAAGGTCAAACGCGACGCCGACTTGCGGGACAACGCGATCCAGTTTTTCGACCAAGTGACTGAGTACGCGGACGCCCTTTAACTCTGACTAGATAGATCTCCACGCTAACGTCTTCGTGTTGCTGGCCAGGCGGAAGGATGCTGAGCTGGTGCTTGGGATGGCCAAGTACTACGACATGAAGAAGGCGTATCCGAGGGCCTTGGAGTCCTTCGACGAGATCACTGTGCAGTTCCCTTGGTTCAAGCACTCGCTGAGCGAGAAGGCCTTGGTGCTGTTGAAAATGGGCAATTGGGACCAGTGTATGGACAGCGTGGAGCGAGCGTTGAGTGAAAACTCTCGGGAGATCGAGGCAATGCGCATCATGATCCTGCTGCTCTTGTCTCGAGAGGGCCACGCCCGCGAAGCTGCTGAGCGCATTCGTGACTTGCTTGAGGCGCTTAAAAGGGTCGAGCCGGCCAACCCGGAGCTCTTTTGCGCCATATCGCGTTGCACTGCTCGCGTGTCGGATCGAGACTCGGAGGTGCTGCAGTGCAGCTTGGGGCTCATTGAGCACGCGATCCAGCTCAACCCGGACAGTGGCGCGTTCCGTGCCGAGCGCGGGTATCAGCGTGGACTACTTGGAGACTACGCGGAAGCCATGGAGTCGTACAAGGAAGCGCTAAAGCTGGACGAGTCCAACGAGATGGCGCTGCACGGCATGATTTACTGCCAGATCAAGCTCGGACAGCTCGAAGACGCCTCGCAGCAGATGGAGTTCCTCAGTGTGATCCAGGAATCCATCGGTGCTAGTGCCAGCTTCGCCTTCCTGCAGGCGCTTCTCTGCTGGGAGAAAGATCGTGATCGTCCCAAGCAAGTGAAGCTGCTGCAGCAAGCCATGCAGATTCACATGGACAAGCTCAAAGAAGCCATCCAGGGCCCCGACGTGTCGACGCACGACACGATGAGCCTTCTCAATCCGATTTTCCTCGTCGAAGTGGCAACTGAGTTTCTCCAAGGCGACACCCCGCAGCCAGGCAGCCCCAATGACAGCTTATCCGATGCTGTTCTCAAGGGAATGAGCATCCTGGAGAAGCTTGTCAACAAGTCTCCGGGCTTCTTACGCGCCCAGTTTGTGCTAGCCCAAGCGTATTTCGACTCGCAGCGACTGGATGACGCCTATCAGGTCTCCAACTTGATCTTGAAGATGGACCCTGGACACTCCAAGGCCCACTTGATGCAGGCGCGCGTAAGTCTGGAGCGTGAACACTTCCGAGCCGCCTCGTCGTGCCTCGACCAAGCTCTCAGCTACGATTTCTCCGTTCGGCAGTCGCTCTCGTACTACATCATCAAGGCGCGTATCCTCGAGAATGCCGGCGATGTCCGCGAGGCACTTCAGACGCTGCAAACCGCGATGAAAATGATCCAGAGCGCTGGTGGCTCGTCGACCTCTGGAAGCAGCAACCGCAGACAGAAGCAAGCAGCTGAGAACAACAGCAGCAGCGTGTCACTCTTCGACAAGGCGTCCGTGTACATTCACCTGGCGCAAGTGCTCTCGCAGCTGAACGACATCTCCGAGGCCACTAAGACGGTGCGCGAGGCGCTTGATGTCTTCCGAGGCACATCGCAAGAAGTGCGTGTTCTGGTGGCTAACAGCGAGCTTGCCATCAAACGCGGGGATTACGACGCAGCCATCGCCATGCTGAGCAGCGTCCCCGTCAGCTCTCCTGCCTTCACGAAAGCCCAAATGGTCAAGGCGGACATCTACCTCCAGTATCGCAAGGACAAGCACCTGTACGCACGCTGCTATCAAGAGCTAGTGGCGCTAAATCCTTGTCATGCCACGCACGTGAGCTTGGCCGAAGCATACCTGCGCATTCAAATGCTGGATCAGGCGGTCGAATCGTTCGAGCGTGCCAAAGCGCTCAGTCCGGGTGATCCGACGATCGCTGGCCGTATTGGACGCGTCCTGATCTCGAAGCACGACTACCTCAAGGCTGTGGACTACTACGAGACAGCGCTGAAGCTCGCACCGGGTAACCTGGTCCTGCGCAAAGACCTCGCCGAGCTGTACGCCAAGCTGCGCCACTACGACCAAGCCCTGAGAGTCGTCCAACAAGCACCGTCCAACGACTCCGAAGCCCTGAGTCATCTTCTGCAGGTAGTAGACCTCCAACTCGTGCTGCCAACCATTCATCGCGGACTTGGTAGTGATGAAATGGCAGTCCAGGCGTTGCTGAAGGCGTACGCCATCCAAAAAGTGGTCTTGGATCGACAGAAGGACGAGCAGCCCGACGTTCTCAGCAAACAGCGCGCCGCTATCGCGAACACTTGCTACCAGATCGCAGCCATCTACGCCTCGTCGTCGGGTAACACGGAGCGCGAGAACGTCGTGAAATACTGCACGCTGGCGCTGCGGTCGGATGAGACGCACGAGCCTTCGCTGCTCTTCCTCGCTCGCTCGTACCAGCAAATCGGCGATCTTGACCAGTGCCAAGTGCGCTGTTCAACGCTCTTGAGACTCAATCCTGCCCACGAAGAAGCTGCGCTCATGCTGGCCGACATTCTCCTGCAGAAGGAAGACAACGAATCGGCCATTTACCACTTCCAGCAGCTTCTCGACAGCCGCCCGGACAACTTCGCTGCACTCAGCCGCTTCCTAGTCATGCTGCGACGCGCTGGAAAGCTCCACACCTCGTCGACCGACAAGGAACAAGGCAGCTTGGCTCAACGGTACTTGCGCTTGGCCGAACGCAGCACGAACGTGCGCGTGGCACATGCCCCCGGACTTCACTTCTGCAAGGGGTTGTACGCGCGCTTCCGCAACAACGTCGTGGAAGCCATTGACGAATTCAATCTCGCCCGTCGTGATCCAGAGTGGGGCGAGCGAGCTCTCATCAACATGATTGAGATCTATCTCAACCCCGACAACGAGAACCTTTGGGATGCCGGCAACGACGGGAACGAAGGCAACACGAAGGAGCAGACCGAAAATCTCCGCATTGCCAACACGCTGCTGGATGAGTTGCCCGTGGCCCGGAACGAGCGCGACGCCAAGCTCCGTGTGCTTGAAGCTTACGCCGTGCTTGCAGTCCGTACGAAGAGCATGCTGGACAAAGCCATCCAGCTCTTCATGGAAATCCTCGAGACGGTCGACCGCGACTACGTACCTGCGTTGCTTGGACTCGCCACGGGCTACATGCTGACCAAACAGCAGCCCAAGGCTCGCAATCAGCTCAAACGCATCGCCAAAATGAACTACGACCAAACCCTCGCGGATGAGTACGAGCGCAGCTACCTTCTGCTGGCAGACATCTACATCAACCGAGGCAAGTTCGACCTTGCCCAGGAGCTGTGCAAGCGGGCACTGACCCACAACAAGTCGTCTGGGAAAGCCTGGGAGCTGCTTGGACTGGTGATGGAGAAGGAGCAATCGTATATCGATGCTGCCGAGTGCTATCAGGAAGCCTGGACTTGCGAGGGCGAGGCCAGCGCAGCAATCGGGTTCAAACTTGCATTCAACTACCTCAAAGCGAAGAAACTCGTGCTGGCTGTCGACGTCTGCAATAAAGTGCTGGACCAGTACCCAGACTACCCGAAGATCCGCAAGGAGATTCTTGAAAAGGCTTACGCTGGGTTCCGACCCTAAATGCAACGTCCACAACAACGCAGCCAAAAGCAAATGCAGGATGCAGTTGCATTCATCTATATATCTATCATGAATGACCACATACCGTTTCTCTCCATCCATGATGCGCTGTCTCGAAAGCTTTGACATATTGCTAGGGCCTTCTCATTTAGCCAGCGATAGCATAGTCGCGTAGGAGCGGGATGGGATTCTTGGGGCGGTTCTGGACACCTTTGCAGATCGCAATGTGCTGTTGCGCGCCGGAGGGGGCAAACTTCCGACGGCAGCACGGACATAGCACAAGGGTCGCTTGGTGTTCCTTGTAGCTCTGTTGCAATGTGTGGTCCTTGAGCTTGTGCAACTTGGACGCCACCGAGCCTGTCGAGCTTGGTGGCGTTCCGATTCGGGCATTCCTCGGGTTCGGAGGGGAACTCTGGTTTGATGGAGTGCCGCGTCCCCAGGAACCTTCATTACCGAACACACGCGGACATACTGCTTCGTGCTTGGCCAGCCGACCTTCAGCAAAGCTTCGGCTGCAGTACCGGCACGTCTCCATTTGCTGCGCGGCTGGACCTGCTCCAAATGCACTGTTCGTAGGCTGCGATGTTTTCCTCTTGTTTACGGGTTTCTTTCGTCGGCGAGCTGCCTCGACATCAGTAGCCCGTCGAGCTGATACTCGCTCAGGATCTTGCTGTCCGTGGCGATCCGGTGAATTCTTCAACCCGTTCTCATCCGTCCCGAAAATTCTACTGCAGGCATTCGCCGATTTCTGCGGCGTACTCTCCGTCGAGTTAGCCCCCCTCGAGCTACTACGCCGACGTCGGGGACGCAGCAGCAGTAGGCTATCCTGCATCGACGTAGCTTCTGGCCGTCTGTGAGGCTTGGGGTCAGGAAACGACGCAGCATAATGCAGCGAGCGCAGTGTCGCATCCTCCGACATCAGCCCAAGCGCCCGTTCAAAACTCACGTACAGCGGGGACATGCGTCGCTTATGGAACTTGGCCGACGCGCACTCGTGGAAGTGCGCGGCAAGTTGATCGCCCGGTTGCTGCTCGCCGCAGAAGCTGCAGTACAATGTCGCCTGGCGCTCCATCGTCGAAACCGCAGGCACCGACCCCGCCACGGACGCCGACGGGTTGTACCCCAGACTCTGTCGCAGCACAGATTGATGCAGGTTCGACTCCTCTTCAGTAGCAGCCGCAGCAGGCTGAGGCTGGTTTTCACTCGAATTGTAGTGACTCGGCCTGCGCCATCATGTCAACCCCAAAAGCAAGTTAGCACCTCCTTTCCAGCATTGTATCAGCCTTACTCCGCCACGTACTTCTTCCAGGACGACTCGCGCGTGCGTCGGTTGTAGTAGTAAACCCGCCCCTTGGCCGTGTAGGCCTCCTGCCACTCGTCCTCCTGAACCTTCTCCTGTCCCTGTTGCTCTTCAACCTGCTCATCTTCAGCGTCCACCTCCTTGTCCTCCTGGACATTCTGATCGTCCACCTGTTCACCTCCATCCCTGTCCTCGTCGTCGTGTCTGTCCTCCTCTTCGTCCTCCATCGGCTCCTCTTCCGAGTCCGCCTGTCCTTCGGGCGTCATCCAATGACGTCCCGAGTGCTCTTCTCTGTCCTCCAGCGTCCACCTGTCCTCCATCACCTCGTGCACAAAGTCCAGGTAGCCCTCCCCGGCCCTCCCGGCCCTCCACGGCTCGTCCTCCTGCTCCCCCTCGCTCTCCGCGCCCTCCCCAGAGTCCTCCAGTAGCCGCAGAGCCTCGCGCACGCTGGCCTCGACGTCCGCCTCCTCCGCCGCCGTCATGTCCTCGGAGCTGACGCGCACGCGTCCGCGCGCGGCGAGTGTAGCCATCGGCGTGACCATCCAGCCGTCGTCGTCGTCTTCTTCTTCGTCGTCGCTCTTGTGGGACGCCTCGGAGCCCCAGCTGCGTCTTTCCAGAGCTTCTTCGTGGTCGGTTGGGTGCGTCTGCATCTCATCTACGTCTTCCAGCGACTGCGACGACTCCAGCGGCTCTGGGGCGTGAGATATCGACGCAGACAGCGACGCATCGAGGGCGGCATCGACGACGGCCATCTTCGTTTTGAATTTGTATGGAAATTTGTGGGAAGCAGCGAAAAGGACGCGAGGAGGGGATATGATTGGATAAAATAGAAGAAAGGATTTGGACCTATTAGAGAGTAGTGTGTGGAATGGCTACATGAACTTCAACTTGAGCGGGATCGGTGGTACCTACGCCAAGAAGAGAGCGACGCTCGAGGCCAGAGCCAGCATGGACGCTAAGTACTGCGCCGGTTTGGCGGCGTCGGCGTCTGAGGTGCCGGCGCCAGTCGAAGCGCTTGTTGTCGGTGTCGGTGTTGGTGCTGTGGTGGAAGTTGAGTCTGTATCGGTCGCCGCAGAGGATGCACTTGTGTCTGCATCGCAGTTGATGTTCGCCCACAAGCTCGGGTCCGATGTCAGTGTCGCGTCGGAAGGGTGGGAGACGCCCGTGGTCCAGCATGGAGCGTCTCCGGAGCTCTCGGTCCACACGCAGCACGGATCTCCCAGCTCTTGGCCGTTGGTCTGTCCGTCGCCGTCGGTGTCTGCTTGGCACAGCGATACCGTCCACTCGTTGCCGGCTTTCTCAAAGGCTTTCCCGAACGCGTTTGTGGGTTTGTGTCCATTGTCGTAAGTGTGGCCGATGGCGTCATAGCCGTCCACGTTCTTAGTGTTTGGAATGAGTTGGAGGTAATCTCGATACCCCTGTGCAGTCGACACGAGCAGTGCCATACCACCGACGAATGCGAGCGAACTTGACACCATTAGTGGAGGCGTAGAAGTGGTGAGTCTGGCGTTGACTGAGAGTTGTTGAATGTGATCAGGTGACTTTACGCCCTCGAGCATACTGCAAAGATAGCTTTTGAACTTGTTTATCTTTAGTGGCGGCGGTGTTTCCTCTTCTTCTCTCAAGTTGCGTCGCCTCTGAGTGTATCGATCCCTCCCGCAGTTACTTAGACCCATCAGCGTACTCGACTTTCACTTGGCGTACCTCTCTAGTATATGTAAAATAAGATGAAACTAATTCACGTCTAGGAAATTATTCGTGTGATGTCTATTATTTAGAAATCATTTCGGCAGCTCACTTTCTGCCATCCTTCGATCTTATAGTCTGCGATTTAAGCGAACAGGAGCGCAATTCCGGTCGCTAGGGCGAACATGGAGGTCGCCGACTCCACCACTGAGCTGTCTGCTCCAGACGTAGTAGTGGTGGTGGTAGAGGTGCAGTTGATGTTAGCCCACAGCGACGCGTCGGACGTCTTGTCCTTGAGAGACGGGTGTGAGACGCCAGTTGTCCAGCGAGGAGTGGCCCCCGTCGACCATTCACAGCACGGATCACCAAGTTCCTGTCCATTGGTTTGGCCGTCTCCGTCCGTGTCGGCCTGGCACAACTCGACGGTCCACTTCTTGCCAGCCTTTTCGAAGGCTTCGCCGAAGTCGTTAGTCGACTCGTCCTTCCCCGTACCGTCAGGGTGCCCGATGGCTGCGTAGCCCTCGACATTGGCGCCGTTGGGGATCCAGCTGACGAACTTTTTGCTTCCCTCAGCAGTCGACCCGAGGACCACCAGGGCACCAAGGAGTACGAACGAAGCAGACACCATGATCGTTTCTTGAGTAACTGGGACGTAAGACTGGGTAGTGTCGCTTGCTCGAGGCTCGAGGCTCGAGGCTTTAGGGAATGAGCAATGAAAGCTGTCAGCCGAAGCTGCTACGGCATAAGAGCTGAGGGAATGTACACTATTTCCAGCGAGCTGCGATCGGGCTCAGCACAATCCGAACTCTTCTTGCCGCAATGGCTCCCTTTCCGTCTTATCCCACGTTCTATTGCCGAGTCCGCATCGGCACTGGCGACTTAAAGGTCAGTCCCACGCGGCCAACAACCGCCACATGTGTGTTATCATCGGATATCTCGTAGATGTTGGGGAGAGCTCAACGCGATAGCTGCAGATAGCCCCTGCACCTTGCAGGGAAATATTGAGCAGCAATAGCCATTAAACACGGTGCACTGGGACCGATAAAGCCTTGGAGGTATCTCGGCTCGCAATGAGCACATTTGCTGTCTGCGCACCAGGTTTCCTTGATCGATCTCTTCATTGGATGCATGCTAGTGAGTGAACTCTTGACTGATCAAGTTGAAGTTGCCTTACGAAAACCAAAGCAAAATTTATATTGACAAAATGGGAGTAAATTTATTTTCAACCAATCAGGAAACTGGTAACTATTTTATCCAATCGATGTCCTGAATCAAAATAACACCCACTGGGTAGTACCCAGCGCCAACATGGAGGCCACGGCGGTTGTGTCTTCGAGCGTCGCTGCGGCTTCCCCACGCGGCGAAGCATCATTAGCAATAGACGATGATGAGCTCCTGCTTGCTCCCGACTATGCTGCTGCTTCCCGCGGTTCTGGAGGCTCTAGGGGTGCCACAATCGACGCTGCAGTGCACCGCTTCCCGTTCTGCATCGTGTGGTCTCCCATCCCCATTCTCACGTGGTTCCTGCCCTTCATCGGCCACTTAGGCCTCGCCGACAGTAAAGGGTGAGGTCTTAGCTTCAATATGAGCAGCTTGTCAGTGGTATTGGGGCTATATTGACGAAGTTACTGTCTATTCTATTCGTGCAGGGTCATCTTCGACTTTGCTGGGCCTTACACTATCGGCCGGGACGACTTCGCGTTTGGTGCCCCCACGCGCTACTTGCAGTGCACAGTGGCGCCTGAAGACGTGGCCAAGTGGGACGAGGCTGTGGCTGCAGGCTGCAAGATCTACGAGAAGCGTATGCACAACTTGTGCTGCGACAACTGCCACTCGCACGTGGCGGTGTGTCTGGAGCACGCGGACTACGCCGGCCGCAAGCGGTGGAACATGGTGGAGCTGTGCTTCTGGATGTTCATCCGAGGCAAGTACGTGAGTGTCGCGGGATTCGTCAAGTCCTGGCTTCCTTTCGTGTTCGTGCTGGCGGTCATTGCGATTGTTCGATCCACGGCCTAAGACGCTTCAGGCGCGTGCTGCGAACTATAGGATGGATTACCACGAAGAATTTATGTGAATGAATGCAGGGGAGCCTTGCACTAACACGTCCTATTCCTACGACTTTGTTGTTGCTACTATAGCTCTGAATACAGCACTTCCTCGCTGCGCTTGACGTTGGTATCACCGTAGTGCCGCTTCCAGCTGCGAATTTCATGGCGCTCACTGCCATCAACAGTCCATTCGATCACGCGAGCTCGCCGAGCAAACTTCGCGTCACCATACGCTCGCCCGAAGCCAGCACCACCGCCATAGCAGAGCTGTACACCATCCACTAGACAGCAGTACTCGTTCAGGTGGTCGTGACCCACGAATGCCGCCTTGACCTCGTTCATCTCGGACAAAGTCGACAGTAGCCGCATGTTCATGCCTTGTCTCTGCACCCACTCATTCCTTTCGCCATTGCACTCGTCGCCTTCATACTCGTACTCCGCAAGCGGAATGTGGAAGAACATGAGAGCAGGCAGGACTGAGTCCGAGCTGATGTGTCTCGCTGAGCGTCCAGTCTCCGATAGCTGTCGGTAGTAGTCGATCTGACTCTGCTTGATCCAGTCGTACTCTGCAAACACGTACGAGTACTGGTCCATTAGCGTCTTTGCCCCCGAGTCCAAGAAGTACATCCGAAGCACAGTGTCTCCTGCCTGCCCCCAAGCGCCTGCAGTTGGTGCCGTCACGTTGAGCATGTAATTGCCAACGCCGTCCACGCTCCTCGGCCCCCTCTCCGTATAGGAATAGTTCTTCTTTGCCACCATTTCGACGATCTTCTCCCTCGGGAAATCCCCTTCTTCCTCGTGGTTGCCAAACACCATCCCGTACGGGATGCCGCGCTCCTCGGCTGTTTTGGTCACGGTGTCAATAGCTACTTGGTGCTGGCTCGGACGGTAGGTGTGCACGTTGTCTCCCGTGAACGCGATGAAGTCAGGCTGTTCCAGGTCGACCAACTGCTCGATGAACTCGTAGGTGAGCGCTTCGGTGCAGTTCTCGCTGGCCATGCCAGTGGGCACACTAAAGCCGCAGATGATGAGCGGGTTGCCCGAGATATGGAGATCGGCGAGCTGCAGGATCTTGAAGACCAGCGAGCCGTCGTCCGAGCGGCTACGCGCCTGGATCGGCGACTTCTGCGCCGACGTGGTTGCGCTGCATGAGGCGGCCAACGCCATACACCACGTGAAAAGTCTCATCGGGCGCTCAATGTTCAGTTAGGAATCCTAACTCAGGGCTTGAAAATTAGATATTTTGCACAAAGTCACTAAAAGTATAAAAATTTACCAGAAATCCCAAAGGAAATTCCCAAAAGAAAATTCCAAAAAGGGCTTACTTTTGATGATGGCATGGCAACTTCAAGCTGTATTTACCTGGTGGGGGAGTGTTCCTGGGCGAGGGCACATTGCTAACGGCGGCCAATGGGCCCATGGACGATTGGTCCAGCGCTGGTTCTACCTCACTGCAACGCCAAATGCAGTGGATCTTTTTGTTGTTTGGCTGGGAACTGTTGCTTTGTATCCCAAAATTTTATAATACATAGCTCGATGTTCATTTCGCATTTGAGTGCAGAAACCAACTTCTCGATGTCTCGACTGTAATGCATAATAATGCATATATCACTGTTTATATGTCAGGTTTTTGTTTCTTGCTCAATCCGGTTGCAGTGGATATTGCTCTTCAATGCAAGCTAGCTAGAGACATGCTACCAACTACTGAGTTAAACGAATTCGTCTTCAATGCACAGGAAGCCCGGAAGAAGTGCGTGGAGTTTTCTACGGGTCAATTTCAAGCTGGGGGGCCTCGTGTATGGAGCAATATCCATAATTCGGTGCGTTGAACCCCCACGGAACTACAAAACCCAACACCGTGGCAGCCAGCAACCCCGTGAAGACCCAGATGATAGAAGACACCGACATCAGCCACACATTGAACATGTGAGGGTAGAGCAGCAGTCCTCCAGCAGCAGCAAGGCGACTAAAGCCGAAAGCATACGACACCCCACGAGCGCGCACGGCAGTTCGGTAGTTGCTGGGGCTGTAGGCAAGTACGCAACTCCACGCACCCGCCAGCAGGAGAGACACGGAGCAAGTGCCCACCACTACCGCAGCACAGTTCCACGGCGCGTAGCTCAAGATGATCGCGACAATCGACACCAGCGTCGCAAAGCAAGCCAGAGCTTGCTTGTGACCACGCGCTCTCAATAGCCTTGAAGCCAGGATGCAACCAACAATTTGCGATCCATGCAGCAACACAATCCCGACCCAGCCCTCGTACATGTTGAATCCTGACATGCTAATAAGCGTCGGAACGTACACGCCCAACGCATACGACGATAAAGTCATCGCCGACCACAGTGTCCAAAGCGCCAGTGTATGCACGGGCTTGTCAAACGTAGAGGGCTCTTTAGCCATCGAAGACACGGACTCCACCACCACCTGCATCGAAGTATCCTGCAACTTGGCGTTTTCATAGTTCGGTCGCACTCGGTTCAATTGTTCCAGCTTTTTCACAGCCTTGAGGGCTTCATCCTCACGCCCCACACTCGCCAACCACCGAGGAGATTCCGGGATGCCGAACCGCAGCGCCGCCGTGTATAATCCGCAGGCACAGATAATCCAGTACGTGTTTCTCCACCCAAACTGCGGCGCCAACTCAAAGGCCAGCGCCGCACCGACAATCCCCCCAATACCTCCGAAGGCCTCGAGGCATGCCACCAGATGACCTCGCATCGATTTGGGGGACAGCTCCTGCACCAGCACAATTGCTGCCGGCAGCTCTCCACCTAGCCCAGCTCCCGCAACAATCCTCGCGATGATCAAGATGTAGTCGCGGGTGGCTATGGCAGACAGTGCCAGCCCTGCCAGCGACAATGCCATAGCCAGCAACAGAGCCAAACGCCGGCCTCGGTAGTCCGCCAAATAGCCGAAAAGCGGTCCTCCAATGGCAGCTCCGACGAACTCGCCCATGCCTAGTGTTTGCAATGCCGTGGTTCCCATGCCGATGTCGCTGTCGATAAGATCTCGGGTGAAGGTGAAGAGCACAAGCTCCGCGGTACGAACAGCCCAGCTGAAACCCGTTAGTACCAGAAGACGACCGTAGAACGCCGAGAGATCAGCGGCATCCAGGGCATCCAGCCTCTGATGAATTGTTTCCAGCGCGGTGGTGGATCTGCAAAATACTTTGGGGGGAGGAAGCGTTGGCATTTCGTCCGCAACGAGGAAGACACGAAGATCCAAAGTGAGCAATGTCTGCCATGAAATCGACAACTAAGCATAAAAAAGAGAAAAGTGAGACTGTGCATGAGATCGTGTTACACGCTTTGGGTCCTCAAAACGACGGCATTTTTGGAGTTGGTGCTACCGTCCCACAGGAGACATTTTCTTGGCAGTGGAGCCGTTATCCTCTCCATTAATCTTGTCTAAGGCTGGTATCCCCAACCGCGGTTTGGAGGCGAGAGAAATGGGTCTCACAAGTGATCTGTCAAAGAAGCTCCTTTTACTAATACGATGCGGCTATCATTGGCGTGGTGTTCAACCCTGCTAACTGCGTTAGCATCGGCACAGAAGGCGCCGATCCAGGCGCGAAGAAGCTCGAGTGATGCCTCGCTGGTATTCAAGATCCTTCAGCTAGCCGACGTCCATATCACTGGTGACCCCAACGTCGGCTGCGGCAAGAGTGTACCGTCGGGAACGGAATGTTCTGAAGCGCTGACCTACGAGTTCATCGAGCAGCTAGTCGACCTGGAAGCCCCCGACTTCATCGCGTTCACTGGAGACAACGTGCAGGCGTGGACCCCGAGCTTGCAACAACGAGCTATTGACGCTGTAACCAAAACCGCTGAAGAACGCGGCATTCCGTACGGGATGGTGTTCGGGAACCATGACGAGGAAGGAGGCTTCCCGAGAGCGAAGATCGTGGAAATGGTGTCAGAGAAGAACCACTCGTACACGGAGAGTGGACCCGAAGACGTCGATGGTATTGGCAACTACATGCTTAACGTGACGGCACCTATTGCAGGTCCTTGGGGAGAGGCCGGGGACTCAGTGCTCCGGATGTACTTCCTGGACTCGGGGGCACACGCTCTGACAAAGACGTTCCCGTACGTGTTTGCGGAGTACGATTGGATCAAGCCGAGTCAGATCGACTACTACCGTCAGCTATCGGAAACCGGACGCTCAGCGAAGCATAGCAGCTCGAAGACTGTCCTGCCTGCTCTCATGTTCTTCCACATCCCGCTCATAGAGTTTACGAACTCTGGCGGAGAGTGCAATGGCGAGAAGAACGAGGTGGTGCACGGACAAGGCATGAACATGCGCTTACTACGGACTCTGTCCGAGATGAACGAGGTCAAGGCGGCATTCGTGGGTCACGACCACCTGAACGAGTACTGCTGTCTAGTGGATGGTGTACAGCTCTGCTATGGCGGTGGTGCTGGCTTCGGGCGAGCGTATGGTGACGCGAAGTTTGCTCGGCGAGCTCGCGTGATCGAATGGACTGTTGATGGCAGTGAGCGCCATGAAATTCGCAGCTGGAAGCGGCACTACGGTGATACCAACGTCAAGCGCAGCGAGGAAGTGCTGTATTCAGAGCTATAGTAGCAACAACAAAGTCGTAGGAATAGGACGTGTTAGTGCAAGGCTCCCCTGCATTCATTCACATAAATTCTTCGTGGTAATCCATCCTATAGTTCGCAGCACGCGCCTGAAGCGTCTTAGGCCGTGGATCGAACAATCGCAATGACCGCCAGCACGAACACGAAAGGAAGCCAGGACTTGACGAATCCCGCGACACTCACGTACTTGCCTCGGATGAACATCCAGAAGCACAGCTCCACCATGTTCCACCGCTTGCGGCCGGCGTAGTCCGCGTGCTCCAGACACACCGCCACGTGCGAGTGGCAGTTGTCGCAGCACAAGTTGTGCATACGCTTCTCGTAGATCTTGCAGCCTGCAGCCACAGCCTCGTCCCACTTGGCCACGTCTTCAGGCGCCACTGTGCACTGCAAGTAGCGCGTGGGGGCACCAAACGCGAAGTCGTCCCGGCCGATAGTGTAAGGCCCAGCAAAGTCGAAGATGACCCTGCACGAATAGAATAGACAGTAACTTCGTCAATATAGCCCCAATACCACTGACAAGCTGCTCATATTGAAGCTAAGACCTCACCCTTTACTGTCGGCGAGGCCTAAGTGGCCGATGAAGGGCAGGAACCACGTGAGAATGGGGATGGGAGACCACACGATGCAGAACGGGAAGCGGTGCACTGCAGCGTCGATTGTGGCACCCCTAGAGCCTCCAGAACCGCGGGAAGCAGCAGCATAGTCGGGAGCAAGCAGGAGCTCATCATCGTCTATTGCTAATGATGCTTCGCCGCGTGGGGAAGCCGCAGCGACGCTCGAAGACACAACCGCCGTGGCCTCCATGTTGGCGCTGGGTACTACCCAGTGGGTGTTATTTTGATTCAGGACATCGATTGGATAAAATAGTTACCAGTTTCCTGATTGGTTGAAAATAAATTTACTCCCATTTTGTCAATATAAATTTTGCTTTGGTTTTCGTAAGGCAACTTCAACTTGATCAGTCAAGAGTTCACTCACTAGCATGCATCCAATGAAGAGATCGATCAAGGAAACCTGGTGCGCAGACAGCAAATGTGCTCATTGCGAGCCGAGATACCTCCAAGGCTTTATCGGTCCCAGTGCACCGTGTTTAATGGCTATTGCTGCTCAATATTTCCCTGCAAGGTGCAGGGGCTATCTGCAGCTATCGCGTTGAGCTCTCCCCAACATCTACGAGATATCCGATGATAACACACATGTGGCGGTTGTTGGCCGCGTGGGACTGACCTTTAAGTCGCCAGTGCCGATGCGGACTCGGCAATAGAACGTGGGATAAGACGGAAAGGGAGCCATTGCGGCAAGAAGAGTTCGGATTGTGCTGAGCCCGATCGCAGCTCGCTGGAAATAGTGTACATTCCCTCAGCTCTTATGCCGTAGCAGCTTCGGCTGACAGCTTTCATTGCTCATTCCCTAAAGCCTCGAGCCTCGAGCCTCGAGCAAGCGACACTACCCAGTCTTACGTCCCAGTTACTCAAGAAACGATCATGGTGTCTGCTTCGTTCGTACTCCTTGGTGCCCTGGTGGTCCTCGGGTCGACTGCTGAGGGAAGCAAAAAGTTCGTCAGCTGGATCCCCAACGGCGCCAATGTCGAGGGCTACGCAGCCATCGGGCACCCTGACGGTACGGGGAAGGACGAGTCGACTAACGACTTCGGCGAAGCCTTCGAAAAGGCTGGCAAGAAGTGGACCGTCGAGTTGTGCCAGGCCGACACGGACGGAGACGGCCAAACCAATGGACAGGAACTTGGTGATCCGTGCTGTGAATGGTCGACGGGGGCCACTCCTCGCTGGACAACTGGCGTCTCACACCCGTCTCTCAAGGACAAGACGTCCGACGCGTCGCTGTGGGCTAACATCAACTGCACCTCTACCACCACCACTACTACGTCTGGAGCAGACAGCTCAGTGGTGGAGTCGGCGACCTCCATGTTCGCCCTAGCGACCGGAATTGCGCTCCTGTTCGCTTAAATCGCAGATTATAAGATTCTGTCCTCATAAAAGACATCGATTGGTCAAAATGGCATGATTGGTCTTAAATCCGTTGTACGCCCGTTTTGTCAAAATATAGTTTGATTAGACTTTTGTATGGCAACTTCAACTTGATCACGATGGTCAAGTTGCTCTTGCGGTTGCAGTGCTGCACATTAGCACTTCCCTGCAAACAGACACCTCTTGTCCCATCGCTTCGTGTAGTACTCGGTGAGTTGTCGGCCATTGTCGCGCCACTTGTTCCACTCCGCCTGCTCTTCCGCTGGGAGCGCTGGGAACAGATCCACGTGCATGTCGTGGTCGGCTCTGGCGTCGTGGAGTAGCACGGAGCTCGCCGCGCGGTCGTAGCGCAGGCGTTCGGTGCCGCGGATGACCGACATCTTCCGACTCGGGTTGTTGCTGTACACCGCGCGCTCGCCAAACTTGACTTGGCGCTTGAGCGAGCGGCCCACTCCGTCCTGCAGAAAGCCTCCCTCCGGCACGCCCACAATGTCGGCCAGCGTGTTGAGGATATCGTACTGCTCCGAGGCGTCCTCGATCTTCGTCCCAGCCGCGTCGCCCAGTCGGCCCTCAGCCACCAGCATCCCTGGTACGTGATGGACGGACACGTCACGCGCCTCTGGGATGTAGCTCCCAACCTCAGGAGCGTGGCCGTGGTCGCCCACCACCACGACGATGGTGTCTTCCAGCACGCCCGCGGCAGACATGCGGTCCAAGAACTTGCCGAGCTCCAGGTCCGAGAAGTAGCGAATCTCGAGGTAATCCTTGATGAAGTCCGCGAACTCCATGCCGTCATAGAGCGCCGAGAAGTCGGGCTTTTCGAGCTCCGCGTACCATCTCGGGCGCTCTTTGAACGGCCCGTGGCTGGAGATGGTGTAGTGCGTGATGAAGAGAGGCTTCTTGGCTTCTCCCTTGGCCATGCGCTCCTTCTGCGCCTTGGTCTGGTTCACCATGAGGTCGCCGAGGAGCTGGAAGCTGAGGTCGTCGTGCACTCCCCAGTGGAACCCGCGGTGCTCCTTGCCCAGCCACTGGTCAGGCATGATGCCGAGGTTGCTCTCCGCCAGCTGAACCATTTCATCCCGACTCAACACGGTATCGAAGCCGTGCGAAGGCAGGAATGTGTCCCAGTCGTCGTAGTCGGTCTTGCAACCGGTCGTGAAGTACGAGTCGTAGCCCTTCGCCTTGAAGAACTGCGGCAGGCCGTTCAGCTCGTATTTCACCTTGCCTCCAGTCATGCCCGAGTCCGCCACGCTATCGTACGGCACCTGCGCGAAGAGCAGACTCTCCACGGAACGACTCGTGCGCCAACTGGACCACATATTGGTGAACGCTACTCCGCGCTTCGCCCACCTGTCGAAGTTGGGCGTGACCGTGATGTTGCTACCCCTGAACAGGTTCGACGGATCGTCGTCCCCCACAAGGTAGTGCGAGTCGTGAAACCGGAACGACTCCACCGCCACGACCAGCACATTGGGAGGGCTGTCTTTCTCCACCTTGACGTCGAACGCGAGGGGTCCATGGAAACCCGTCGTGCGTCGATACAACGAGTCCTCTTCAAACAGCTCATACTCCTCCGTCGCCGTATGAATATACGTCTCAGCCGATGCAATGTTGCCATCAGCGATAAGTGGCACGAATCCTTGTGACGAGACAAACAGCGCGTGCGTGAAGAGCTCGTTCAGCGTTGCATTTAGTCCAGCGTACGCCACCAGCGCCGAGCTCGCCTGACTCAACGCCAGCACAAGTATGGGCAAAACCACCAACGCGGCGATGACCCCTCCAACTCGACGACTGCAGCAGTTGGTCCCAGCCACGACGATCTCTCCAACACGACCGCTGCAATACTTGACCCCATTCTGCTGGGGCTTGACCGCCACCATACCGACCAATTTCTCGTCGCCTTCATCTTCAGCCACCGCCTTGTCGCTGGTTATCGTTGATCCGAGGAACGCAATGGTCTCACTCACCCCCTCCTCCAGACTCCTCTCCTTGGAATCGCCCGCGCTCTTCAGCCTCCGCTGGAGTCGGGCCTCGACCGCCTGGATCACTGCCGTCGTCGGACTCCACCTCGTCAGGTCCGCCCAGTCGTTAGTTGCTCGTACCGCAGCGAAGACCGTGGCAGTGATCGCCGCCAGCGCCCCACTGACATACGCCTGGTTGATCTCGGCGCTCGAAATCTCCGCCGCGCCCACATCCTTGGACTCGTGGATGGCCATCTCCACCAGGCTGAAGTTGAAGCGCATGTCCCGGATCCGCACGAGCAGCAGATCGGCGACAAACGGCGCGGCCATGAACACGAACAACACTAGCGACGTCACAAACCGAACAACTCTAGCGACCCGCTGTTGTCGGCGTACTCTGAGATCCAGGGGGTTCTGGACTACGCCGACAGTTCCGACAGCGTCAGCAGGGGCCCCTTCAGCTTGTGGGTGTTGTCGTTGCTGCTGCCGACGCTGTCGGAGGTCCAGGGGCTTCTGGACGTCTTCCACGTCAATGACACCGTTGACATTGGAGTCGACTCGGCCGAGTTGTTGGCAGCGCAGTCGACGCTGCCGGAGCCAGTAGTCGACGATCCAGAGCGCGGTGCAGAGGTACGTGGCGCAGACCGAGTCTTGCAGCGCCCCGAGGATCAACGCCCCGATCTCCACGTCCAGCGAACAGTCCTTGAGCGTGCCGTACATTGTGATGAGGCTCGTGAGCGTCGACACGCGGTAGACCGAGAAGAAGAGCAGCACGACGCCGAAGACGAAGGCCCAGCCGCTCCAGGGTGCGCGCGCAGCCATCGTGAGTGAGTGAGTGAGTAAGTGAGTGAGTGTGCGCCGCGTACTGGGGAAGTCGGAAACTGACGCTGCTGGATGTGGAGTGGGTGCACGAATGATTGAGTTTTGCTGTCTGGAATCTTTGAAACCATTCGCCGTCGTTATTTTTGGGTCCTATCGCGTCGCGGTCGATATACCTACCGTATTACCCGCCGGGCGGTGGATGATTTACAGCATGATTCAACAGCTAAACTTATGAGAGGCTTTGAAAGACATACACATTTACGTCGCTCTGGGCCATCGGAGTGCTCTCAGTAGGGTACTGTGTGATTGGTGGACAACGATTTTGTATGACAGCTTCAACTTGACCATTACTTTGAAGTACGAAACAATAGGAAAAAAGATTAGACTTGGATGCGTGATGTCAATCAGAGTCATCCATCCACCGAACGCTCAGCTATCCCGTCTACTTCAGTGTTCCATTCTACTCGTCAAGCGAAGACCAGGGTCTGCGGCTCGACTTCTGAAAACGGAGCCATGGCCGCAGCCAGCCTTGATCTTGACTTCATGCGTGCACTGCCCGACCTGGAAAAGAGACTCCAAGACGACCTCAAATCCACGAAATGCTGTTCACTGTCAGCCGAGGAGGATACAGACTGCACTCCAATTGTCGTGTGTGAATCAGTTACCCGCCAAGACTTGAATCGATGGGTCAGGAAGAGCGGGGCCGGGCTGCCCTTCCATCCTCAAGAGCAAGAGGAGTGGGTTTGATATAACTAGAGGAAGTGTTGTGGTGTGCAGTCTGCCGACAATTGTGCACACTATTGCAGCGAATGAGGTCGTCGATCTCATTCGAGAGCAAATAGTGCTCATGGCTCCAGCCGCTCGCCTCATGCGGACGCTAAGAGCTGGCGGAGGTGCGAGATACGACGTCGGTGATCGACTTCAAGCTCCAGATCAGTGCCTCATCCCAGCGGGGGCTCCTCCGGGGACGTACCGAAAGACTGCAACGCTGGATGGACTGTGCAGATTGCCATCGGTCTACAGGTCGGGCTTATCCGTAGGCGGATCATTAACGCAAAGTTAGAATCGACTACAAAGGCGTCGAAACGCACCACTATGTTTCAGAGGTCGTGGACTTCGACTTTGGGCGCGATCATGAAGTCTGCTTCCCGTTGTGCGCGCTCTACTTTGGTGTAGATCTGCCGGACGCTCTCCAAAAACACGAAGGTGATGAGGTCGCGCTCAATTTGACGGAGCTGCGCAGCTCCATAAACGCTGTTATCCCGAAACAGTGATGGCTAGAAGTCTGCGTACACCAACAGGTTCAATAGGAGGTTGGGAATTTTTTCTATAAACTAAAGATGCACTTGCCCACGCTTCGTGTCCTTGTCAGCCGTGTGGAATTTATTTAGCCGCCGAGATCGACTTTAATGGGCAGGTCCGTAGCTGGTACTCGCATTTACTTGCTCCCTCGCTAATTGCTATCTATATTGTAATCCTTTATCGAAACAAAACGTGTCGATACTATCTTTCCGTGATTCAAGAAGTAATGATGAAGATTGACGTTAAACTGGCAAAATGGGGCATCCAAGTCAACTTGTCATCTCGGTCTCTCGTATAGCTGAAGTAGTCACTATCAATCAGATTCACCGATATGCCCATTCAACGCACTTCCGAATTTCCCGTGCAAGATTCACAACCACCACCTCCACCCCTATCATGCTCGCCTACGCTCTGTCTCGCTCTAACGCGGCACCGATCAACGCGCAACGCAGTCTTCCACCGTCGCCCCCTTCAAACACTCCAACAAACACCCCTCCCACCGTGAACGTCGAAGTCGCCATGCAAGATGAGAGTGACTTGTACCGAGACAATCTGCATGACGGACTCGACTTCTCGACTTTGCGAGCCGACCTGGATCGGCTGCTGGAGGAAGGTCTGATGGAGGAAGGTCTCCGCGAAACCCATGTAGTCCCTGAAGCTGAAGCTGAAGCCGCATACACTATCGATGTGTCCATGTATTACCAAGACAACCGTCGGACCCGAACTCCGAATGCCGAGGAGATGCGTCGCTCGCACTAGCAAGCGGACTAGGGCGTTATCGTCACCATTTAGCACTTTACCGTCAACTCGCTGGGGGTATTAGCAATTTTTTCGTAATCGTTGATTGCCCGTTTCCAGTTCGAATAGTTCGTGTTTGCCATTACGGTCAAGATCTTTTCACCTAGCACAAACCAATCGAAGAATGTTTAGTCTCCTAAGAGGTTCCCCACGTCCGCGTCTCCCCATTCGTCCGTGTCTGCAACCAAGATAAAACAAAGTTAGGCAAACACCTACACCAGAAACGCACTATGTTCGTAACTTACCGTCTTGCTTGCTCGGTCGCGCCGTCGTCTGAGGCTGCGGTGCCCTTGCCATCGTCCGAGCCATCTGCATCTGAGGTGGCGCGACGTACTCGCTGCGGTCGTTATCTTCGTTGTCTCGTGTCCGCGAGTCCGGGGCACTGTTGCCATTCCCATAACTTGAAGACTGCAGTGCTCGCCCGCTATCCTGTCGCTGATACTGGATCTCTTGAGGTTGTCGCTGGTAGGAAGGGGGCGCCCGTGGGTCGTCATCATCCGCGTTCGAATTCCTCGATGAGTGGCCATTACCTAAAGACTGCGGGGGTGGCTGCTGTTGCGGGGGCATCTTGGTGTTCATCGCGTTGTCGCGTTCAAGTTTGGCCAGCTTGGCCTGGAATCCGTCGCAGCGCTGGCCCAAATCCTTACAAATAGCCACGAGGTACCGTAAGCACTCGAGGTTCTCCGGGTAGTCTTGGTGTATCTGCTCGTAGAGCACCATGGCCTTCTGGTAGGCACCCATGCGTCGATAACAGCTCGTGACCATAAGTCGCCACTTGACCTCGTTCGGCTGAATCTGACTCGCGCGCTCGAAGAATTGGATGGCCTTCTCATAGAGTTCGCTCTTGACGTACCATACGCCAAGCCAGGAGATGACGTCCAAGTTGATGGGGAAGTATCGGTAGGATTCGAGGTGGTAGTGGAAAGCCTGCGTCTCGTCGTCGTCCTTGTTGAAAATCTGGCCCAGTCGAGCCAATACGCCGGGATCCGCGACGTTCTTGGCGTTGCGATCACGCTTGTCACTCCCTCCGAAGCATGACAACAAGATGTTGAACCATTTCGCCGCCTGTCGGTAGTTGCCCATGATATCGTGTAAGTTTGCGATCTGATACAGTACTTCTGCGTTCGTAGGGACGATGCTGTGCAGCTTCTCGAACGCCTGGAGAGCTTCATTTAGCACGCTCATTTTGATATTCACCAGACCGAGATTGTAGATGGCTTCGATACAGTCCGCTTCGACTCCAATCGCCTCGAGGAACAGCTCTTTGGCACGTTCACACTCGTTTTTAACGTACAGGCAGTTGCCCTTATTGACGAGTGCCTTGGCGTTGTAGCGCTGGTGTCGCACCGCCAACGACGCGTACTTGTCCGCCTGAGCTGTGTCGCCCTCCACAAAGTACAGGTAACTGAGGTTCGTTGCTGCCATGGCCTTGTGGGCCGGGTCTTTCTTCTCGAACGCTTTGAGAACTTCAATGGCCTTGTCGAACTCCTTTTCTTTCAGGAACCAATGCGCCTTACAGATCTCCATCTCGCTGGCCAAACTCTCGTGGTTCTCCTGCTTCAACGCGTCGATGACCCACGTAAAGCCCGCCAACCAGTCCTTCTTGTCCAGTGCAGGCGCGCAGAGCTTCGCAGCCACTAGAATGTACTCCATGGCCTTCTTCCTCCTGGCCCGGATCTCGGCCTTCAGTCCGTCGGTCTTGAGTGAATGGAGGTGCTCCTTGGACGACGTGTGGTCGTCGTCACTGTGCTTGGACTCGTTGGCGAGCCCGGACTCCTCTTCGTCCTCATCCGACATGCCCTCCATCGGGATCGTGATGAGGTTCGTGAAGCCTCGCCGCATCTTCTCGTGCTCGCCGATAGCGTAGTAGCAGATGATGAGATTAAAGCCCGACTGGAAGTCCGCGTTGCCCTCCATGACGTCCTCGAACGTAGCGGCCGCATCCTGATAATGGCCCAACTTGATCTGCGCCGCGCCGATGTTGCGCTTGATCTTGTAGCGCACCTCCTTGCTCGTGTTCGGGATCTGGTCCAGCGCCATGCGATACATCCGAATGGCGGTCGGGTACTGCTGCTGCTCGAAGTAGATGTTACCCATATTCACGCGCAACCGGCCGCCCTGGGCGTATTGTTTGTTCTTGACTATCGGAGTGTACGACTGGATGGCCTCTTTCCATAGTCCATTCAAGTGATATGCGTTGGCCAGGTTGAAGAAGACGGCGTACGTCAGGTCGATGTTGAGCATGTCCGCCAGTCCGTTGAGCTCGCAGTGCTTGTTGAACGCGCGCTCCTTGCGTCCCGCGTCTTTGGCCAAGTGCAGCGCCTCCTCGTACTGCTCCTTGGAGATCAACTCGGCAGACTGTTCAATGAGCGAGTTCACGGTACGCTCCAGCTCTTTGGCCACTTCCTTCGGTGAATTCTCCGTCTTCTCCACTAATGCAGGCGCCGCTCCAGATTTTCGCGCTTCCCCCATGGGGTCAAACATCCGCTGACCTGACGCAGTGCGTGGATTTGACTAGGAAAAATAAAATAACGTTAGAGAAAAAAATGGAGGTTGTAGCAGATCAAGGAGCTCAAAACTTACTGAGAATCCTGCACCGGAGACGGATGTCATGGGTCTCGCTTCACCGGATTGTTGGGCCGTGCCCATCCTGGAGCCTGGGATCTGTCGGCCCATTTGTGAAGGTGGAGCTCTAGTACAAAACTCAACTTTCAGTCAGGATTACTCGATTATCCACCAACCGGGGGTAGTATCCTACCTGAACGCGGTTCCTGGCGGGTTGTAGCCCCCTCTCGAGGCCGGCGCTCCGTAGGACGACGACATGTAGTTGGTGGTAGCCGCCGTCTGCGGAGGCGCCAGGTCGATGCTGAAGTTGAAGCCCTCGTACAGATCCTCGTCGTCCTCCTCCTCCACCATGAGTCCGTGCCTCGACTGGCCGTAGCCGCCCCCATAGCCTGCCATTTCCAGACGTCCAAGACCAACACACACCGCAATGGAGCTCTGCTGTCTGTCTGTCTATCCTAGGAGGAGCTTCCTGTCGAGCGAGCAGCCGCAACGGGATCGCGGGGCGTTGGGGCAGTTGTGACGAGTCGCCAGCGAAACGACGCGACTTCGGCTCGGTTGAAGACCGAAAGTCTGACTGCATGGCGATGGAAGGAAGACAGGGAAATTCAATACGATATTGAACCAAGTTCAGTCGTCTCCGACGCTAAAGCTGAGAGCCAACAACACTGCTACGAGCACGGTTATGATGAAGGTGATCGTCGATGTGGGTCGTGTTGCTCCTGCGAATGGGATGAGGAAGGAGCAGTCCTCGCCCATCAACGGGAAGTACTCGAGCGTGTTGTTGTAGGGCTCGTACACCATCGAGCAGTAGCAACTGCCGTTCACGCACTCGCCGTTCGGGTACGAGCAGTTGTTCAGGCACATTTCTGTCGGCAAAAAAGTAATGGTTAGTATGCTGATCTCAATATCGAGGAGTCCATAGATACTCACGCGCGTCGCAGTACTTGCCGTACCAGCCTTCGTCGCACATGCACCGCGAGTTGGGGAACTCGACGGAGCAGTAGCCGTGACCTGAACAATTGAACCCGCAGTTGCGGATGGAGCAGTCGTCCCCGATGAACGGCGGCTTGCAGATGCACTTGCCGAAGCCGTCGCAGACTCCGTTCGAGTAGCGGACGTTGTCGGCCGTGCACGGGAACTTCTGCACGTTCTCCACGTACGAGTCGTTGCTCGTGTGCTCGAAGCCCGAGAAGCAGCAGTGGTCGCAGATCTGCGTCTGGTGGGCGTCGTCGTAGGCGCAGTACGAACCGGGACACGACGAGTTGGAGCAGTCCTCGCCGTAGTAGCCGTCGTCGCAGCGGCAGTTCCCAGCCAGACACTTGCCGTGCAGCGAGCAGTTCTTGATGCAGTTGTTGAGGTCGTACTGCCACAGATCTCCGAGGGAGGCAGCGGCAAACGTCACGGCGTCTTGGTACTTCTCCGCGCGCTCATAGCCGTAGCCCCCAAAGACGAAAACCTTGTCGAAACCTTCGTGGTAGACGCTCATGTGGCCGGAGCGTTGAGAGGGGTGTTCCCATTGCAGTTCGGCAGGTAGATCCTCCCGTCCGTCTTGACGATGTCGACAGCCATCCCACCCAGGAGCTTGACGTCGCGCTTGCTGGACGAGAACAGGCTGTTGTGTTGTTCCTCGAGTCGGCTCTGCGTACACGGAGAACTGTAGTCAATGGATTCGTGAGCTTTTTTTTTTTCATTTTTTTAGCCGAAATATGCGACGAACTTACCGTTTTCGTGCCGTAGTGGGTTTCTGCGATAAAGTAGTAATCGTCCGTGTTGTTATCTGAGCTGGTAGCCACGTACGCGGCGTAGTTTCCGCTGTAAGGCAGCCGTCGTGTCTCGAGATCGTCGGTGCACGAGTCCGGGTAGATTGGATACACAAACGAATGCTGCTTGACCCAACGATTAGCGCCTACAGCCACAAAACGTGTCAATTGCCTCGTAATTCACAATATTTTGCCAGTCGCCGACGTACTCGCGTTGTATTGCCATGTATCGTCGTAGTAGTAGTTGGAGATGTAGCCTCCGAACAATAGGAAGACGTTGTTGGCGACGATGAGACTGTGGTCGACTCTTGGCTCAGGGATCGCATCGCTGACTGCTAGAACCCGCGACCAAACTTCAGTGCTCAGGTTGTATTTCCACATGTCGTTCAAGTAGTACGGGTGCGCTGGGAACGGCGTAAAGCCAACTTCACGAGTGGTGAGCGTTCCTCGTCCTGCACCGGCACTCGTTGTGGTTGGGTAGGGGAAGAACGTGCGGTAGCCCCCGTGGATGAAGATAGCGTTGTCGAACACCACAGACGTGTGCCCAGCACGTCCTGACGGCCACGTCACCACGCATTCTACTTCAATCTCATTCAGCAGTGCATCCGCGAGGATCTTCGGATCGGTGGGGCATTCTACCTTCTCGGTAATATTCGTCCAGGCATTCGTGACCTTGTCATAGACCCAGAGATCGTTGAGATATCCGCCCAAAGGGAACTGAGAGACGTCACTCCAGTCGTTCTCCTCACTGTTCTCATGAGCGAACCCCTGCCAGAGTCGAAACCCACCGAAAACGTACAACTTGTCGTCCAGAACGACGCTCGAGTACTTGAATCTCTTCCCGGGGCCGTGTCGGCTACTCCCCAGCGCGATCATCTCGGTCCACGATCCGTCGGAGAAGTCGTAGAGCCACAAATCGTCGCAGTAGTCATCGCACATTGGTCCGAATCCTCCGTAGATGGCCATTGTGTTGTCGCTAAACACCTCGGCGCTGTGCATCCACCGCTCGGACGGATGTGTGCACACCGACGCACCCAGGACCATCTTACAGCCTCCCCACTCAGCCCCTTCATCCAGAACCACCCACCCACTGTCCACACAGCCATTGTCAGCGAATCTGGTACAGTCTAGCAGCAGAAACATCAAAAGTTAGCTCAAAATGTAGCAATACGTACTGTACCAATGCTCAGAACTTACTGATGTCGTAGCTCCAGACGTCGTTGAAGAAGACCGCGACCGGCACCTCCGTTGAGTCCGTAGGGTATGCGATTTTGTCCTCGTACGACAGAAACTCCAGCGATCCATTGACCCGCGTGATCTCGTACGTCTTGGGGACGTGGGTCTTGGTCGTGTCTTCCGTTCGACCCCCGAAAACTACCAACTGGTTGTCGTACGTCACGAACGAGTGGCCTCGTCGAGCTGCGGGGCTGGAGATGTTGGCGCTCCAGGTCCATTGCCGCCAACACGAAACAACTTGCAGCCACGAATACAGACAGAAGAGGACATGCAGCAGCAAACGCATTCGGCACAATAGATAGATACTTCGATACTCTGAAAACCGCGACGGTTCCCGAAAGATCGCAAGAAATTGCGAAATGCTGCTAAAAGTTGACCAAGTTAAAGAAAACTACGATATTCTACTTCTTTTCGTGGTTGTAGCGCTTGAGGTGGCTGATGTAGCGCAGCGAGAGAAGCGCGAGAAGCCGGAAGGCCACGATCAGCGCGATTAGCACGAGGACGTTCCTCAGGATCAGTTCGTGCTTCATGTTGAAGGCATGTTCGACGTACTGCTTGAGCGTAATGTTACCCATGGTTGGTGGGGCATTCTTGACGGTCTGGCAGCTGAGACCATCGGTGCTTCCTCCCGGGCAGTCAGCGAAGATCAGAGCCACGAGGGCCGCGATGCTGTACGTGGGCGGCGAGATGTAGTAGATCCACTTGTACCCGGTTGGGGGAGTGCGAACACCAGGAGCTGGCCGAAGTACACGAAGAGCAGCGCGTTGAGGGAGAGCACCAGCCAGTAGTAGATGAACGTGGTGAAGCCGCTGAAGCCGACGCTCGGGAAGAAAATGACGCAGAAGCAGAACGACGAGAGCATAACGTACGGGATCTCGACCAGCGTGCCGGCGATAAAATACCACAGCGCGTGGTAACTTTCGCACGAGCGTTCACGGTAGAAGGCGGTGCGTTCTTCGGCCGCCACCGGCATGACGCTGTTGAAGCCGATGATACCGAGGAATACCGTGCTGATGAACACGAGCCCGACGCCTGCGTTGATACCGGTGAACGTCGAGTAGTCGGTGGCCTGGTAAATTACGCCCAGCAGAGCTCCGAGCATCATGCGGATCATCAGTCGAGTGAGATTGTACGTCGGCGTGCGCCAGTACATGTGGATGAAGCGTTGGCGCTTGAACTGCGTCACAGGGCGAGAGGCGAACTGGTGCGTAAATTTCAGCTCTGGGGTGTTAGCGGCCGGTCGAAGAACTCCGTCTTGGTTCAGATTGACGTCTAGCAGCGTCTTTAGCTCACTCTTGAGGAAATATTCAGCGAAGTCAAAGCCATTGCTGGATCCGCTGCCGACTCTCGCTCCGATACACTCCAGCATCCACGTAGCGGGGTTGTATCCCGGCCCAATCGGCGTCACGTCTGGAGCAGCTTCGAAGTAGTTGATGAGGTTGGCCGACTCCTTTCCCAGTTCACCGAAAAACACCATTCGTCCTCCACGACGAAGCAGCAGCAGCGAGTCGAAGAAGCTGAAGACCTCGGAGCTTGGCTGGTGGATGGTGCACACGATCGTTCGGCCGGAGTCGGCGATTTTCCGGACGCCGTTCATGATGAGCTTGGCCGAGCGAGCATCCAATCCGCTGGTGGGTTCGTCCATGAAGATGATGCTGGGCTGCGCCACGAGCTCCACGCCGATAGTCAGGCGCTTCATTTGCTCGGTGGAGGACCCACGGATGATCTTATCGGCGATGGCCCCAGCTCCAGCAGCGCGATACACTCGCCCACCGACTCCATCTTCTCCGGTATAGGGACAGAGGAATCCTGCCGCAACATGGCGGAGAACACGAGAGTCTCCCGAATCGTTGCCGACTCCGAGTGGATGTCCATTTGCTCGCAGTAGCCCGTGCACCTTCGAATGGCGAGGTCGGTCGCCGGATAACCATTGAGCAGTATCTTGCCGCGAATTTTACCGCCGGTCTTCCTGCCCGCGATAACATCCATGAGTGTCGTCTTGCCTGCCCCCGAAGACCCCATGAGCGCCGTCATTGTTCCTGGTCGAGCAAACCCAGAGACGCCTTGGAGAAGGTCGATGTCCTCACCTTTCTTGCCTCCGGGCATGGGCACCGAGTACCACAGATCGTGGAAAGCCAAGGTCACGGGCGGGGCGCGCGCTCTCGGCCTCATCACTTGGACTAGAACATCCTCGCGTGGAGCAGCACTGACCTTAGGAGAGTTGGCTGGAGGTCCCTCTTTCGCGTTGATATCGGCCTGAACTAACGTGGTGCTTTCGGGACTCTCGTAGCGCTTGTATTCGAGTACGAAATTCGCGGCGAGTACGACGTATCCGCAGACGAAGTAGAGCCAGCCGAAGTAGATCCACGCTTCGTCAGTCGGTAACCCGGACAACTTGAGGCTGTACTCGCCGAATGTGGATCGAATTTTCCCTGGAGCGCAAAGATGGCTGGCAAGCGCAGGGTCGGGCAAGCGGCCCAGCAAGAAGACGCGCGTGCCGTTCGCGCCCCCCCCGTCCTTCCGGCGGAGCACCTGAAAATCACCCGGAAGCTCATGCCCCTCATCCGCGCCGAGCGGGCCCCCACGCCGCGCGACTTCAAGGAAGTGGCCGCTCATCTGCAACCGACTCGCGACTACCGCACAGTGCGGAAGATCTACGAGAAGTACGTGAAGGGCGAGCCATGGAGCAAGAGCGGGCCCGCCCCGGAGCCCAAGCACGAGCCCATCCGGGTCAACATGGAGCTCCAGAAGCTGCTCGCCAAGAAGCCGGATCTGACGCAGTGCGCCCTCTGGCTCGACATCAAGCCGTCTACATTCTACTCCATTTACAAGAAGGTTGAGGCGCTGCCGCCTGAACGGACGGACTACTCGCGTAAAAAAACCCAGTTCTGCCCGGACTATATGTACCAATTCCAGCTACCGCGACACACGCTGCGCATCGAGGCGTTCTCATTGACAGACCTCGGGGTGCTGGGGCGCCTCTTGGTGCTGCTGAAGTTGGGGGTTGACATCACGCTCATGCTCGACTGGAGGCAGACGATGGCAACGTTCGAGCTGCCGCTCGTGAAGAAGCTGCTGGCCGAGCAGAAGAAAGGGGCCCAGATCAGGATCCTCGTGGCGAAGAAGCGGAGCAAGGTTCAACACATCAAGGCAAGTAATGCTCTCTCTTAAAGTTGCCTTGGTTGTCTTGTGTTAACTCTGTTATTGCAGTTGATTATTGTGGACGATGTCATGTCGTCGAGTGGATCCGTCAACCCTTCCTTCCAAGGATTAAACCTGTCCTATGAGAGCATCACCTACCACTTCATGTTTGATGCAGGTAACTTGTGATGTTAACTCTTTGTTTGTGCACTGTTGTTAACCTGTTTGCTCGATTCGCTATGTAGTTCGGAATGATCTCGAAGAGTCACAGGCCAAGGAGGCCCTGTTCATGGAGATCGACGACGAGTGGGTCAGTGAGCAGGAGGCCCTCACCACGGCCGCTAAGCAGCTGGCGGCCGCCCAGGCCAGCGAGGGATTCGCCCCCGAAGAGCTGGTTAGCGAGGAGCTCGCGCCCGAAGAGCTGGTTCTCGGGGAGTTCGTGGACGAGAAAGGGGGCGCCATCATCGAGGAAGAGAAGAAGGAGAAGGCCCGCAAGGCCAACGCGGCCGATTACATCAGGCTGAAGCTGGCCGGCATCTGTGTGAATTGCAGGACTGGAGCTCTCGCCGAGGGTGAAAGCACGTGCACCGCGTGCTGGTCGGGGGCAACAGACAAGCGCAGCCTGCAGCGGATGGACGCTTCTCGTACACTGGATTGATTCACCTGTCGAGCCCCACCGCGTTGACGCGAACGGAGTTGCCGCCGTAAACTCGAACACAACCGCTAAAGCAGCATGACACAAGCCCCTTGAGGAAATGTTCGTACGCTGAATCATGGATACATGTAAGCGTGTACTGGGGTGGTTCACATCGTCACCAGCGCAAGAATCAATTCCAGTATCATCACAGAAAGGAGAGCGGCAGGTGCGGCCGCTGCAACAAGAAGAAACCTGCAAGCGACAAGCACTCCAGCTGCGCTGAATGCAGGGCCACGGACGCGGCGAACCGAAACGAGGCTATCCAGTCGAGAGAGCCTGGGAACTTCCCAGTGGGAAGTGCGTGACGTGCCTCAAGCGAAATTGCGCTGAAAAGCCTGAAAAGGCCGGCGGTGGGTTCTACAGTAAGTGCGACCTATGCCGCAAACGCGCACAAGAAAGCAAGGAGAGGTGCTCAGCCATGCGCGCCGCACTCGGCACCAAGAGACAGAAGACGCCCGGGCAGTGTTGCCACTGCCACTTGCCATGCGCGACTAAACCACGGGAGAAGGGCGGCGGTCTCTACTCAATGTGTGGCTGGTGCCGAGTCCGAGTCCAGCCAAGCTGGACTTCAACGCCTCGCACGGGATCCGACAGCAGCGTCCACGCCGACCCGGCTTGTGCAGCCAATGCGGGAACTCCGCAAAGGCCAAGTCCTTGAAGGACGGGGGTGGGTGAGGAGTGCCTCGAAAAAGCCCGCCAGAGGCGAAAAGCGAGGTATTGGGAGAAGAAGGCGGCGGCGCAACGCGAGGACGAAGAGGACGAGGAGATGGACGAGGAGGAGAGCGATGAGGGCGCGGACGAGTACGAGAAGAAGGACGGAGTCGTGCATTTCTAGGCATTGTAGCGTCTCCGAGTGCTCTTCGAAAGCACTCGGATTTCTTTCGAAAAACACAGTTGCCGTTCGGACTTGGTTCCAGTATCCACGCGCCGTGCACGATGGTGATACTCGGGGAAGCAGCTGAAATGAAGAAGAAGAAGCTGGTGAACCAGGTCTGGCACAGGAAAAGCGTGCACAGGAAGGAGAAGTAGCGGTCTGCGAGCACGACGTAGCCGCCCATCCAGTAGACGACCGAGCCGAAGATCACCGTGTCCACAATGGCCAGCGGGATCTGCGTCACAGAGCTGGCCAACACGTACGCCAGTGAACGGAAGAAGTTGGCGCCTCGTTGCTTGTAGAAGACACTGCGGGACTCCATAAACGTCGGAAGCTGGGCTGCCTGGCCCATGGAGAGGAACAACGTACGAGAAGAGCAGACCGAGGACGAGTTGGCTGGGGATTAGAAGTTCGGACACAAGGCCAGTAACTCAATACACCTCAACGTTATTAAAAAGAGGACGAGTTGGCTGTTGGCGTCGTCCATCTGCCAGAACGTTGAGCCGTACAGCAACCCCATCACGACCACCACGAAGGCTCGACCCAGTAGGAAGATCTTGTCACGCAGCGAGATCCGCACTTGTCTGCGCAGCACTGTCATCAGGTCTTCCAGGAGCGACTGACGGAACAATCTTGGGTCTTGCAGTGGATCCGAATCCTCGGTACCTGTAGAAGTCGGTTGACGTGCAGTCTGCAGGTACTCCCGCGTCTTCTGATAAATGTCGGACTGTCGGAAGCGCTCAGCGAAATCCGCCGAGTTGAATGGAACTCGAGTGTCCTTGTGACTTTCACTCACGTAGACGTGCTGCTTGTCCGTTCCGAGGTCGAGCAGGAAGTCGGCGACGTCTTTGCGCGGAGGACACTGGAATCCCATGCGTTCGAAGTACTCCTGCACTTGGTTTCGCGGGCCATGGCACATAATGCGACCGCTATTGAGGATCAACACGTCGTCGAACACGTTGAAGACCTTAGGTGGCGGCTGCAAGAGAGACACCACGACGTTGCACTTGAAGCTCCTCGCTAAACTCTTGAGCGAGTTGACAATGTCGAACGTGGTGGCCGCGTCTAGGCCCGTGCTGATCTCGTCCAGCAACACGACTCTCTTGTGGCCGAACGTCATTTCTCCAGTCGTGACGCGCTTTCGTTCGCCCCCGGAAACCCCGCGGATCATGGCATTCCCGACCATTGTGTCCTTGCATCGAGTGAGTCCAAGGGTTCGGATGCGTAGATCCGCCGCGAATTTGTGCAGCGCAGTCATGACCTTCACCGCGTTTTCGTGCCTCTCGCCTGCCAACTCCTTCATCGCCTTCACAATCCACGGCTCCGGTTCAGACCCTTCGCAACATTCGTGCGCGAACTCGAACGTCTCCTGCACGGTGAGCTGCGGCTGGTGATCGTACTTCTGGTTGGTGTAGCCGACAAACCGAGGCAGGCGGGGCAGCAGCTCGGCTCGGGGTCTGCCGTTGTACGTGATCTCTCCGGTGACGTCGATGGTTTTGTCCATTGGGAATCGACCGCTGAGGATCTTGAGCAGTGAAGACTTGCCCGACCCGGGTTGGCCCAGTACCAGCGTGATACGGGTTGGCTTGAATACACCCGAGACCCCACTTCTCTGCGGTCTCTTGATGCGAGAAGCACTTCATCACACCGCGAGTCACTTGCGTCCAAATCGTGGGAACGTGGGGTCCTTCCGATCCTGGCTTGGCCAGCGGTAGACGCGCGGAGATCCGCAAGTCATGGAAACAGATCTCCACCTCGGGAATGGGTCTCCCCAGCGCCTTCTCCATTGTCGTGGCCACGCATTCGTGCATGGCGACAACCCCGCCCGAAAGCAGGGAATCAACGCTGGAGAGGTCGGGTTCCACCATGCTTGAAGAGGTTGCTTGGCAGGAAGAGACTTGGAGGCTTGCAGGAAGGAATTGGTGAATTGGAAAGTGATCTTCGGGCCAAACCAAGCAGATGTGACCTTCGCCTGCCTGCGTTGGAAGCATTTAGCAGTGAGAGCTGGTAGATCTATCTGCTTGCTTCATCGCATTTTGCTTGTGAGTGAATGGCTTCAGTTTCACGGAGATTATGGCACTGGATGTCAATTCTTGGGCAATGCCTTCTCGCCCCTGACCGTGCGGGTGTATATTGACTCAGTCTTGGTTGAGGTAAGTGTTCCGGTTCGCTTCATCCCGTTTGTTTATGAAAAAGGGTTCGCGATTACTTTCTCGGGCGTTTTACTAGCCTTCAGAACCAGGGGTTGGAAAAAATAATATCAATACAATAGTTACGGCATTTTTAGCACGGAATAATATATTATTGCTTTAGGGTGCTCCCGTACAATGGAAAATTGTCCCAATACAATATCAACACTTTCGCCAATACAAAAACTAAGCTTACTACAAAACCCCCGTATATATTTATTGCCAATAATTGGGAAAATACTGTATTATTGGCTGAGCCTGTATTGCAATGATTATTACTGCGACTCCAAAACCAAAATACATTATGATATTTTATTTTCCGACCTCTGTTCAGAACGCCACAATCCATCACTTAAGAGTACCGCTAATACCAGTGAGGCGTATCCGATATAGTACTCGTGTATTTGTAGACGGCTCACAGCTCGTTTCTCCACCTCGGCGATAGTCTCACTCTCAACGCGTATGCGGTGGGGTCCCACACAACTCCCAACGCTCACCTCAATGTGCACTTCAACGTGCACAACAATGGCCAACGTCGATCTCAATCCGCTACATATTTCACGCAAAAAACACGGGGTACTCTTCCACCTCGCCACCACTCTCGCCGTCACTGCCTTCGCTCTCCAGTTCATAGTACATCGACACACTCTTCCAATGTGGAGGGTAGCTGTAGCAGTCTCGCAGAAACGCGTGATCCACGAGCCATTGCACCAATTCATCATGACCTCCCTGCGTCGCAGCGTTGATTGCAGCAGTGTCGCTGCCTTCTGACCGAAACTGCATGAGCCACTTGGCCACACTGCAATGGCCAGCAAGGCACGCGTCGACTAGGGCGTTCTTCGTGCAGCCTTCGTCCCGGTGTGAGTGCAGCCACTTGACCACATCAAGGTGTCCATTAGCAGCAGCCGCGTCCATAGCGGCCAGCGTGCATCCTTCCTCGCGATAACAATGTAGCCACTTGACCACGGCCAGGAATCCGTGGGCGGTCGCAAGGTCCATGGCGTCCGTCGTGCAGCCCTCCGATCGGTGCTCGGCCAGCCACTGCACCATCTCGAGGTGGCCATTAGCTGCGGCCAGGTCCATGGCGTCCACGGAGCAGTGCTCGCCGCGGTTGGCATGTAGCCATTGCACGACTCGAAGCTCCCCCGCCTCCGCTGCAAAGTCCAGCGCGTCCGAGACGGCCCCGGCTGACGCCGTCGCGCTCAACGACTTGGCCAGATCCAGGTGGCCGTGATCCGCAGCATCTGCCAGCGACCAACTGGCAGTGACATCGTAGAACTGCTGTACCAGCGCCAGCACCAGCTCGTTGTCGGCGTCGTGCGCCCGACACACGGCGTATACAGACGGAGAGATGATCGCCATGGGCTCGATGCGATGCGACAGCGCTTCCGTGTTCGCAAATGCCGGCCGCCATCCCAGAGCGACTGGGCCGCGACCGCGAGGAACTTAGGCGCGCGTGGGGGGAGGAATGGTCGACCCTGCGTTCAAAGATCCCGGCCACCACGATGGTGACTGTGGACAGCTTCAGTAGCAAATCCATCCCAGCGAAGTTGATGCAGGGAGGGAGTGACATGGGAGACTTGACTCAAGTCTTGAGGTCCGGCCCGCGGGCAAATGCAGGCCACGAAGCTGTCGCCTACGTTCCGGACTCTAGGTCCTACAGGAAGCTTCATGCCATTTGTCAACGCGGTTTTGATTGTTGTTAGAGTATCTATCCTTACCTAGTCTACCTAGTCTACCTAGTCTACTGAATACGTGCGCCCCACTCGCGAGCGCTTAGCTTAGCTTAGCATTAGCATTAGCCGCTCTCACCACCGCAAGAAGTCGATCGTCTCGGCCTCTCGTACTTCCTCCTCGTCGTCGGTGAGCACCAGCTCGTCCATGAGCTCCTGGAGGTACGGGTGCTTGTCAACCAAGGCGGTCACGTCCCAGTACCCGCGCCGTGCCAGGTACTCCACAAAACCCAGCTTGCCGATGCAGTCGCTCTTGCGGTTGGCCACCAGCCACCTGGCGACGTCTTCGTGTCCTGCGTTGATGGCGTTCACCACCGCCGACTGCGAGCAACCCTCGTGTCTGTTGGCGTGCAGCCACTGGATTACCTCGAGGTGGCCGTAGGACGCGGCGTTGTCGATGGCGTAGTGCGTGGCCCCCTCCTTGCGGTTGAAGTGCAGCCACTGCACCACCTTCAAGTGGCCGTGCTGGGCCGCGAAGTCCATGGCGTTGGAGGTGCACCCCTCCTTCCTGTTGGTCTGCAGCCACTGCACGACCTGCGAGTGGCCGTTGCTGGCCGCCATGTCCATGGCGTCCGTCGTGCACCCTTCCTTGCGGTTCTCGTGCAGCCACTGCACGACCTCGAGGTGGCCGAACTCGGCGGCCGAGTCCATGGCCTCCTGGCAGCAGCGCTGGAACTTCCTGGGGTTGCGCCGGCTCAGCCGCTGCACCAGGTGCAGGTGGCCGGCCAGCGCCGCGCGCATGAGGCTCCACTTGGGCGACCAGTCCAGGAACGAGTTGACGTGCTGCAGCACCAGGTCGTTGTCGGCGTCGAAGCGCGCGCACGCGGCCAGCACGGCGGGCGAAAGGTCCAGCAGCTCCATGGAGTTTATTAGCAGTGGTGGAGAGGTCTCCGATCGTAGAATGAGCGAGCATGGGCCGGTTCGGTGCGATGCCACCCCGGGAACCCATGGCTTATCGTGTTGAAGTAACGCCCGGCAGTTTCTGCGACGCCGCTTCGACTTTCATTTCTGTATTATACCAGCTGGTTTTATCCGGTTTTATACCCCTTGCCTTATGTTCGTATTAAGTTTCTCTTAAATACGTTTTAGGTTCGTGCTTTTACTTGTCGGGACTGCATATCCTGAGTAAGTCGATAGCATCAGCTCTGGAAACATGACTGTTAACTATTGAGTTGAACCTATATAGTTTTATTCCCAAGCGACGCACGCTTTGCTGGTTGCTTTTTCGCGCACATCGCAGGGTGTTACATGTTACGTGACCACCCGCGGCTATCGCTGCGCAGCGATGGGAAGCTTTGCTCCATGACTACGGAGAGTTCGAGCTCGGCCTGGAGCTTGCTGGCCGACGCGGCCTTCGACGACCTCGTGGCCCAGATTCTGTAGGTGGTGGTGGTTGTGCCCTCCTCTGCTGGCCACATGAATGGCCCCGACTAATGGTGGATTTTGTGTCATTCGGCCAGCGTGGAGCCGCAGACCGCGCGCGATGCACCGTTAGTGCGGCGGAGAGACGACGGATCCACGCTGCTGCACGTGGTGGCTGGCTGGAAGCACTCGGAGCAGATAGTGCGCGACTTACTCGCCGCCGGGGTGCCGCCCGACGTCCGCGTAACGTAGAACTAGAAATTCCGGTGGCTACCCGAGCTGCGTCGTCAGCTGATTCCTTGATGTCGTTGTGTTATCTTTGCAGGATGATTCCGAGTGGACGCCATTGCTGGAGGCCGCGCAGGAAGGACAGTTTGCAGTGTGTCAAGCGCTGCTGGACGCAGGGGCCATCCCGGACCTGCCTTGTGGAGACGTGACCCCGCTGCATGCGGCGGTGGAGGTGGGCAACGAGGAGATGGTCAGGTGGCTGCTCCGCCAGCCCGGGACGTGGCCGAGGCGCTACGACGGAGACTTCTTCGCCTTCATGCTGGAGAAGGCCCCCGGCGCAGTGATCGACTACCTGGACGCGTTCGCGACGGTGCTCAACCACTCGCACAAGGGGTACGAGGCTGTCAAGTACACGGATCTGAGGGTCATCTATGGAGAGCCGACAGTGCCTGTGGGTGATACGGCGCTGGCGCTGGTGGCCGAGAGCTCTGCGGCCCACGCGATTCTGTCGCATCGATTGATGCGCATGATACTGCACGCGAAGTGGCACAGCTTCGCGCGCGCCATGTTCCGTCGAGAGCTCGCGGCGTACACGCTGCTGGTGACGAGCTACTTCATCCCGACGGTGTGGGGCAGCCCGAACTGGATCCACCTCAACTCGAGCATGGACAAGATGGTGGCCGCGCTGCGCTTCGTGTCGTGGCTGCTCAGTATCTTCCTGCTGCTCCATGTCGAACGGGCCGAGTGTCGGGGCGAGGGCGCGCGAAGATACTTTGCGTCCTTCTGGAACTGGATCGGGGTGCTGGCGTACGGGGCCATCATCTGCTCGATCCCGCTCGAGTTCGTCGCATTCTCTGACTTGACCCAGCAGGCGCGAAACAGCGTGCTCGCTCTCATTATTGTGTGCTTGTGGATCAACCTGCTGCAGTTCCTGCAGATGTCCCGGGACAGCGGTCTGATAATCGCCATGATGGTCCACATGGTGAAGGATATTTATCGTTTCTTCCTGCTGTATTCCGTCTTCCTGCTCGGCTTCAGTGGCGCGTTCTACCTTCTGCTGCGCGGAACTGCTGGGTACGAGACGTTCACCAGCTCTTTCATTACGGTTTACCTCATGCTCTACGGCCAGCTCACATACGACAACTTTAAGCAGGCCACCGGGTACACCTGGTACACGAGCAATTTTCTGCTGCTGGTTCACCTGTTGAGCGCTGTCGTGGTGCTGCTCAACATCCTCATCGCCATGATGGCCACGACGTACGCCGAGGTGTGGGATGCGGCCGAGGCCGAAGCTCTGCAGTCACACGCGCAGGCAATCGTTCGACTCGAGAAGGCTCTGACGCCGAAAGCTCGTCGTGATAAGTTTCTCCAGCTTCTTGCTGTGGCCAAGTCGAAGCCGAAGGCGAGTGCAAAGAGCACCCGTGAACGGCAATATGCCGTGGAAAAGGAGAAGGTGGTGGAGGAGAATGATACTCTGACGACGGCTCGAGCGACTCGAAGGCAGAATATTATACTGGGCGTGGCCGAGAAGATGAGGCGACTGTCGATCGTGACCAAGCCTCGGCCCGAGCCTACACCAGGATTGAACCTCAACCAAGGTCGTGTTGTGCCTGTAACTGATGCTACAGATGCACCTGAGCCGGAAGTTCCCGTACTAAAGAAGATGCCTCCGTCGCCGTCACGAATTGCGATCCATGAACTGGCACGAGATGTAGTTGCCCTAAACGTGGCAATGAAGAAGCCTGTGCTTGGAGTTCTGGAAGATGGCGTTCGCTACGAAGTGCCAAAGAAGTCGAACAGAGGACAAGGGCAGAAGGACGAGATGCTCAATCAGCAGTTGGCCCAAGCGCAGCAAAATCGGCAGCAACAACAGCAGCTCGCAGACCTTCAGGCTCAAGTGGAGCAACTCACTGCTGTCATGACGAACCTCCAAGCCTCCATCCTTGCGAACAAGATTCGAGGACCGCCGATACCAAAGTACTGACGCAACATATAATTTACTACTGTCGTATAAACTCATGACGCTACGAACAGAGTTTGTGGATGAGCTTTTCTGTGGAGTTTTTCGAGAGATGCAATGAGTGCACGCCAAGCGTCTTGAACACTGTTTCATGGAGCAGACTTCAGCTAATGGTCATCTGCACAATGGTGCAGATGCTGACCGGGTACCGAGCGGGAGGCTGCACGGCGCGCATCATGGCTTGCAGCTACCCATGGATTCCTTGGCCGCACTCGATCCGCCAGGATGGATGCACGTGGGTAACTATAGATGAAGCGGCCCAAATAACGTTCCGATTCTCCAAACAGGGATAAATGAGAGGGGTTTAAGCGGTGGTCTTGCTCGATTCGCACGATGCCCCTTCTCGACAACACATCCCCTGCTTAGTGGTAAGCCGAGGGGTTGCTCTGGTAGTGTTCAAAGCGGAGCCCCCACTTCATCGCCTCTTCGTGGGAATCCTTGAAATTGATCCGTCTTAGGAGGTAAACGTCATACGGCATCTTCTCTTCGCCGTCCCAGCGCGCAAAGTGGTCGGCATAGCGCTTAATGATGGCCACTTCGTCGGCAGATTTGCCTGAAAAAGCGCGCTTCAGAGCAGGCCAGTTGAAACCCCTTTCTTCTTCACTGCCTGTATTGCCCGCATTGCTGAAATCGAGAGTTCGTAGAGCCCTCTTGCTGTCCGATGAAATCTTTGATTCGGTAGTCGTGGAGGAGGCATCTCCACGTACGAGAAGATTGACTCGTGGCGACCGCTTCGGCGGACGTCGCCCGGCGGTAGTGAACTATGTGGAGATCGCGCTCCGTAAGATCCAGCTTTCCGGCTTGTATTTGTTCCCAGCTCCGCTCTCGGCTGAAATGGACCCAGTTCTGCGTTCGTGACGTCTTCTCCAAGGTCGACAAGAGAGTCAAGTTTGTCAACTTCGGCGATCGGAAGATGGCAGGACCAGGCCAGTCTCGTTCTAGACCGGGTAAATCCGACATTTGGTGAACGGTTCCGGCCTCCGGGTCCTCTGCCCCCTGTCCCCGCGCGACGTGCGTCAGCTGCAAGGCAGCGACCAACCTATCCATTTATCAGGTACGTATGCTAACCCCGGAAGTTGGTTCAACGGATCCGCGTATACTCCCAAGTGTCCCAACCAGTCGAGACGACCTCCTCGGACGTGTTGACGGCGATGTGCGGCTGGCAAGAGGAGAACAAGGAAGGACTTTGCAGCATGGGAGACTGGTGACCTCTCATGTGTCCAAACATTTCAAGCACCACCAAGAAAACCGGCATCAAGCCACCAGAAACCCAGAAATTCGGCACAAAGCCATTAGAAAGCCGGCATCAAGCCCCCAAGAACTGCGCCCACCGTGGCCAAGTAGGCACTGCCTTTAATCCAGGTCTCTATAGTTAGCAATTAACGTAAATAGAGGATCTCTTCACCACGTACGAGAAGATTGGCGGCAACAACCAAAGCCAGAGTTGTCAGGAGGCGCATGTTTGGTTGTTTTCCGGCGAGTCGACTTGGGAAATGAAGAAATGCAAACAAACCGGACACTGAGGTGAGCTAGCCCCACACGACTGGCAGGCATTGGCTCGGCATCTCACATTTATTATCCGTGTTGCAAGTGAACGAAACAACGACCAATAATTCACTTCTCAAATTTAAGTAATGACAGGTTTACGAGACGATCTTCGGGTTTACGGGATGGAAAATGGAACACTAGGATGCACCTTACGACGAGGAACGTCGTACGCCTTCCGAGCAATGACAACTACATGTACAGTAGTGTTCATACGCATCTACACCACCGATCCGAAAGTATATACATGGCAATTTATACTTACGCTGGGAGTATTATATCTACATGTGGCATTCGCGCCTCCTTTCAAGCTAAAACTACTCTACTTGTGGTCCGGCGTCCGCACCATTTGCTGCAGCATGTCTTTCGCATAGCGCAGCCGTTTGGCGAGATCGGGTCGCTCCGGTGTGAGGATCGCTGTTGACGATGAGAAAACAGTCAGGTCTCCCTCACGGTCCAGGTACGTCACGACGCGGGCGTTTGAGGATAGCATGAGCTTCGACTTGTCGAAGAAGTTGAACTGCACTGTGCCGTTCGACAGCTGGAAGAGCACTGCATGCCGAGTCTTGACCCACTTCTTGACAAACACCATGGTCTCGTCTCCGCTGCTGTTGTCTCCAAGCACGCTCGTATCCGTACCAACTTCACGAGATGACAGCACGAAGGACCGCGCAAGCTGACTCTCAAGAGTGTCGGCTTCGTCGTTCTCCGCACGGGCATCCACCAAATATCCCTTAAAGTGGCCGAGTAGTGTCACTTTCTTCTTCAACGCCGGGTCGTAGTTATCCATGGTGTACTTAGCACACGGTTCTGAGACTCGATTGTTGCTGCTCTGGCGCTCGATGTACTGGAACACGCGGCCGTCAGCTGACGATATCATCTTGGTGGAGTCGTTGAAGTACACACCCGATCCACCATTCGAAAGCATGTAGCCGATGCCGTACTTGGACGTGTAGTCGACCCACTGCGATATCCACAGGCTGGCTGGTACGAGCGGCTGAATCTCTTCAGCTTCAGCACGGATTTCCTTCAGTCGTTGTGCGGCCGCCACGATTATAGCAGCAGAAGATGACTCACTCAGTCTGCGCTCTCCATTTTCGCCATTTCCACTGTGTTCTTGCAGATAAAAGAAGCGCGACAATGACTTGTACGCCGCTTCTAGTACGTTTTGAGGCGGAGAAGCCTCCACTGGTACCTTGTTGAATTGCCGTTCGGTTGAAGTGCTTGTAGTCTCGGTTAGTTTCCTTCGGGCGGTGCTTGTATACGCGGATGTTTTTCCAGATCCGTCTCGCTTGTAAGCAGGAGGTAGGGATTGCCCCAAGGAGGGCGATGCTCCGGGATCGGAGGCCCGCTGACCCGGAGCGTTCACATCACGAGATTGTAGAGGATACCTCTTCGCTGCAGCTGCGGGCGGCGGAACCCTTACTCCCGTGGAGCTTGCAAAGCGTTCGCTGTCACTGTGACGGCTCGCGAAAGACTGGTTCTTGCAGGCTGGTGGCGTAACAAGCAAAGCTGTCCGGGGCAACGACGTCGGGACAAACTCATCGGCCAGGAACGGGTGCTTCAAAATCTGCTCCAGCGATGGTCGGGCGCCAGGATCGCTCCGAAGGATGCCGCGGATCAGCGACTGAGCTGAGCGTGACACATGCGCAGTCTCTGGGAAGTCGTACTGGTTGGCGCGGATACGCTTGTACGTGGCCTTGACGTCGTCCGTCTCGAACGGGGGCCGGCCGACGAGCAGCGTGTACATGACAACGCCCGTCGACCAAATGTCGACCTCGAAGCTGTGTCCGTCTCCTCGCTGTCCACTCAAAATCTCCGGCGCAATGTAGTTCGGTGTACCGCACATCGTGCGCTTGCGGTCTTCGGGGTTATCAAGCCTCGTGGCGAGTCCAAAGTCTCCGATCTTGAGTCGCATGTCTGTCGTGAGGAACAGGTTGCCCAGCTTCAGGTCGCGGTGGATCACCAGGTTCTCGTGCAAGTAGGCCAGCCCCTCCACGAGCTGGCGCATGTAGAACCGCACTTCGCTCTCCGAGAGGCGCTTCCGCCTTCGCATGAGGTCCGACAGCGACTGGTTGCGGCACAGCTCCAGCAGAATGTACGCGTTGTCCGAGTCTTCAAAAAAGTGTTCAAACTGTACAACCTGCGGGTGGTGCAGGGACTTGTGGATTTTGATCTCCGACGTAAACTATGATGCACACCGAGAAAGTACAGCACATCAGCACTTCGCTGCCCCCTTTTCAACTCCACTCCATCACAGCTCTCCTCACCTTCTGCTTGGCCTTGGGCTTCACCAACGAGCTCTTGGCCACCACTTTGCCGGCGTAAACTTTACCCGTCTGCTCGCACTTCATCTCGTAGCAACGCGCAAACCCTCCCTTCAATTACAAAACCCACAAAGCACATCAACATCCAGCACCTCTCTGCAATTGATTCACTGTCACTTATGTGCGTACCTTCCCCAGGAATTTCCCCTTGAGGTACGTCCGCGTCTTGACGTAGCCGCCGGCGTCCAAATACGCCTCGAGGATCTGGTCGGCCACAACTGGCTGCGGCGTCGGCTCCTTCTTCTTCTGCTTGGCCGCGGCCGGAGCAGGCGGAGGGGGAGGCGGCAGCTCCATGTCCACGTTCTCCTCCTGGTTGCTGCTGGCCGGCAGCGGGCTGGCGGCGCCGCTGCCTCTGCGACTCTGCACGAGCTTGAACCGGTCGCTGTCGTACACGCGGCGCGCCGCGTCGCTGCTGCTTCGGCGCAGCTTGTCGCGCGCACTGGACGGCGTCGTGGGCTGGTTGCCGCCCGCCGCGGAGTTCTCCTTGCCACTGGCCAGCAGCTCCGTCGGGTCGCGCGCCTGCATCGTCATGGCCGGCGGCGGAGGTGGAGCAGCAGCGACCTTGGGACCCGCCGTTCAGATATTCAAACACAGTGTGTGCGGGAATCGAATTCAAACGAGACCGCCTTCTGGCGAGAGACGAGGCATAGGAGCATATCTGCACTTTCTCAAACGGTTGGGGCTATATAGAGGGATATGATTGGTCGAGAAAGTTCGTGTATATACACTTTATGTGTGCCACTTTCTCAGTGTTTATCAAGCATAAACTGCAAACAATTAGGCACTTTACCGGTATGTGTATCTAAATATACCGATAACTTTCATTCGTTTTACGCATCTAGCCCGTCCTAAATATCTTCAATTACAAATACAACCCTTTACTAAACCCAAGTCAAATTCGAGATCTTGCGCTATTCTCGGCCGACCCCCTCCATTGACCAACCAGCTCGAGAAGCGCCAGGGCAAGGCAAGGCAAGCGGTGCTCCATCTCGCCGCCCCGCCGAACGCCCTCCCTCCACGTCGATCTGGGCCTCGGGAGCGAGCGCTTAGCTTAGCTCCGCGAGTGCAGAATCCCCCCCTCTCTCGCCGTCTCTTATTAATCGACATGTCGATCCACTTTAAGTTCAAGTCGGCCAAGGAGTTCGACACGGTGACGTTCCCGGGCGCCGTGATCCGCGTGCTGGACCTGAAGAAGGCCATCGTGGACAAGAAGAAGCTGGCCAAGGGCCTGGACTTCGACCTGGTGATCACGGACGCGCAGAACGGCAAGGTCTACGACGACGAGAACACGCAGCTGCCGCGCAACACGAGCGTGACGGTCAAGCGCATCCCCAGCCAGCAGCCGGGCAGCGGCCTGCTGGCCCGCATGAAGCAGGAGGCGGCCGTGGCCGCGGCTGCTGCGGCCGCGGCGGCCATCCACGCGTCGCCACCCGTCGCCCCCATGGCCGGCCCGTCGCCGGTGCTGCCCGTGGGGGTCACGCCCACTCAGCCGTACGTGGCCATTGAGTTTTTCTGTAGTGTATGGACCTGTAGGCAGGTGGCCCGGTCAATGGCTGACGTTGTTGCTGGTATCCGATACTGGTGCTGTGTTTCTTTCCCCTCTTTGTGTGTGTTTCTCGTGACGTACAGGATGGCCTCGTTGTCGTTGAGTACTGGAGATGCGGCCGCTGGGGCGCAGACGATGGAAGATGAACTGGCCGCGCTGCAGTCCATTCACGAACAGGCCGAGGACATGCGCGGCTCGAGACTGGGCAATAAGACGTGGACCGCGTCCAGCGGCAGCAACGCCAACCATGTGATGAATTACTACGCGGCCAATGGGGCCGGTGGAGAGGCAGGTGGACGAGGAAGTGGAGCTGGTGGCCGTGGCTTTGGCCGTGGCGGCCGCGGTGGAGACTTTGGCGGCCGGGGAGGAATGATGAATGGACGAGGCGGCGGTCGCGGCGCCGGGCCGGGAGGCCCGGGCGGACCGAACTTGTTGGGCAACCCGCCACCCAACTATGTGTGCTATCGGTGTGGCACGCCCGGACACTACATCCAGAACTGCCCCACGAACGGGGATCCCGAATTTGATCAGCACCGTGTGAAAAAGAAAACTGGCATTCCCAAGTCTTTCATGAAGGCCGTGAGTGATCCCAGCGAGATCCCCGTAGGCGCGGGCAAAACGGTAGTCAACGCGCCGTGGGGCGGGCTAGCTGTGATAGAACCGCAGAATAAAAACTTCTCTAAATTAATGGCTCGGTCCGGCGGCTCGGCCACCTTGGATCAATTCATCTCGAATCCACCCGAGCACTTGGCATGTCCCCTTTGCAGACGGCTCATGAGCGATGCCGTGCTCATCCCGTGCTGCCAAGAGGTAAGTGCTTGATCAAGTTCCTGGTGTCGTGAGCTGTTGGCTAACTGGGTGTTTGCTGTTGTGTTGCATCTGTTGGTTAGTCGGCGTGCGACGAGTGTCTTCGTAGCGCGTTGATCGAGCGCAAACTCACGTGCCCGCTTTGCAATGTGAGCAACATGTCGCCCGAGAAGCTGCTGCCGAACAAGGTGCTCCGAACTTCCGTGGACGAATTTTTGCGGCGCGCGCGTACGGAGCAGCAGGAGCGCGAACAACTAGTTAAAGAAGCTGAGGAGAAGGCGCTGGCCAAGCAGAAGGCGGCTGAATTGGCTGCAAGCTCAGCTAGTCGTCGGTCAGGCGACAGCGCGGATGCTACTCTGGAAATCAAGAAGGGCAAGAAAGGAGATGGCGAGGAGGAAGAAGAGGACGAGTTCGGCGGCGACATTTTTGGTGATGGTGACGAAAATGAAGACACCTCCTCTCCGCAAAAGTCGGCTACACCAGCGTCTGCATCTCCTCCGCAACAAGTACAGCAGCCTCCACTACCGAAGGATGAAGGAGCAACTGAAACCACCAACGAGACGGGTGGTCCTTCGCGAAAGACCAGCGACGCATCACCTACGGATGGAGGACAAGCGTCTGACAGTAAAGAAAAGGGATCGCCGAGCTCCGGACCACAGCAAGGCCCGCCATCAGGAAATGGTCAGGGTCCTCCAGGACACCAGATGCCTTGGGGTCCTGACGGACCCCGTGGTCCTTCGATGGGCTTTAACGGTCCTCCTGGACCGTGGTTTGATGGCCCCCCACGTGGGCAACCTGGTCCATGGTTTGATGGTCGTCCTGGTCCATGGTTTGATGGTCCATTCCCTGGCCCTGGCGGACGTGGCGGCATGAAGGGCGGTCGAGGTGGCCGTGGGCGTGGAGGCCGGGGAATGCCCCCTCCAGGCTTCTTTGGTGGCCCAGGCCCGGATTACTTTGGCCCTCCCCCTGGACACCCAGACTACTTTGGTCCTCCCCCGCCGTGGTTTGATGGGCCGATGCCGCTATTTGGAGGCCGTGGAGGCGGTGGAGATCGCTGGTTTGAAGGAGGAGAACGGGGCGGCCCCCGAGGACGTGACGACGACCGTCGACGTAACCGCTCCACGTCTCGTGATAGGGATCGCTCCCGTGCTCGAGACCGCTCAACTGGCCGCGATGGAAAGAGCGAGCGAGACCGTCGTGGCGGCGACGCGAAAGATTCCAGAGGATCGCGCAGCGGTGACCGAGACCGAGACAGGGAACGCAGCAAGCGCAGTCGAAGCCGTAGCCGCACGGCTCAAGCACATGGCCGCAGCCGCAGCAACTCGCGCTCCCGCTCAGACAAGAAGAGAGCTCGCGAAAACGAAAGCTCGTCTCGTATATCCTCGTCTCGTCGGTCACGCAGTACAAGCCGTAGCCGCCATCATCGTGACCACAAGAGTGACAGCAGCCGTGAGGACGCCAAGTCGGGCAAGGACAAGGACGCTGGTGCTTCTAGTGATAAGGAGAAAAAGCCGAAAGAGGAAGAGAAGAAACAAGAAAGCACGGTTAAGGACGTGAAGCTGGACCAGGTTGCGGCGCCTGCCATTGACCTTGACTTCCTGGCTGAACCAATGGATGAAGACATGCCGAGTGATAATGAAACCCCTCGTTCGACGACGCCGGCGAAGCTGGAGCGTAAGAAGAGCGATGAAATCATGACAGGCAAAGATGCCAAGGCTGACGATAAGAGCTCTCGTGATGACGACGGTCGCGAGAAGAAAGACGGCAATGGCCGCAGCGACAGTCGCTCCTCTTCCCGAAAGCACGACGGGTCTCCTAGCCGCTCTAGCCGCGGACGGGACCGTGATCGTGAGCGCGACCGTGGATCAGACAAGTCTCGAAGCCGTCGCAGTCGCTCACGCTCGCTGTCTCGCCGAGATTCATCGCGGCGCCGCAACGAATCATCAAGCAAGCGCGCAGAGGACAGCACCTCATCGCGCGTCAAGGACCGGAGCAGCGGCGGAGATCGAGACCGGGACCGCGATCGGGAACGAGGTGACCGCGATCGAGGACGTGATCGCGACAGGGACCGCGACCGGGACCGTGATCGCGATCGGGCAAGGGAGAAGGATCGACCTCGCGATCGCGAGAAAGCGCAAGATCGTGAGCGCGATCGCCCTCGAGACCGCAAGGAACGCGAAGGAAAGCGCGGCCGTGATGCTGCAGATGACGACGCTGCTGCGGGCGGGGACCGGAAGCGACGTCGTAGCGCGGAGAAGGACCGTGGCGACAAAGAGCGCGAGCGTCGCGGCGAGAAACCCTCGGGAGGTAGCGGCAGTGGGCGTGTAGTTACCACGACGTCCGGCTCCTCTCGCGGCTCACGCGGAGGCCGCAACCGCCGTCGTGGAGGCGGCGGCGGTGGTAGTGGTGGTGGTGATGATGACAAGCGCCGTATCGAGGTGGAAGGCGAAAGAAAAAGTGGCGGCAGTGAGCGTAAGAGACCCCCGCGCAAGAAAAGCGATGACCGTGGCAAGGGCTCCGGCGAGCCTCAGGCCAAGAAACGATCGGTGCTGGACCGACTTGGTCCCAAGGTTTGAGCGCATAGCAGCAGAGCAAGCTGTCACTGTGAGCGCTTGGCTGTCTCTTAGCGTCCTTAATGCGACAGAGTTTTTGGCGTTCACTTTTGATGGTACTCTTGGCTGCTCGAAGATCGAGCGTTCAAACGAGTTGGGCTGGACAGTCCAGTGGACTGGCCAGTGTACACGCTGCGTATTCATGTAGCAACAACAACCAATCGAACGACAACCATTTCCCACCTGCTCTTTGTGTTTGTGCCTTCCTTAATTGTACTCATTCAATCTCCGAATTACTGTCTGTATATCTGCCTCCTGGATTCTTTCTCGTGCAACGTTCTGTGCTGGTAAATGGCAGCATGTTCATGGACTACCTCGTTCCTGTGGCCATTCTTCGACGTTGAAAGCGGGGAAATGGTTCTCACTCAAGCTTATACAAACATTGTTAGCCTAACACTTCCTTACATTTGGGATGAAGTTATAGCCAGGTAACACGTTGAAAGGCATGTAGATCATTCGTACCGCCAGACCATTCAGTCGCATACGACACTCGCCGTCAACTGCACGCTGCACCAAAATGCCAACCGTAGGATGGCCATGCTGGACTGCAAATCTTCAAGGACGACTCACGTGGTAAGTACGTGATTGATTGAGCATATTTCGCAGCTGTATTTCTATGAATTGGATCTTGTGCATGTCGTTCTCTGTAGTGACATGCCTCGCATTCGGTTCGGCGTCTCTGTCCTCTATTACATGTATGTAAAGGCAGTCGCATTAAGTTAACTGAATATGCGGCTGAAAAAGTGACTCACTCCATCGACTGCTGCTGCTCGCGCTGTCGGGACCGCAGGTCGAGTGCTTGCTCAGGTCAGATCCAGACCCTAGATGGGCCTTGCCTGTGACGTCCTTGATGCACATGGCACAGAACAACCGCCTCCTCGTTCGTCCGGACTTGCTCAGCTCGAAGATGTAGTGCTGCTCGGAGCAGTCCTTGCATACGCTCTGTTCACTCAAGCCATGGTCTCAAATTACGACCATCACAATGAGTTTGTTTACAGATGCAACGGCGGACGCACCTGATGACAGCCTGAGCAAAGTGCGTGCGAGCCGAGCTTCGGCTTGTTGCGACAACAGACGTGGCAGTTTATGCTGCAGGAAAACCGGAAGAGAACCAAGTGTTAGCCTTGAGTTGAGGTCGCAACAGCCCGACGAAATCGGCGAATAACGCTGCGTACTGTACCTGGAGGGCATCCTCTGGTGGCTGTCGGCTTCGTCCATCAGGGCGCTGTATTTCTTGGCGTGGCCGACGTCAGGACTGCGGACGACGTTGAGCCAGGTGCTGGCCACGCCGAGTTGGATGGCCTCCTCGGGATCCGAGCCGAACCTGAGGATGGAGCCCCACAGGAAAACCTCCGTCTTGTTGGTGAACTTGTCTTGGCGGGAGAGGTAGCATGACGCGATGTCCTGGCGCTCCGACGGCCACTCCGGTCGTTTGATGGGCTGTACGGTGTGGTAAGTAAGCTCTTGGCCGCGCGCGTCGGTCGTGGTCCCCACTCGCTCATAGGTAAGTGCATCGCGCTCATATACTAACTTCAAGGCACATTTACCCACCAACGACTTGGTGCTAGCGAAGAGGAACGGATCATCCTGTGTGAGTCGCTCGTGCGAGTTGGGTACGGAGATGCCCTTCACGTCGTAACCCAGCAGTACTCTGGCATTGCGGAGCTCGTGGGTCGTACCGCAGTAGAGTCCTTCCAAAATGTCCTCGATCCGGCCATCGATGAGTCCTGTGCCCACCATAACGACAGTCGACTGGTTGGCTGACCCCCGCACGCTTCTGAAGATGCTGAACTCTTTGCGATGCTTGATGAACGCCCAGTCCTGCGGATCGGCGTTGAATTTGGTGCGCTCGGCCATCGTGTTCTGAAGGAGCCTTAGTGCAGCGTGGCCATACTGTGCGCGGTCTTCCGGGGCGAACTCGATCTGTGGACACTGCTGATCGGGGTCGAACATGACGGTAATACTATCGAGAACTTGTTCGCCGTAAATGTAAGTTGCGTTGTGAGCGAGCGCTGTGAGGGTCGGCGCGAACGGCGGACATCTTAATCCATCGCGACATCGTCGCCAGCTGATGCGCTTTGAAGTCTTGATGTCAGCTCGGCACCAGAGACGGTCGTTTTGTTCGCAGTACTCAGCACAACCCGACGAGGGTCAGCGTGACACCGAAAACCATCAGTTGCTGCCTTACCATCGAAATTGAGGGTCACGGCGGCAACGTACGACTGACTCATGGAAGGAGAAGCGATGTCTGGTTGGTCGGTAGATACCGAGTTCAATGTGCATGATAGGTCAAGCTTGAAATTTCCAACTGTAGTGTCTCGCGACCCTAAGTTGCTTGCTTGCTTCAGAATCCGTGCTTGAAGGTAAATTGAATTCTGTATTGAATGGAGCCACTGCGGCTGGCGCCGCGGTGGTTTCTGTTAGTTTCTCTTTGCTAGTATGCCTCCTAAGTATGCAGTATACACAGAGGTCGGAAAATAAAATATCATAGTGTATTTTGGTTTTGGAGTCGCAGTAATAATCATTGCAATACAGGCTCAGCCAATAATACAGTATTTTCACAATTATTGGCAATAAATATATACGGGGTTTTTGTAGTACACTGCGCGACAAAAGGTTTGGGACAGCGACACTTTGTACAATATCTCAGCTTCTAGAAGGAGTTGTAGGATGTGACTTCGATATGTTTCTCCAATCAGATTACACGCGACATATGACGCGCACTCGGATTTCCCATTGGGTAGGGTGGCTCCCATACAAATATGTCGAATTGGCACCGCGACAAAACTTTGGGACAAAGATTTATCTGGATTAAGGTATAGGTGACCAACCATTTCTACTCTTTGATTTGGCATTTAGGCTGCGCATCAATTGTCACAACCCAATTTGCTCTTTCCGATGCGAAGGGGACGACGCCGAATTCATGGCGACGGCCGCAGACGCCGGCAATACCAACGGCAGGCGTACACTGTCGAGTTCAAGATTCAAGTCATCCAGTACTTCGAGGCTTCAGGCAGCATGAGGGCAACTCTGGACCGGTTCTTCGACGGCATGAGCGAGGCAAAGCGGGCCAACAAAGCAAAGCTAGTCTACAAGTGGCTTGGCATGCGGTGTGCCCTTGAAGAGCGCGCGCAAAATGGCCGGTTGGCGTCCCAATTCCGTGGTCGTGCTTCCGGGGTGGGCTTGACCCTTCCTAGCGAGGTTGAGCAGCGTATCGTCAGGTGGGTCAATGACTTCCGGCGTGAAGGGCTCCCGATTTCTGTTCTCATGCTGAAGCTGCAGGCGTTGGAGATAGCACAAGCTGCTGGTATCCCGCCAGACCATTTTGCGGCGTCGTGGCAATGGCGCCGAGGGTTCACGCGTCGCCATAGGCTCTCGTTCCGCGCTCGAACCCATTTTGGCCAGGAGACGCCTCCTGCGGCAGCGTTACGTGCCGCAGCATTTGCTAGAGAGGTTCGCCACAAGGCGTACGTGGAGGGCATCACCAAGATCTACAATGCGGACCAGACAGGCATTTTCTTTGAGATACTGCCGCGAACGACGCTCGCGCCGACGGGGTCTAGAACGGTCTGGGTGAAGAGCTGCAAGAAAGACAAAGAGCGCATTACCGCCATGGTTTTGGGCGACTCAGACGGCAACAGGTACACCCCGTTCCTCATGTTGAAGTCGAAGCCGTCGAAGGTGCCGGAGGTGCGCGCTGAAAACGCGCGTATCCGTCACGGATTTGGTCGCCACGTGTGGAAAGAAATAGAAGCTCTTCAACAAGAACACGACGTCCAGATTTACGGAAACGAGGCTGCCTGGTGGACGGGGGAGACTTTCGAGTTCCTGCGATTTCATTTTGGCCACCGCGACCCATTGAGCCCTCCTGTTATGCTACTCCTCGATGATTTCAGCGGTCATTGGGTTGATGGTGTGGTCGAGTATGCTCGCTCGCTAAACGTAGTGCTGCAGAAGGTGCCTCCCGGACTTACGTGGCTAAGCCAGCCCGTGGACGCTGTTTGGATCAAGCCTCTCAAGGACCGCTTGCGTGCCGCCTGGGTAGCGTTTCTGCGAGACCAACTAAAGCTCTACACCGCGAGTAACAGCACCGAGAAGTTCACAATGTCAGCGCCTCAGCGGTCGACTATCGTGAAATGGGTTGTCTCCGCATGAGAAGCGCTTTCCGCAACTACCATCTCGGCGGGCTTTAGAAAGTGCGGTCTAACGGGAGCTGGGGATGATCCTGCTAGCTACGAGCTAGAAGACGACGATGAGGCGCTGGCTTCTATCAACGAAGTCACCAGTCAACTTGAGCAGCTACAAGCATTTGAACTTGTCGATGAAGCCGACATTGTTGAGAGTGCTGTTGTCTAGAATTATGTTTCTTACATCAGGCTGCAAAATTTCATGTCATAAGCGAATTCGTATGTTGCACAAGTACCGTTGTTTTTGACCCCCCTTTATGACATGAGCATTGCGGTAAGCTTAGTTTTTGTATTGGCGAAAGTGTTGATATTGTATTGGGACAATTTTCGATTGTACGGGAGCACCCTAAAGCAATAATAAATTATTCCGTGCTAAAAATGCCGTAACTATTGTATTGATATTATTTTTTCCAACCCCTGAGTATACAAATGCTGAGAGTGCACCACGCTCACATGCTTGCTCTTGCCGTAGGTATCGACTCTGCGAAGTGTCTGCTGGAACTAGCCTGTCCCAGGCGCCTACTACACCAACACGATTGTATCTATTGAGTTCTCGTGATAATACAACGGCCGAAATGAAGTCTTTGCTTTGCGGGCAGTTGATGCTGCGGGTTGAACGCGCATGACAGTGTCTATGCACGTACAGTTCACGGCCATCAAGGTGTGCATACACAGTACCAACCAACAGTTCGTAAGGCTGCCTCGTCGCCTCCCACAAATACCTACGCACAGTTCGCGGGTCCACACCTAGGTGCACAGTTCGTCATCTGCTGAGGACTACCGAACTTCGGATATATTCCCGGCTGTGCACGCGGGGTAAGCAAGATCCGCTTCAACTTGAGCACAGCTTTTTGCGCTCGGTGCAGTCGCCACTCTCAGTGGGGGTATCCAGATAGTCCATGAATCTGACTTGGACGCTGTGGATTTTTGCTATTTCTATATAAAAACATTAGAATAGTGCTGTTATAGTTAAGAGTCATCGATTACTACTACTACGGCCGGTCAGCAGTAGTATTTGTAGTTACAAATCGAAACTGAATTGTAATATACTGTTGGTAAGAATAATATGATATAATTATATTATATTATATTATATTATATTATATTATATTATATTATATTATATTATATTATATTATATTATATTATATTATATTATATTATATTATATTATTGTTTAACTTTTGTAGTGATATAATATCATTTAGTGTTATTGTGAAAACCGGCAAAGATGTCCAGACCAGCTTGTTTTCACAATATCAAAATAATTGTAAATCTGTACCAAATCAATACATGTATTTTCGATTGGTCTTCGTGTCCATCTCTGATAATGTAATGTATTGCGTGGTTCGCGTAACCCAAAACACTAAGCTAGACTCTATACGGCTAGTCGAAACGTAAAATGAGTGAGGCAACTGGTACTGCACCCACAAATGGGTACGGTGTACCAGTGTACCTTTTTCCGCATACGCCAGGAAATGTGAGGCTCTCCGTGCCAGAGGTTAGGATAATCGACCAAATCAAGGTAGTAGTATTACTGGCCCTACTGGAGGTCTGGTATAAATCTCGGTTATACAATATTTTCGTTTAGAAAACAAGTATCAGTATTAATACAGATTGTATTAATACTTTGGGTAATACTTTATGCTAGTACAAACTTATGTGGCCCACATTAGCTCGGCTTCGCCAGTGGGAAGTCTACACTGAGCCCAAAGAACAGTTCAACGCTGAAGCGTTCCTATCACCTTGACGATCCGAACGGCATTGAAGACCTTCTTCATAGTATTCATACGATGGTCCTTACGTTGCCGAGGCAGCCAAGATAAGCGTAGTGCGACCTGAAGATGTGGCTATGTAGTGGTAGTCCCGCGGCACTTTTCTTAAGCAGGGAAATATTTTTGTGGGTAGTTGGGAAGTTTGTCAGTAGCTTGGTTTCGTGATCGAACGCAAACTTCCCCTTTGCGTTTAGATAGAAGTTTCTGTTAAGGTCGTGGTAGACGTTGGCACGGGCCCTCGCGCGGGCCCCGCGGTTCGACGGGTATCGAATAGCACCGCGGAGGACGTATAGAGAGTGGATGGGCGCGAGCATGCACTGAAATAGCGCCTGCGTGGGTTCGGAGGGACTTCTGGAAGTATAACCGTAAAATATTACTGGTATTACCAGTTCTGAGGAGTAGTATTACTTCAATTATCCTTATACATTCGCCCAAAAAGCGAGTATAAGTATTAATACAACCTGTATTAATACCGAAATTGTATTACTGAGTAATACAATTTTTGAGTTATCCTAACCTCTGCTCCGTGCTCCCCCTCCCTCCTTCTCGTCCTTGACGAAAATGGAGCTCGCTGCGTCGCTCTCCTTCTCGGGTCTCTTCGTAGTTGTAGGTCCTGCCGCCGATCGATGTCCTCAGCCGTCCGCTCCTTGATCTGTAGTATCTGTTCTGCTCATTGCACGTCTTGCTCATCGGTCCTTAGCATGTCCAGCGTAGCCTTGCGCCTTGATCTGTAGTATCTGCTCTTGTGCCTTGCGCTCCTCTCGCCGAACCCTCCGCTCGCCGTCGTGTTGATGGCCGAGTCCCAGTCGGGAGTCCGCCCAACGCCTTGGTCTTGTCGCACGTCCAGTTCATCTTCCTGGGCCATGCCGTTAACAGCCCGCCCGCTACGGCGGACCCGGTCATAGCGCGCAGTGAAGCCTTCTGCGCGGCGAGTCCTTGGCCACAGCTTGCTGCCACCTCACCACCTTGCTCACAGAGACGCCCCCACAGTTCCCTCAAGGGACTAGACGCTGCCCGAAGGCAGCACCCGCAGAGCGACGCCGAGGCTCAGCTCGGCGTCGTCTACCGGGAGGGCGTCACTCCAACCCGACCAAAAACCATCTCTGATAACTATCTGTAAATTTTATTATTATTGCTCACAAAAAATTATGAAAAAGACCAATGTTTTTTATCACAGACTCTGACCAACGACATCGGTGGTGTGTTGAACTTGCATGTACGGCGATTTCGAGGCAGGCAAGGCGTGAATTACGGGCGTGGGCAGATACGTACACGGGTCAGAAGTGCCGTCCAAGTTGGGTACTTCGTACAACCAGTGTCCCATGTAATGCAACCAGAATCGACAACTTGAAACGATCACTGTGAGTCAATCATTTTTACCGTTCGCGCAAGTGAACTTACTCACTCTTACCTGTACATGGGGAAGTGGCTCCCATTCACTCGTCGCATTTTAGGCCGCAGAACTGTCCCTCTAGTGTAGAGCTGGCTACAACGTCGCGCTGACGTAAACAAACCAAAGTATGATGGTGGTGTTCGGAGGCTCCGACGGAGCCCAGCCACGGCTCCAGCACTCACATTGCAACTCGAAGCGAAGAAATCAAAGCTGATGAGAGGGCGGGCGCCATGTTCGTCTCCGATCGGTGTTCACTGATGTAAACGCTGACCGCTTTGCGGCGCTTAACGAATACCCAGTGCTGCGGATCAGCGGCGAACTTGGCGCACTCTGACAATGTGTTCTGCAGGAGCTTCACTACGGCCTTATCATACAGCGCGCGGCACGCCTTGCCCCACGAACGAGTCGGCCATCATCATGGTGGGCGCGGGCCTCATTGACGGCCGACTAGAGGACGTCATGGAAGGGCTCTATTGCGATTCGACCCACGAGCTTCACATTGCTAAAGTGGTCCTGGGCTGCAACCGCAAGAGCCGCCACGCCCTGAATGCCCACGAAGGGCCTATACCAAAAGATCTGTTCAGCTTCGTCCGCATTACGAGGTTCGCCGGGAAGTGCGCGTAGGGGTTACTACACCATCGTGACGTGCTAGCCTATGAACGGATGGGGACTACGACCGATGCTAGCGGCCATGAGCTCAGTTACCACACCTCGCAGTTCATCAAGCGACCGGAGTGGTCGTCAGGATTCATGCCCAGCATTCAACGCCAGCGTACCGCTTCATGCTATCTGTACCGACAACACAAGTGCACCAACAAGACGGAGATTTTCCTGTGGGGATCCATCCTCAACTTTGACTCAGCTCCGGAGAAGGCCATCCAGCTCGGCGTAGCCAGCACCTGGCTCAACATCGTCCACAGTCCTCGTGTCGACTGAGCCAAGAAATTCAGCGCACTCATGGACGAAGCCGATAGCCGCCACTGGATGCCCTCCAGGTAACGTCACTCGTCAACTTTGCTGGCCCCAATGCAAAGCCAACGGTTGATCGTCGTGATGTCTTCCGTGCGTAGCACGAATTGCTACGTCTGTTGCCGCCGAAAGCCGAACCTCGGGTCGCACGCGCTTTGCTCAGGCTGTCACCAGGTGCGCCCGCTGCTACATCTGCATCTGTGAACAAATCCATTGCGAAGGTCATAATTTCAAGTCGCAGACTGACATTTGTTTGATATTGGGCAGAGCGTGTGCAAGGACTGTTTTGAGCAGCACCAAGTCTTCGAGCTCAGCAAGTCCGGCCGAGCCAAGAAGCGGTTGTTCTGCGCCATGTGCGTCAAGAAGGTCACAGGCAAACCGCATATAGGCTACGGGCCAAGCAAGATCTGCACCGACAACATGAACACCAGCGGACGATGTAGAAGCCATACGTTTTGGCGGAGATGACTGCAATGAAAAAAAAGGTGAAAAGACTGTTTGTTGTGATTGATGTTGCAAGAAGCAGCACGAATATGAATAACAGCTAGAAGCTTCTCAACATCACGTGCGTATCCAGCGCCCCGATCTTCGTGCCACTAGGGACGATCAAGAGTAGTAGCCAAAAACTCTGTCGCATTAATTTAGAGACGCCAAGAGACAGGTGAGTTATATGAGCGCCAGCATTTTTTTTCTTTTCATTACTGTAGCTGTATATTTATTCTCGTATCCTAGATGTAGGGCACCCGATACAGACTTGAACTGGTTGCATACGACTCGCTCCTTCAGCACCGCAGCACGACTGTTGACTAGCAACTACAGTACGGAGTGGTTCTCGTGTGAACGAATGCGTTCCGCTATATACTGTATGTACTATTGTGCCTTTCACGTATTTTGGCGGATGAGCTGTTAATTCAGGCGGAATTAGAGTCATAAAAGGGCGATCAACCCTTTTTTAGTGCTTATTCTGCCTAAGATTGTGAGCGTCTCCCCTAACACCCCCGATCAGCATTTGAGAGCCAATTGACGGATATTCGAGCATAATGGTATGGATTGGCGGGTAGGAAGCCGCCAATCGCTTTGTTTCCGCCTAACGCAGGCCGGATTAGCTTATTCCGCCGTCACCATCGCCGCTCCTAATGCGGCCAGGGAGGGACGACCCCGAATTAACATGGGAATTAGCTAACTCGGGGCATAATTATGGTCGATAAGAGATTAGAGTTATGCCAAAATTATCACGGCAGAATAAGTGAAAGGCACAATACATTGTAGCGTACGACGGCCACGTGTTTATTGATTCCTACGCACGTCGCTGTCGTGGCACGCATGTGCCGCCGGGGGATCTACCAATCGAGGTCAGCTCTCCGGGGGCTTTATCGCCGGAAGGAGACACGCGTGGGCGGAACGGATCCATTGGTCGCTTGAAGCTGAACGTGCGGCTGAGAAAGCTGTCACTGCGACTGCTTCGGCCGCTGCTGCTCATGCCCATGCTAACGGTCGAGCACACGCTTGCGTCGTAGTAACCCAAACCCGACGAGCTCAGCCCTGGGCCCAGATGAATATCGCCCGTGACGTTCTTGACACACAGCGCGCAGAACCACTGCTCCTTGGCTTTGCCGGACTTGCCCAACTCGAAAATATAGTGCTGCTCGGAGCAGTCCTCGCACACGCTCTGTTCAAGGTCCACCACAATTGGTCCACAACCAGTGTCAGTCTTCCATTCCAAAGTCACGACGAGTGTGTTTACAGATGCGACCAGCGGCGGACCCACCTGGTGACAGCCGGAGCAAAGCGCGTACGACCCGAGCTTCGGTTTGCGGCGGTAACAGCCGTGGCAATTCGTGCTACGCATGAGAAATACGACGTGAGAATCAAGGGTTTGAACAACACGCAGCAACACGCATCATTCACTCGTGATTGGTCTGTGTACCGTACCTGAATGGCATCCACTGGTGGCTGTCGGCTTCGTCCATGAGCGCGCTGAATTTCTTGGCCCGGCCGCCGCGAGGACTGCGGACGACGTTGAGCCACGTGCTGGCAATGCCGAGCTGCATGGCCTTCTCGGGCGCCCAGCCGAATTTGAGGATGGAACCCCACAGGAAAATCTCTGTCTTGTTGGTGCAAGCGCACAACAATATATAGAGGTAGCATGACGCTGTGTGTTGGCGCTGCATGCCGGGCGTGGATTCTGACGGCCACTCCGGCCGCTTGATTGACTGCAACGTGTGGTAAGTGAGCTCATTACCAAGCGCGTCGGTCGTAGTCCCCATCCGCTCGTAGATTAGCACGTCACGGCGGTGTTGCAACCCCCACGCACACCTACCGGCGAACCACTTGATGCCAGCGCATCGGAACGGGTCTTCAGGCGTACACCGCTCGTGCACGATGAGCTTGGACCCGTCCTTGACGTTGTAGCCCGTTAACACCAGTGCGGTGCGAAGATCGTCGGTCCTATCGCAGTAGAGCCCTTCCATGACGTCTTCCAGTCGGCCGTCAATGAGGCCTGTTCCCACCATGATGGTGGTCGACTTGTTCGTCGATCCGGGTACGCTACTGAAGACGCTGACCTCTTTGCGGCGCTTGACGAAGGCCCAGTGCTGCGATTCGATGTTCATGGCGTTGAACTTGGCACGCTCGGACATAGTGTCCTGCAGGAACTTCCGCGCGGCTTTGTCGTACAGCTCGCGGTCCTCGGGCGAGAGTTTGATCTTCGGACACCGATCAGGGCCGAACATGGATATTGTACTGCCCCATACGAGCTTTTGTTCCTTTGCAGCAAATTGCGTTGTGACTCAAAGCACAGGGTGAATGCCTAAGCCATGGCTGGGCTCCGACACCTAAGTCATACTTAGATGTGTCTACGTCAGCGCGACATTGGATCCCTTCAGGGCCGCTCTTAACAAGGGAGAATCGGTAGTACAGACTAGAGCGTGAGAACGAGACGCCTGATATATCCGGATTTAAAAGGGAATCATATGTGGCAGACACCACTTTATGTATTTTACATTGACTCTAATACCTGATATCATCGGTAAAAACGGGTATTAGTTGTTACCCGTCTCGTTCTCACGCTCTAGTCTGTATTTGTAGTAGCGTACACCTTTGGGGGATTTGGATTGCGTAATAGCAAAGGGCCAAGAAACGTACATTTTGTAGAACAGGCGTCCCCGGGCTAGTCCCGACTGTATATTTTAATGTACCTCGCACAGGAAGTACAACAAGCTCTCAAGATTTGCGCGCTATTTCTGCAAACATATTGATTTAGATGAGTGTACAGCGATACCTACTGCGACAAGTGGTACGTTGCGGGAATACCTCCACCGTATTCTTGAGCTAAGCTTGTAGTAAGTCAGTACATACTCATTTATGTTCAGACCGCGTGAATCTTGTTGATTGGTGGAGGTATTCCCGCAACGTACCACTTGTCGCAGTAGGTATCGCTGTACACTCATCTAAATCAATATGTTTGCAGAAATAGCGCGCAAATCTTGAGAGCTTGTTGTACTTCCTGTGCGAGGTACATTAAAATATACAGTCGGGACTAGCCCGGGGACGCCTGTATGGAGATCGAGGTTACGGAGATCGAGGGTACAAAAGTCGTGCGAAAGGGAAATAGTTGTGATCAAAAATAATCTCCGTACCAATTTATTAGTCACTGTACTCATTATAATATCCCCAACTAAACTTTTTTAAGGACAAAAAGGACTAAACTTGACGACTCTCGCTTAGCCTCACTTTCAACGTATATTGAAGCGTATTGGTTATATATAAAAGACTAGTGTTTGGTCTGTAAACTTGAGGCGCTGGTGAGCGCTGAAGGTGTGTTGCGTTCGCGCAGCAGCTCGAGCAAAAGTGTCACTCCAGACAACGCGGATTATGCAGTTTGTCCTTAACTTTAGCACAAAAAATTCCGTCTAATACATGTAACAGAATCAAGTCAAACGTCGCTTCGGCCGTTATAGCTACACAATGGCTGTTGCCACGGTGACAGAAGCCCAATAAGATCGTACCTAAACATTTTTGTCCTAACCAGGCCTATAAGGACAACTCCCTTCAAAAATCGAGAATGGGGAGTCGATGTGATCCTTCGTTATAGGACCAATTTTATTGGGGTTATAGTCCTCACGAAAGCATGGTTACAATGTAGGGTGGAGTGTGTGGGGGGGGGTCTTTCAGTAAAATTCACTACAGTACTTGCGGAGAAGTAGATACTCTTCGTCATGGGATGTCGTTACCATATAGTTTGATAAATGACAATAATGTACTTCAATGTGAAAAGAAAAGAAGTAGATACTCACTAATTGTTAGTGGCGCATTAAATAGATGCAAAATAAGGTAAAGGTGTGCGACCGAAGGCGCTTCGAATGTTGAGGCATAAATTACGTAGTGCTGAAGCGAAAAATTGTTTAGGTGCAACTTCATGACGTGAACACTTCTTGTTTGTGTTAAGGTTCCAGTATGTTGTTCACTTACACTTTACCGGAATTTAAATTGAGGACAATCTTCTGCGTGTACGTAAATCACTTTGTAGTATGGCTCTAATTTTATTTAATGTTTGGGCGACCTCTTCGAAATGGGACATAATTCATTTAACGTTAAAAATTAACCTATCTGCAACGCAGATACTGGTGAGCTTTGTCATTGAGCTCGGTTGCGTTATATTGAAACGTTTATTCTGGTGAGTCAGTTTAGTATCTTCTGAAATAATATATTCGAGTACCAAAATTTGCGCGCTGATTTCAGGTGCGTTAGAACAAAGCTGAAGCCAAGTACCAGCGCGCTGGAGCTGAACACGCACGTGCTGAGGCAGATCGTTCACGGCGCATTGAGGAAGCTGACGTCGAGACGGGGAAGCGCCTGAAATCCGCGCAGCGCACGATTCAGAACATCTTCTACCCTGAACGAGAATCGCATTTCCACTTTATATTGTATCTCTGCTCTTTGTAGTATAGATACTTATCGGCAACGCGTACGGCGGCTTCATGAGATCGGTGACTGATATGGCTGCGAGGTGTAGGTATTCCGCCACACCCGATAGCTTTCGTGCGAACCTGTTGGCCATGGGAACACCAGAGTTCTGTCACTGTCTCCACTGACCGGCAATGGAATTTGCATGCCACTGTATCTTGATATCTGCTCCATCGTGGCGACCAGCACGTCGCCGCCTCGTGAGCTCAGACTTCACCTATCTACATTAGTTTTCCTCTTCATTATTGTGAATTCCGCCCAAATTTGCCAATTTCGCGCTATTTGTCAAACCAACAGCAAATAGACCACTCATTCTGATTGGTCAAAATACTTTCAGCGTCTGAGAAAGACTGAGCCCGCCGAAGCTCGGCGTGTTGCTAGCGACAGCAGCGACGACTAGTTCGCGGACGCCACTGCAAAGTCATCTCACTAGAGAAGATCTTGCCGGTCAACACTACTTTATTCAAATAGCATGAAGTTTAGGAAGCATATTAAGTCAGCTCTGGCGTCGTCGGCGTCAGGCTGCGCTGTACAGTTCTTGGTCAGCCCGGAGCTAAGTCTGTCGATGACTTCCTGCTGCATCTCCTCTTCACGTTCCTCTTCTCGGCCTTGTCCTTGCGGTCCCTGTCCTCGGTAAGCAGCTCCTTCTCGTACTTGACCTTCTTCTCCTGCTTCGTCTTGTCTTCTCGCGCATGTCTGCGCCTTCTGCACGCGCTGACAGTTAGAGTTGGCGGGGCCAACATCATCGGCCGTGGAGCACTTCTCCTTGTCTTGATCTTCACCACGTTGCCCTCGTCGCCGAGCCCCAACATGTCCGTGAAGCCATACGCACCGATCTGCTTGCGCGTCATCTTCTTGAGGCGATCGGCCGCGTTCTGCTTCTCGCGGACCGCCGCGTCCTCAGCATCCTGGCGTTGCCTCTCGCGATGCTGCCGGCCTTGGTTTTCTTCTGCGCTAGTGCTAGCTCCTGCCGCTGCTGATTTTGCTGCTAACCGGCTTACAGCAGCCTCGATACGTCCTGCGTCACGGCCGGGTCATCCAGCGCGCGGTCAAGGGCGTCCTGAGCTACAGACTGCATAGCACGCGTCGCCACGTAGTCCAAGCTGCTAAAGGAGACAGAGAATGAATCATTGGTGTGAAGGCATGAGAAGAGGCGATAAGATCGAGGTGATATGACGTTCGATGCATCGCGCATCAGAAGAAACCGAGTCGCGCGATTCGCGCGGTGCGAAGCCGCTTGCGCTTGAGTACAGGCGTCGTCAACTTCACACTGTGAAGCTGTGAAGTTCACAGCTTCCAAGATTTGTGGTTTGGCGCACAAAATAACCTTCATGAATACATAGATTATGTCTTTATACATGTTTGCGCGATTGCTGCGTGATCGAAGAACCGCGCATGGAAATTTTTGAGTAAAAAGCACAATATACACGTGGCTACCGTTCCATGCGTGTTAGCCCCGTATTGCTTTGTACCCGGTACATGTACATGTAGTCCAGTTATATCTCTAGCATTTAATTCGTGTAGCGCTGGTATAATTTGACGACACATCTTAGATCAGCGCTGCTGACTTAAACATCTATGACTAAATGTGTCTGCTAATTTTGCTCCGGACTATTAAATAGTCAAGGATGCAAATTTTGTACCCTCGATCTCCGTAACCTCAATCTCCATAGTTTTTCCCACTTGGGAACGAGTGTACGGGAGAATTGGTATAGAGGTTGTACAAGCAGACAGCCGCGCATGATCGCAAATCCCACTGTACACGTAGCTGACGAACAAGACCATTTTGAAACTTATCAACGCAAAACGATGCAGACACTCGCAGCCAGATCCAGGTAAGTACGAGGGTGTCATGTATAGCAAAGACAACTACTGTTCGAGTGGTGAAACGGCTGAAGCCCCATACTGAACTCAAGTCATTTTAAGGAATTTTTCCTAGAATCCAGGACAAAAACGAAATGTAATATGTTATTAATGACACCTTTCAACTGTAGCTTTTGCCGTTATGGACAATGGTGGACACTACGCATAACAAAGGATTGAAAGAGGGAATCAAAGGCTTTCTCTCCGTACCAATGAGATGGCTAATCTTTCAAAACGAACGCCAGTCTAAGCTTCTGACTTTTGGTCCTTGTTTTTGTCCTTGATTTGGCGGGTGTTGGGGCTAACAAGGGAGAATCGGTACAGATCTCCCCGGCAAATCAAGAATAGCGATGTCGAATGTACCTCGCAGAGCTAGTACAGCCATGCAGTCGAGATTTGCGCTTTCTGGATAATATGTACTGAGTCTAGTTAAAAGTGAAGGGAACATGTCCACCAGCGGGAAGCAACACGCAACTGCAAGTTGCTAGTTAGCAGGAGTAAAATGAAAGGATCAAAATGAACTTTAGATAAGTTATTGCTGCAGCAAGATGCGGTCATGACGGCATGCGGCAGAGGCGTCAGTGCCTTGCCCTGAACGATGGGGCAGTACGGACATTATAACTCCCTAAATGACCGTCCCAGGCAGCAGTCTACGCGACGCGATGATCCGCGAAGAAGACAAATCATTCACTACGTGTACAAGTACAAACACAAGAATATCGGCGATATTATATGGCTGGCCCTACAGCCCATGTTTCGGAATAGGGTTAGGGATAAAGACATACTAAAACCAAGTAAGATATCCAAACATGTAAAACATGCTGAAATCATGGACATCCATGTTTTGGTTTTCAGGACGGGTGTCATGGCACCCAAATCTATTGCAAATCCCTGGGAACTGGGTAATCGAGCTGCTAAATGTGGCTCTACCTGTCCTTAAAACCTTTAGAAGGCCGGCCCAGCGCTAGGCAGGGAACCGTAGACCTAAGCCTTGCTTCGGGGCTACGTTTGCGGGTTGTTCATGCTTCTCAAACGCGACTGATGCCGATTTGGTCTCTGCATCACGATAGATTTGCGGGCCATTTCACCCCCTCCAATCCGAAAACATGGGCTGTACATTTCCCGATATTATATCGCCGACCCCCTTCAAATTGAAGTTCAATGGTGCCTTCGACCGCGCTCTGCTTGAAAAGTTTTCAATGAAAACTAAGCTGACGGTACAAGACGAGGCGCCACTTTACATTAATTTAGTAATTCAGTACATTGGCACTTCTGTCAAGCCCTTTGCAAGTTTCGCAACCTCGCAGTTTCTATTGGTCCGACCTTTCTTGATTTGCCGGGGCAGACTGTAGTAGCATACTACAAAGCGAGTAGGGGTGTTGTAGACGGGGAAGGTGTTTATTCCCCCAAAGTGTTGAGAACGGAGGAGAACGGGTCCCATCAACTTTAATGATCATATAGTCCCGTCGTGAAGTGTCCTTCCAATTGTACCAAATATTCGGTACATCATTTCTAAAGAACCGGTTGTTGACGATTGATGTGGGTTTTTTATAGAAGGAGAGTCCCAGGTAGTCGAATACAGCTTCATAGTTTTTTTTGTGGATGTCGTACGTGATGGATCGTGTCCATAGCAACTTAATATCGTACCAATCTTGCGACTTCTTAAGCGACGGAAAAGGCTCACGATTGATGTGGAACAACTGGAAAAATATAGCGCAGCTGCACCAACAGGGCAAATCCTCACGTCCTTGTTGCGCATATAACCAACGTGTTGCAACTTGCCAAACGTGTTGGTCTTCCCGTGTTGAAACATTAGGACCAGCGCGGTGTACGGTTGATATCCCTCTCCATCTAACTTTTGAGAAAACATATCCGCAAATTCTAGATCACGCACATTTTCACCACGCAAAAGTCCAAAGTGGGAAAGTAAAAAGGCTGCACGTCCACGTAGATCGTAAAGGGTCCGGAAAGCATCACAAGGTGCTGGAACTGCTGCTCCCATGAGTAACCATCCAGCAAAGAGCCGATCCCCCTGTCTTCGTAGTTCTTTTTCTTGGTCTCGGTACTCTTCGCCAGTACGTTCTTGATATGTTGCTTTACGGCATTCGTTCGTGGATGTGGGTTGGCGTTGGTGCGGAGGGTGACCTGCTGGTTGTACAGATCAACTACAGCGTTAACATAACCGCACACAGTGGACCTACCGATTGTCTTTTCGCTGTTCTTCTTTGACTTTCGTCCTATCACCGTGGTAGATAGGAAAAGATGAAGTTTTTCCCCGTCACAGTGTCGCGGTCACGAAACCTGCGAGAAGTGCACCAGTCGACAAACTCGCGCTAGTAGCCTTCATACTTTCGCTTGGTATTAATCGGCCGCGTGTCCAGTGTTGCCTGGAATGTTGCACGCTCACTTTCGTCTATCTCATTTTGCACATCGACATTAGTTGCGCTTGTCGTTTCAGACAGCGCTCTCACAGACACTGCTGCCACGTACGAGCGGATTGAGACCCTCGAGCGCTTCCCCATGTTGGTGATGTTGAGTCCCTTGTCCTCGTTCCTTGTCTAGTGCTCTATGATTATCTCCGAATGAAAACAGCTGAAGCAGATATTTCGATTAGGTCCTAAATTTGGTGTTGACTCGAGTCAGGACCCACACTATAGCAATCATGATACTCATTAAGTACCAACCAGTACATAAGCACTACCTTTTTAGACCGTTGAATGATAGAGTGGTGAAGAAGTTTAACACAGGAGTAAATTACCTGCGCACATGGAACTTTGATTCAGTCTTGGTACGTGTATTATCACCTGTATTACATGCAAGGGAGCAGGGGACGATGGATACACTACGATTCTTGGTCGAATCTTCATTTCGCGGTCTGTTTACAACTGAACACTAGGGACACGAAAAGAAATATTCAATTCAATATTTTTTTTGGTACCAATAACTTATTTTGTAATCTTCCGGAAGAACATCAATAGTTATTTTGCAGATGCCCAAGCACTTGCTTTAAGTATGGAGACATGTAATAAAACTCCTCAATATCATGAAAAATATTTATTTTTTGATGTTGATACATTTAAAAAATACGTATTTCGTTTCTACAGCAAAAAACCAATATGTATATATTGTATTTTCGGGATCCCAGGGGTGCGTCAGGTTATGAATTTCGTACTTAGTCAGGCTAAAGTCCTTTTATAAAGGTTTTAGAAATCCTAACGGGATACGATGGCTGCATGCGCACTTGAAGGTTGACAAGGGCGAAACCCCGCTACTTGGGTATAATCTCGTGCTCAGACCTTCGTAAAGCCCCCACAGCACTTCTAAACTCCTCCCTTTAGCAAAATATAAAGCTGATGGTTCTTACTGACTCCACATCGTCTCAGTCAACTCGATCTATACTGTGTAAACCCAGCTGTAGTGTATTTGCACTGCTGATTTTGGGGAGTTCATTGTCATTGATCAATTGACAGGCCATGGTTTCATTTGCCAACACACGTTTGGTCGTGCTCGAGCGAATTCAGTGTTAGCTGCCCCGCACGAATGCTTGACCTCAATCGGACAGAGCATTCCGCAGGACACAAATATCTGTTAACTTGGTTTCATTATTGTGTACCACGTTTTCGTTATATCGCACAATTTGTGGTACAACTTTACTTTAATCAAGTCAAGCAAGCGAAAGTCCTAACCTTAACTTTTTTGAAGTCCTAATTTGACTCATGTTAGGAATTAGGACTGAAGTCCTAACCTGACGCATCCCGCATATACCTGGGGAACATTCGAAGGATGTTCCGGTTTCCGGATAGAAGATAGGAGTTTCGAAACCATTAGGATATCTACGGAGCAGACGCCAAGGGCGGTGGGCAGCGACCAGCCGCTTGCGCCTTCAGATAGCTCATTCTCGAATTCGCCTTCGATCGATAACCCGCCTCACCACACCCTTACTCGGCTGGTCGACGTCAATGAACAACATTGCCCCAAAACGGCTGATAAGTATCCTCGGAAAAATCAGCCAGCCAGCGCTGCACTTGCCATGAGTCGGTCGTCGAAAAGTCCACCAACGGTTGATCGTGACGCTGGTAAGGCAGCAACTGATGGGTATTCGGTGTCACGCTGGCCCCGCGTTGAGTTGTGCTGAGTCCTGCGAATGAACCGACTGTCTCTGGTGCTGAGCTGGCATCGGTTTAAGATGTCCGCCGTCCGAGCCGTACGACGTATGACTCACAGCGTTCACAACGCAATTTACTGCGAAAGAAGTTCTCGATAGTACAGTATCACCATAGTCATGTTCGGCCCCGACCGGTATCCACAGATCACACTTTCGCCTGAAGACCATCATTGCTAGTGATATTTGGAGAACTTAAGACCACGTTTTGAGCATGCGATACGGTAGTGTTGAATTGAGAACAGTGCTGCAACGCCATTCGTAAGTACAGTGCATCGTACGCGTTGCGTACATATGTACTTGAGGCTCATGTGGCCCCGGTCGCATACGACACGCTCCTAAGCAAGTTCACTTTCAATTGCACGGTGCAGGATCACCACACAATGGACTACTGTCAACAGTGTTGACCCGTCAAGTTGATGATGGCCAGTAGCCATCGACATCTTGTTGCAAATTTTCAAGAACGCTCACGTGTAGACGAATGCGTTTTGCGATTGAACATCTTTGACAAAGATCGTCTGTAAATTCACCTGTCGTTGTCTGTACAGTGTAGTGGCACACACGCGACTCGCATTCAGTGTCTGTTCTGAAGGCAACTGCATGAAGCTATCTGAATATACGGCTGAAATAGCGCCCACATCGTCCGCTGGTGTTCATGTTGTCGGTGCAGATCTTGCTTAGCCCGGGGCCTATATGTGGTTTGCCTGTGACCTTCTTGACGCACATGGCGCAGAACAACCGCTTCTTGGCTCGGCCGGACTTGCTGAGCTCGAAGACGTGGTGCTGCTCGAAACAGTCCTTGCACACGCTCTGCCCAATATCAAACAAATGTCAGTCTGCGACTTGAAATTACGACCTTCGCAATGAATTTGTTCACAGATGCAGATGTAGCAGCGGGCGCACCTGGTGACAGCCTGAGCAAAGCGCGTGCGACCCGAGCTTCGGCTTTCGGCGGTAACAGACGTAGCAATTCGTGCTACGCACGGAAGACATCACGACGATCAACCGTTTGCTTTGCCTCGGGACCAGCAAAGTTGACGAGTGACGTTACCTGGAGGGCATCCAGTGGCGGCTATCGGCTTCGTCCATGAGTGCGCTGAATTTCTTGGCTAAGCCGACACGAAGACTATGGACGATGATGAGCCAGGTGCTGGCTACGCCGAGCTGGATGGCCTTCTCCGGAGCTGAGTCAAAGTTGAGGATGGATCCCCACAGGAAAATCTCCGTCTTGTTGGTGCACTTGTGTTGTCGGTACAGATAGCATGAAGCGGTACGCTGGCGTTGAATGCTGGGCATGAATCCTAACGACCACTCCGGTCGCTTGATGAACTGCGAGGTGTGGTAAGTGTGTTCGTGGCCCTGCACGTCCGTGATAGTTACCACCCGCTCATACATAAGTACATCACGGTGGTGTAGCAACCCCCATGCGCACGTCCCGGCAAACCCCTTGATGCTGACGAAGCGGAACAGATTTTCCGGTGCCTGTCCTACGTTAGTATTCAGGGAGGAGCGGTCCTTGACGTTGTAGAGTAAGCAGAGGTGATTTTCAGGTGTACATCGAGCTCAAGTTGAAGCTATCGTCGGCGTGGGCTACACAAGCGATCTTGCAGCGGACGCGACGGACAGGTGTGTATCCAGCTGAGTGCGAGCGCCCGAAGAGCAGCAACTCAAGCGTCGCTCAATCGAAAACTCTCGCGACCTCACGAACAAGCAGTGTCGAGCTCAAGTAGCGTCATGTAATGGGCCTACCTTGGCTCACTACTACGGCTTACACGTATGCGCACGTGTATGAGGAAGCGTAGGTTTCTTTTACTTGAGTTAAGTATACTCGAGATCCACGAGTATACTTTAAACAAGATAAAGACTCCAAGTAGCGTGTTTTGGTAAATGTAATGGGCCTACTTTGGCTCACTACTTAGCTTACACGTGTGCGCGTGTATGTGAGGAAGCGTAGCTTAGTTTAAATTAGAGTTAATTATACTCGGGCCTCCGAGTATAGATTAATCTAAATAAACGATCCAAATAATGTTTTGGGTTAAAATGAGAACTGCTATTTTTGTTTTATGTTTCTGACTTCCTCTAAATGTAATATTCTAAGATAGGAATCTGCCAACGGCTGGTTCGCAGAATTCCAATGCTATGCATGTCGCTCATTGGCTAAGAGGTGCTGCTCTCAGCCAATAGGAATCCTAAGTCTCTATGGACCACCCGTCATGGTGATCGTAAATGTATGTAGCCCTTGGTGTGTCTACACCAAGGTCGAGAAAGTCTTTCGAACCTCTAACAGATGTCGTGTCTGTTAGAGTTACAAGTGACTGTAGACACTTGTGTGTGTAACCCTGTTACACCATCCCCCCCTCAAGGTTAGACGCGCCGAGTCACGGCACGTCAATCAGGAAATTGACCATTCGTCAATTCTTCACGTTGGGAGAAGGAAAACTCGAGCTCATTCCGCAATGAGCTCGCCTCAGAAGAAGACCGCCGCCGCAACAGAGGGTAACCTCTCTGTTGTTCAGTACCATGCGCGCCAGCAGGCAAAGCGCGATGTGCTCGCTGCAAAGGCTGCGGCGGGGACAACCCAGCCGGAGATTGTCCTTGAAGTTTCCTTCTGTAGTCAACGACGCCGTTGACTACGAGGACGGCGACGTGGAGATGGAAGAGGGCGAGGCCTCTTCTAGCAAGCGCAAGGAGTCTATCGACAGCGATAGTCTCGACCCGCATGCCGGGTCGAGACGCCCTCGTGAAGGAGACGACTCGGACGCTTCGAGCTCGAAGCGTTCGCGCGCTGCTGTGGAACAGCATCAGAGCCGGGAGTTCGCCGCTCTGAAGCAGGAGGTGGCGATCCTGAGAGCTCAAGTCGCTCAGGCCTCGCAGACCGCGTCGGACATCTCCGTCGACGTGGGAGGTCGCGTCGCACGCTTGGCCCAGCGCGTTCACGCGCTGGAGCAGAGGTTCGTTCCCACTGGGGCTTCCGCTTCGGGCCAGCCGAGCTAGCTGGCTCGTGCTGCCGGTATGGCTTCAACCGCCCGACGTAAAAGGTCGGATGGAGGCGCCTGCTAGATGGAATATCTAGCGTGTAGGCGTTGCCATGCCGTACCAACACCGTGAACGGCCCGATGAAGTGCGGAGCGAGCTTGCTCGCCCCGAAGTCAGAAACTGTATGTTTAGGCAGGTTTTGAGTTGCTAACAAAACCAATGAACCCTTCTTGAATTCATTAGTGTTGCCCCTACCAACATTGTCTGCGTTCAGCTTCTGTCGGTCGACAGAAGCTGCGATAGCTTCTTGGACAAACCGAATGACGGCTTGTCTGCGCTGCACGAAGTTGATTGCGTCCGTGCTGAACTCGTTCAGCTCGTTTCTAGCAGTAGGCCCGGCCTCTGCGTTCGTCTTCGCGGTGTCTGTGCCCTGCACAGACCCGTTCTTCTTCTTCTTCTTGCGCTTGTCGGCGTCTGTGCAGGGCACAGGCGCGTGCTTCTTCTTCTTCTCCTTGCGCGTAGTCGCGGCTGACACTGTGCAAGTGTCAGCGGCATTCTGCGGCTGCTGCGTTGCAGTCATAGATCCTCCCCCACTTAAGGAAGGAGCCACCATCCCGAGTAGACTCGGGAGGCGTGGGTGCCTGATGGCATTCACGTAGAACGGTGTATGCCCGGTCGAGGCATGTACCGAGTTGTTGATGGCGAACTCCGCCATCGGCAGGCACTCGCTCCAGTGTTGGAACGAGTGAGCGTAGCTCTTAAGCACGTCTACGAGCACGCGGTTCACGCGCTCGGTCTGCCCGTCCGTCTGCGGATGGTCCGCAGTCGACATCGAAAGTTGACTCCCAAGAAGTGTAAACACTTCTTGCCACAGGTGCGCAGTGAAGCGCGGGTCTCGATCCGACACAATGTCGATCGGCATGCCATGGTGTTTGAACACCATGTCAGCGAACAGACGCGCCGTCTGTTTCGCAGTCACTTCAGCGGGTACCGCAGCAAGATGTACCATCTTGCTGAAGCGGTCAACAAAGACCACAATGCCCGTGTTCCCCAGGCTGTCCGGGGGAAGACTGAACACGAAGTCCAAAGACATGGACTGCCAACACTCCGACGGAGTCGGCAGTGACTGCAAGGGAGCCTGCGCGAAAGGCGCATGCTTCACACGTTGACAAACCTCGCAAGCACGGACGTACTTGCGCACCCATTTATACTGGTGGGCCCAGTAGAAGTCTCGCGTGAGAAGAAGGTATGTCTTCTCACGGCCCGGATGCCCCGCAGTCGGTGCATCGTGATACTCATACATGATCCTGAGTCGCAGGACATGGTCATTGGGCACGACAACGCGGTCCGCGTTGTCGTCGACTGCACTGTAGAGTAATAACCCGTCGTGCTCCCGGTAACGGTGTGCACGAGCACGAAGATGCTTCGGCAGCTTCTGACGAGCTTGGTCAGAAGGCGCTGAGCCGTAGGCCAGCAAGAGCTTCGCGTCCGCGTCGTGCGCGTACGCGACCTTCACGTCGTCCAACAGTGACGACGTCGGGGTGCTCGATCGCATGGCGTCAATGGCATTGACGTCGGCATCAGTCGTGGCGTAGTCAGGTCGACGCGAGAGCGCGTCGGCCACCACATTGAGTCTTCCGGGATTGTACTCAACCCGGAAGTTATACTCTGCGAAGAATGAGAGCCATCTTGCCATCCGTTGGGAGATGTGCGGCGACTTCACAGCCGTCCGCAACGACGCGTGGTCCGTATAGACCACGAACGGTTTGCTTCCGAGTAGATACACTCGGAACTTCGCAAGTGCGTACTTCATGGCAAGGAGCTCCTTGGCATGAACCGGGTAGTTGCGCTCAGCTGGCTTCAGCTGACGCGATTGGTAGTAGACGACACGATCACGGCCCTCGTGATCGTGCTGCATCAAGGCACATCCGATTGCGAAGTCGGATGCGTCGCACACAACGTGGAACGGGCGATCTTGGTCGGCCACCGCCAAGATCGGCGCCTCAGTCAAGCCCCGCTTGACTGCATCGAAGGCCTGCTGACACTCAGCAGTCCAAACCCACTCGGCGTCCTTCTTCAGGAGCTGTGACAGCGGGCGTATCATGCCCGCGTAGTCCTTCACGTACTTGCACAAGTACGTGACCATGCCAAGGAACTGTCGCAGTTCCTTGACGTTCGACGGCGTCGGCCACTCATTGATCACTCTGACCTTCTCAGGGTCAGGGCGGACACCGTTCTTCCCAACGAGACACCCGAGCACGGGTATCTCGCTCGCCCCGAAGATGTACTTCTTCAGGTTCGCATAGAGCTTGTGCTTGCGCATGAGCGCAAGCGGCTTCCGGAGATGCACCTTGTGCATCTCAACATCGCTCATCCCGTCCGCAGCCCGGCTGTGGACGAACACATCGTCGAAGTAGCTCGGTGCGAAGTCGCGCACCGAGCGCAACAAGTGCGTCACGCACCTGTTGAAGGTCGCAGGGGCGTTCTTCAGACCCAGCGGCATCACTAGCCACTCCCAGACCATGCCGCTCGGCGTGCTCACGGCCGTGAGAGGGATATCGCTCTCACGCATGAGGATCTGATAGAACCCATCGCGCAGATCAAGAGCACTGTAGATAGTGCTCCTGGCCATCGAATCGATGATGACATCTTTTCGCGGTATCGGTGTCTGCGCCGGAATCGTCGCATCGTTCAGCTTGTTGTACGCATGAACGATGCGCCAACCGCCCTGTGGCTTCTTGACACAGAACGTCGGAGCACTGTGCGGGGATTTCGATTCCCGCACTTGTCCAGCTTTGCGACGACTCTCAAAGAAGCCGTCGATCGCCTTGACCTGCTCTCGCGGCAGTGGCCACTGCCGCGTGACACAGTACTTCGTCCCCGGCACGAGATCAATCTCGTGCTGGATGCCCTTGTCCTGCGGAAGCTCCGCAGGAATCTCTTCCGGAAGTACGTCCGCGTACTCCCGTAAGATCTCGTAGTAGGGACTCGTTGAAAACGAGTCCCAGCTCTGCTCTTCAAAGCGCTCCTTCTTCGTCTTCGCACTGAGAGTGTCCTCGGGTCTCCATGAAGAACTGGCTCAGTTCTTCATTCTCGCTCTTCGTTCTCTCGGCGTCCGAGAGAATGCATATTTGATCGATGCGTCCATCGTGCAAGTCACCCGCGAAGCGCTTCCAGCTCATGACTGGAAGCGAAGTCAACTCCGACGCTTGCGTCGGAGGGTTAGCGAGAGTCATCTCCCTGTACCGGAACCCGGCACAGGTACGCGTCAAGATGTTCAACGTCTCGACGTCCGGCTTCTCTGCCTCCGTCTGCCCGGGAGACATTCCTTGTAGCGTCTCGGCCCAGGGCGAGACTTGCGCAGCGACTTTCGCATGCGCCGTCTTCTTGTTTTGCGGAGCCCGGCTCCGCTTGGTTCTTGACCTCGTCCAGGCCCAGCCGTGGACGGGTGTTCTTCTTCAGTACCGCCGGCGGGTTCGTCCCGCGGGCGAGCGACTTCAAGCCCGGCTTGGTCGCCCGGCGCTTCGTCGTGCAGCCCGGCTGCACGACAGCATGCAAGTTTTTCCGGTGCGGAACGTTTGCAACCGTCCGCACCGCTTACAGCGTCGACTCCCGGAGTCGACACGCCATCTTTACCTCGACGCCTGTCATTGGTGGAGCCCTCCATTACGGAGGGTGCGTCGGCTCCCCGAGCCGACGAATCAAATTCACCCAAGCCATCGACTCCCGGAGTCGACGGCGTTTCATCACCTTGGCTCTTATTATTGGCCAGACCTGATCCAATCAGATTCGCGTCAGCCTCCACGGCTGAGGCGTGTGACTCGCCTGCGTCATCCGTGCCCCTTGAGGCTGGAGACTCTTCCTGATTCGCTGAAAAGCGGGTGTCGACCTCCGAGGTCAACACATTTCCTTCATTAGCTGTCGGCGGCAACGCCGACGCTAGCTGCTCTTGCGCGCGTGCTCTTGCGCGCCCAGGGCGCTCCGGGACAGCGGCATTAGGCGCTGTCTCGAGTGGGGAGTCGCGCGCACCTGTCGGTGCGTGCGTAGCGGCAACAGGGCCATCGCTCACTGTTCCGCTGTCGCGACCGAAGCGCACGAGAGTGCGCTTCTCCCAATCGATGACCGGATCATGCCGTGCAAGCCACGGCATGCCCAATACAATGTCAAACTTATCGTCCAGATCCAGGACGATAAAGGTCTCGACAAACTCTTGATCTTCATACGTGAAGCGCACGCGTACCATGCGCTTCTCGGTCTTCACGACGGCACCCTTTGCCAATCGCACTTCCAACATACTTCGAGGTATCTTTAAATCCTCGAAGTCAAGCCTTGATAGACTTCGCAGTCGAACAAAGTTCTTCGACGCGCCAGAATCTACCAAAGCACGGAGAGAGCTGCTTGCTCTCATCGAGTTCACATTCAGGATGACAAGGTCAGGCTTGTCATCTTGGTTCTTGCAGTGAGGATGAACCTCACTGGGGGCTGCAGTCCTCAGTGTCGCGTATCCAAGGTCGACACGCGGAACTGCATTACCAGTAGGGCGCCCCGCGCCTACTGGCGTCCAGCATTTTTTGTTTGGTTGCGACGGTGCCGGGCACCGCCGCGATAGCCACCCTGCTGGTGCACGGGGGCCGTGCACTCCCGAGCAAAGTGACCGACTCTACCGCAACGGTAGCATCGCACATTGTTTCCCTGCGACTGCTGGGGTCCAGCAGTTGCAGCACTCGAGAGGTCCATGGGTTCTGGGCCTCCCGTCCTCACTACCGGGCGTGGCTGTGGCCTCGGCATATGTGCATGCAGCTTAGCCTGCCGCAGGCTAAACTCCTCCTGCATTGCAAGAGTAATTGCAGCTTCGAGAGTACTCGGGTACTCACGGAAGAGATAGGTCTTCACAGGCCAATCTCTCAGCCCCTTCATGAACGTGGTCGCCTCGTCGATCGGATTGGTCACGATGTTCGAGACCAAGTAACGTGCTCTCTGAGCGTAAGGATGGACATCATGCTTGCCCTGCTGCAGGTCGAGGAACTCCGCCCTCGACCGGAACTCGTTTTGCGGTGGCTCAAACGCTTGTCTGAACTCTTACTTGAAACCCTCGTACGTGCTAAAGCACGTAGGATCCGAGAGTCGGCGTCCATACGCCCAACTTCTTGCACGTCCGCCAAGACATGACATGGCGAACGCAACCTTCGACAACGGGTCGACGATACGTCGAGCCGCCATGGCAGTGTCGAGTTCGACAAGCCAACGGAGGAGAGGTTCAACCTCTCTTCCGACATAGTTGCTCACGTTTAGCTTCAACGATTGTCCACGCGGTGTCGTCTCCGACGCCACCGTGGTAGAGGAAGCAGCATCACGCTGCTCCTTCAGGATGAACCCCAGAGCAACACCATGTTGCTCTGTTGGCGATAGCGTGCGCAGCATCGCAGCTACTGCCGCCTCCCCAATGACTGTTGACAGTCGTTGGAGTGCCTCCCACTCTGGATCCGACAGGTGGAGGCAGTCAGCGCGTGCAACATGAGTTGCAGACGAGGTGGAGCTTTCCATGAGCACCTCCGCGCTCATGAAAAGGTTCTCGGCTCCTCGTTCGTACAGCTCCGTACGAACGTTCAGGTAGTCGGTCGTTGGACGGACTACAAAGTGCTACGAGGTGTAATGGGCCTACCTTGGCTCACTACTACGGCTTTCATGTATGCGCACGTGTATGAGGAAGCGTAGGTTTCTTTTACTTGAGTTAAGTATACTCGAGATCCACGAGTATACTTTAAACAAGATAAAGACTCCAAGTAGCGTGTTTTGGTAAAAGATGAGAACTGCTATTTTTGTTTTATGTTTCTGACTTCATCTAAATGTAATATTCTAAGATAGGAATCTGCCAACGGCTGGTTCGCAGAATTCCAATGCTATGCATGTCGCTCATTGGCTAAGAGGTGCTGCTCTCAGCCAATAGGAATCCTAAGTCTCTATGGACCACCCGTCATGGTGATCGTAAATGTATGTAGCCCTTGGTGTGTCTACACCAAGGTCGAGAAAGTCTTTCGAACCTCTAACAGATGTCGTGTCTGTTAGAGTTACAAGTGACTGTAGCCACTTGTGTGTGTAACCCTGTTATACGTCAGCAGGACAAGGACAAGGACAAGGACAAGGGCAGCGACCACGACAAGAACAAGGTGGACGTGACGACCAAGCAGCAGCTAGCGACCAAGTAGATCAAGACCAGTAATATAAGTAGGAGCTGCGCGAGCGGTTCCGGCGCGAGGACGTAAGTTGAGTGCTTTGCTGCCAGTTGATGTTGACGTTTTGGTGCTTTGTGAAGCGGACACGACCTACGAGCTATACGACCAGGAGCGAGTACTGTGTACAAGAACCCTATTGCTTACTGTTGCCCAGCAACACGTTAGCAATGCGGAGCTCGTGGGTCGTATCGCAATAAGCCCTTCCATGACGTCCTCCAGTCAATGAGACCCGCGCCCACCATGGTGATGGCCGACTCGTTCGCTGAACTAGGCACACTGCTGAAGATGCTGACATGGTTGCGCCGCTTTACGAAGATCCAGTGCTGTGGATCGGCGTTGAACTTAGCGGACTCTGACAATGTGTTCCACACGAGCTTTACGGCGACCTTGTCGTACAGCGCGCAATCTTCGGAGGAGAGTTTGATCTGCGGACACCGGTCGGGGCCGACCATGGCTATGGAAATACTGTTTTTATTGATACTTTCTTCCGCAGCAAATTGTGTTGTGAGTGCTGTGACCCATGCGTGGACCTCTTGAACGACAAACATGTTAATCCCGTCGCGATCCGTTGCTTTCAAGTCTTGATGTCAGCTCAGCACCAGAGACAATCGATTCATTCGCAGTACTCAGCACAACTCGGGGCGGGGCCAGCGTGACACCGAATACCAATCAGTTGCTGCCTTAACAGCGTCACGACCAACCATCAGTAAGACTTCAAGTGCAGTGATGGCTGGCTGATTGGCTGGCTGATCGATAGCTAATTAGTTATAAGTACACCGCGAAGTAAAGTTTTGACTAAAACTCACAGCATGCTAGCCCAACACACACACACACCACACGACACGATGTATTCCTCGATCCCTTAATCCTTGATCACTTACCTAAAGTGCAGATTTCTATGATCGATTCGAAGTCCCTAGTGTGCAGGCATTTTATTTCTGTGTTGAACGTGTACATTCACGTTTACAGTGCCTGTGCACTGGTACCTACGCACAGTTCAGTGAGCTGATATCAGCTCACTGAACTGATCATTTCGCTGACGCGGTCTGCCTACGTACTGGTTTGGTACGCATAGTTCAGTGACCGTGAAATGTTCAGGTCGTCAAGCTGCGCGCTATTGTAGCAGCCGCCTCCGGACTGTCGCAGTTGCACAAGTATCTACGCACGGTTCATCGGTGCATCGCAATTGCGTCAAATAGCTACGCACAGTTCGCGGGTCGCACTGCAACAGGTACCTACCTACATACAGGTAGGCAAAGTTGATGCGGATCTTGTGCACAGTCGGGAACCATACTGGGTCATTCCTGGTGACGGTTTTTTTAAATACTACTGTTATTGTGAGAATCGGCTAAAACGCCCATCTGTAACAACCCCTTATTAGATCTCATCTTCCTAATTAATCAGAGTACAAATCAGGGATGAAATCGATCGTGATCTTCATGCACTTGCCCAGTAAAAGGTGGGCATTCTGCTCCAAGCGTGGCTATATCACTTGGCTTCCATAAAACGATCGCCTAATCTGCTCATCCACTCGCATATGCATCGCAGGGCGCGATCGATTTACAAATCGATCGAGCAAAATCATAGTGCTAATCAATCGATTTACGAGCAAAATAGGCAAATGAAGCGGTTTTCACAATACGTTACCATCATTTCAACAGACATGTACTAAAATAGCAGCTATGGAGATTCAAAGATTTAGACTCCTTCAGTACTGGATTAGACTTAAACGTCGTCCTAATTTCATAAGGCACTCGCGGATAGGACGGGATGCCATTATAAAATGTTTGGAATACCGAGAAAAAAACGCATTGAACACAAGCAATGGTTGCATGGAAGCATTGTTGTCAACAACTGACAACTGAGATCAAATTCCATTGCTTTTCAAGCCTCTACTTGATATTAGATAATCAATTTATTCTAATCATAAAAATATATGTCGTATATTTCTAATAATGTGGTGGATATGATATAATTTTTAATAATTATATCACATTTATTTTTTGGTTTAGCCATTTATTTCGTAACGACAATACTAATAAACATATTTACTATAAATAAGTTTAAAAAGTAGTGGACTGAGCAATTTATTTCGTCTTAACGCTCAACATATATCTATTGGTTTAATAAATTAATTAAATTATTAAAATAGTTAAGAAAATATGTTTACCTTTTTTAACTTAAGAGTCTCATTTTCTAATTTTCATTTATTAAAGTTAAACTAACCAGCTAAATGTGCAGATGACTGCGGCTACTAAGTAGTAAAATATCAATTTAGTGATTATATGTGCCCTTCGTATTATTAATATTTAGTAATTCTAAATTTCATGTGCCTCTTTCTATACAAATCAATAATTTGTTTAATGTTCGCTTCTATTGTGCTTTTCAGTTGTTTTGGTAAATCGGACGTGTAAAACAGCTAAAGGCACAATTTATGAATGTTTTGAAAATCCCGGACTGTACGTAGTCACGAACTCTTGCTTCTCTGTTCCACCGTACTATCGCCATTAGGGTTTAATGTAGTCCACAAAATTATACTGGGATAGGAAGCAACGTTAGTGCTGCTATCGCAGACCAAATAGGATTATACTGGGAACTCCCGAAGAATGAGGGGGTGGACAGCTCCCAACGGATTAATTAGACGCGTAAGCGTAACCTGGCGCGACCTTCGTGCTACACAAGCCAGAAGGATGTCGACCGAGCAGGTTCAACGGCAGCTTTCAGCAAGGCAGACTGAGGCAGGAAATGCACGTCAACAGACCCATGCACCAGCTTCATAAAGTGAACTGCGGTACGCGCGATATTCATGGGTGTGGCCCCGCAGGGGCCACGCCCTTGAATCACGCGGGCCACAGTTCTCCCTTATCATGGCAATTAGCACCGGTACCATCACCAGCGTTTTATACCACTGGTGTTCCCAGCAAGTCGAAGACGACCCAGTATCCGTGGTACGTCAGAATGAATAAGTGGACGCTGATTGGCGTGAGTGTTTTTATGTGTCGCCAGTGTGTCTCTACAGCTCCGGGATCAAAACGTGACGGGTAAACCAACCATTTCCCCATGTACATGTTCTTAAAAGAACATATATTTAATCTCACGACGAGAACAGCAATACTGTAACCTTAATTGCAAGCCTGGTGATCGACTTCCTACCACTGTTACTTACAACTGTAGTGTCCGACGCCGGTCGCTTTACACGTGATACCGTGCAGTAGATCGAGGTGTTCATACCATATATGGACGGCACTGTAGATGCCGCGGCTGCACAGCCACGAATGTGGGCAGAGGCTATAGTTTTAGTACCAGCATAGCAAAATCCTACATCTTGATTTTTGTAAGGGATTATGGCTTTGCTCCGCTGCGCTCCTGCGATAAAAAGATTCTCTCGCCTGGCGAGTACAGTGCTCGGCCCGCCGGAATACTCGGCGCTGGGCCCGCCTCCGCAAATACCGCGCGGCCCGGCACCCCGCGCGGGTTTACGCGACCTCGCACGTTGGTCCTTTCTCTGGTCCATGCTGTACTACTACTTAAAAGTAAGTAGACACTTTCACGAATGTGGGCGATGGGGGCATGCTACAAAATAGTACTAAGTACCACTTAAATATGTACCAATTGAAGGATCTTGAAAACAAGATAGGGGCCGTGTACAGTATTACGAACCGTGATTCGTGCCCGCTGAACTGCCACCGACACGGAGAATGCTGCATTCCCATGCAAGCCACAAACGAGTACTTAGTACTGTGCTTGCCCGAATATCGTTAACTCGTATTGTGCTTTGCAATGATTTTGCCCACCATTTTAGACGCTAAATAAGGCAAAGCAAATATGTGTGAAAAAAGATACACGACCTGTTAAAATTATGCATAAATCCACCTCCTCATATATACATATATATCGACTTGGGACAGCCTGTCAGCAGCCATGCATTGGGCCAGTACACCACCGTCCATGATCACCAGCACGTCCAACCTCTATGCATAATTGCCGTGTATCTAGGTGCTTGTGGATAAAAGCCGACAGAATTGTGGTGCTTTTAGCGTAGTTCTAGGCCTCCACCCAAGTATGCACCTCGATTTATCGTAAATCTAGCAGGTGGTCGCTATAAATACAGCAAATCTCGCCTCATATTGCCAAAATCATTGCAAAGCACAATAATTCACGCTATCAGTACAGATGACCACGGAAAAATGCGCCATCGCTGACCATCATCCTCCATAGTAAGCCGGAGGCTACTAAAAAATACGCCACTCACGCTGATTGGCCGAAAGCATTATTTGCGTTCTAGAAAAGGGTCGATTATGTATAGAAGGACAAGTGATCTCACAAAAGAAAGTCCATATTGTTTGTGGTTATTGAGCTCGACAGCTTTAAAAGCTGCGGAGAAGCAGTTCTCTTAGACAAAACCTATTGTTTCATTCTACAATAACTAGCGGAGCATCACGGTCGCTACGCTCATGTTGTTTTAGGGGTCGACCCCCAAAACTATGCTGACCACAGAGTTTTGGACGACGTCCCCACTTGAGGAATTTGAGTCGCTTGCAAATTCTAGCGCTTTATGTCCCCTTTCACGCTCCCCGATTTGCTGGCTATTTTGCAAACAACATAAGTACCATTCATACGTTGTTATTAACGGTAGACTGATACACCTGACCTGTGGTTCGAATGCCAGAACACTTGTATTTTACTTACTTAGGTAAGTGTAATAGCAGAATGTGCACACTGGCACAATGAAAAGTGAATAAGGGGTTAACTTTCGATGTTTCAATTTCGTGGTGTGTTCATGTTCAGAGTGAAAATACGAGCGAATTATTCCTGTAACCTTTCGCGATCCATGTTGAAATTCTTCCTCCAGATGTCATCTACACCCAGCCGCAATGGCCAATGTTGCTGCCGCGACTATGACATGCACGGCTGTTCAAAGCTGTTAGTCTGCACGCGTAGGTAGATAACCTCATGCACGTTAAGCGCAATATGGAAACATATCTAATGAACGATAACTAGCTCAAAATAATGTAGTTGAGCCCGATATCGTACCTTCACACATGCATGTAGGGTATCAAAGCAGAGCTGTGACGCCCGAGATCGACCCAACAGAACTGTAATTGAGTGGGCTAATGCATTTGCTTAGTCAAACATCTTTTCATGAGCAACGCAATGAATGAATTAACGCAGACTAGAAAGGAGCAAATAATCGGCGCCTTTAGCGTGCAGGAAGGACTTGGAGCTGTCTGATTTCTTCAAAGCGAAGTAGCAGGCGAGCTCGAACGGGACAAAAGAGAGCCATTGTTGTTACCAAGAAGCACCGACACGGACTCCGGCTCGTACACCCCAGCTCATCGTCCAGCTCGTCATCCGCGCATAGCCATCAATGTAATTTAGAGAAGTTGCTGCTCGACAGTACCCGGTCCTCAGCATGCAAAGCTGCTTGCTACTTGGCGTAGCGTTGGCGCTTCCTTGAGGCTCTGCTTGTTGATGCTTGGACTCTCTGTTGTGCGCTGGTCAAGCGATCGAGAAGGGCCGCAGACTTCTTACCAACGGCCGCAGAGCGACCCTTCTTACGACAGCATAAGGTTTGAAAGGCAAATAGGCTTAATAAAGGGTCCTAAGCGGGTCCAAATAAGGGTAAAATGTCACGCTTAAGTCTATTTCTGATGTCCTCCATACTAACGGTCGAATTTGCTGTTTCATAACTTCGACCCTCTGGTTTTATGGCATCTAAAGATAGTGACGTCGGTTCAGCTCAGAAAAATCCGTGCCGGTACCACCTTTCGATAAGCAACCAAATGTTGTTTAACCGAGGTAGTTTTTTCATTTTTTGGTCCCCGTGTGAGCGATTCTAAATTGTGACCCTAACCCATTCGCAGAATTAATGTAAAAAGTAAAGCGGAGTGTATATAAGAGACGTAAAAACTCCATAAAACGGAGTCTCATGATTATACGGGGGGGACTTCGTCCCCAACAATCAATATACATGACGGGTTCTTGTGCGCTTTCTCAGTGCTCAGGCCAGTCTATGCTTAAAAAGAACCAATTCTGGCATACAATAATAGCAACATTGACAGAGCGTTAGTCTGATGGTAACTTAGTGCCTTGGGTATAAACAAACGTATGCTTAGATGCACATTCCCACATCGATGAGGTGTTTATAGGCTCGCAGAGCTACTCCAACCATTATTTTAGGAGAACCTCATTGGCTATAAATACATGTGACTATTTGTATCGGATCAGTCATCTGGATTTGTCGCATGGCGTATTTTTTGGTGGAGCGTATTTTTCCGTCGTTATCTGTAATTCCGGACCGGAATCCGGAAACCTGTCAAACCTGCAATGTTCTTCCAGTACAGTTACAGCAAATAGGGGTTCAATGTCGCGCTGACGTAGACACGCCCAAGTATGATTTTGATGTTGGAGCCCAGCCATGGCTCAAGCACCCTGTGCTTTGAGTCACAACGCAATTTGCTGCAAAGGAACAAAAGCTCGTATCGGGCAGTACAATATCCATGTTCGGCCCTGATCGGTGTCCGAAGATCAAACTCTCGCCCGAGGACCGCGCGCTGTACGACAACGCCGCGAGGAAGTTCCTGCAAGACACGGTGGCCTGTGGTCTTTTTTGCTGTTGAATGCAAAAGCGATAGTGTATTGAATGCAGCTTCGCGAAGCTCCTGCCGGTTGGTTTCTAGAACGACTGCTAGCACGGCGACTCCTGGCAAGGATCGCCATACGTCCGTTGTAGATCCTGCGTCCGTTGTAGATCCTGCGTCCGTTGTGGATTCAAGTCTGAAACTACTCCACACAGCCCCCGAAGACTTGATTATGCTCTGTTGCCGTCTTGCAACGTCTTGCGGTATTTCTTGAGCTTGGTGTCCGAGCAAGTGTCGACGTACCGATCGACGATTTCTGGTACTGCATTGAAGATACCACCGAACTCTTCCCATGAGTCCTCCGTGTCCTCCAGTCCTTGTCAGCTCACGAGCAACTGCCATTTCTTTGCCTGGCGGTTATACCGCCCATCTCGTACTGCTCGGACGCCCAGCTTTATCCCTTGGAGAGCGACATGGTGCTTGAGCTCTTCGGTGACATCGAGCGTTCCGTCCGCGTAGTGCTTTAGTCTGATGGCATGAACGTCGAACTGCTCACCAGTTAGCAGGTGCTCTATCATGTAGCTGGTAGGGAGCTCTTGGACAATCCGGAACGGTCCGACCCACCGGACCATCAGCTTCTTCCCCGACATCCGTAGGTCTGCTCTCGACCACAACACAAAGTCGCCGACTGAAAATGCACATTCCCGGCCCTTCTTCGCTGCTTGTTGTCGTAGTCGGCGCTGCTTCTTCGCGTCAACTACTTCTGCATGGAGTTCGCGTAGACTGTTGCGCAGTGAGTCTAGCTGATCCTCGTATTGATGTAGGTCCCCTTGCGCTACTTCATGCGCTGTCGAACCCGCTCTTGGCTTCAGGACTACGCTCACGATGGGCTCACGGTCCAGCCCGGTGAAAACTTCTCACTTGGTCTGATGGTGAACGAGGTGCATACTCGCAAGCGCTCCAGAGTATTGCAAACTCGGCCAAACTCTATTTTCCCGAAGATAAGGCAACAATTTGTCTGCTGACTGACGCCAGTGACTACGGGTGGTCAATTATCCTGACCCAGGTTCGAGATTGGAGAGATGGAGTTCCAGTTGAAGAACAAGCCCATGAACTTTTGATTTGCCAAGGTGGTGTCTTTAGAGGAGCACAAGTGCACTGGTCAGTCGTCGAGAAGGAAGCCTACCCCGTGGTTCGAGCGTGTATCTCATTGGATTACATCCTGGAGAGAGAAGGAGGGTTCAAAGCTTTCTAGACCATTCTAATTTGATTCAGATTTTCTCGCCTTTAGAAGACGTCAACAAGCACACCCGAGGCAAGTTACTCCGGTGGGCACTGCGCATTTCGTGTTTGCGATACACGATTGAGCATATCGACGGCGAACGGAACCTGTGGGCGGATATAGTATCGCGGTGGACGCCGCAGGGACAGCCACCACAGCGAGGAATCGTTCAGGTGAAGGCAGCACGGGTGGGTAATGGGACGACACTTTCGAGGCTGCGACCACTGCAGGACGAGCAGTTCGAGTGCCAACATTGGAGTCGGTCAAGAAGTCACAGACCGCCGCAGATAAGCCAGGTCCAGGATTTGAGCAGGACGGGAATGGTATTTGGACTGCAGGCGGTAAAATATGGCTGCCATCCAGTGATGAGGGTCTCGTTACGCGTGTGATGATTATTGCTCACTTTAACAGGAAGAAGTGCTGTCTTGGGGGAGGGCGTGCGGAACTAAGAGTGCCGCCCCCGCAGTTCAGGCGGATGGAAGCTTCGCGAAGCCTCCACAGCCGCCCTACATCTGCATATCTAATTTAACTTGGTTTCACTATACCTACGGTGAGTCGTACCTACAGTGACCTCCTATTGGCTTACCTTTCTACCAATCAGATACACTCACCCCTTCTCTGGCTGCGCGCCCTTCCGACTTGTCATTCCCGAAAAAGACAGAGAACCGCGACGCTTCCGGCTGTCGCCTGAGGAATTAGTCCGACCTCGCTTCTCCTTCGCCTCGGCCTGGTTGTTGGAGGCTTGGATTGGTTCCTTGGGCTGATGGTTGTGTCGCAAGCGGTTTCTACTGCTGCCGGAATGCAGTCTCCTGCTTCCGCGCGTTCTGCCTCGCCTCCAGCGACGGCTGATCATGATGTTGAGGCTCCGCCGTCTGCGTCGCCTCTGGCGACCGCAAATCGATGGTCCGTCCATGCTTCCGCCTGGCGCCGCCACGCCGGCCGCGCCGGCAGACTCTGAATGCGCCGCCGTGCTCGCGCAGATTGTCGATGTTGTGGCCGCTGCTGGTGAAGACAGCGATGCTGACTCCGGTCTTGACGAAGAGTTGGTGCGTGTGTGGGAAGAATTAGAGCTCACCAGTCGCTCTCCCGGTCTTGGCTCTCCAGATTCGGGCTCGGCGTCCCCGGCGCCGCCGCCTGCGTCGCCAGCGCCGCGTGAGGTTGTAGCTTCGGCTGGTGGTTTTTCTCCACCTACGCGCCTCCAGGAGTTGATCTTCATGCTCGATGTGGAAAGGTTGTCTGTCGAGGAGGCGATAGCTGCTGAGCCTGCGCTTGGGGCGACCTTTGAGGCCTCGCCTGAAGATGGATCCGGGCTTTTCGATGATAGTGACGACGATGAAGGCCTGCCTCAGGTTGACCGCTCGCGCTTGCGTCGCGGTGACGAGACTTCGACGTGGCATCCGATGCCGCTTCCTCCGGCGCCCAAAAAGCACCCGTCGAACAACCGCAAGAACCACTACGACCCGAAGAAGCCTTGGGATTACAACACTGAAGTTGACATCGTCCGTGCCTTGGATGTCAGGGGCAAGGCTCCGCACCGTTGCTACTTGGTGGAATGGGAAGGCAATCCGCTACAGCTAAGCTGGGTCTGGATGGAGCAGCTCGACAAACCGTCGACGCGCTACATGATGAGGATGGTGGACGCTTGGAAGGAATCGGGAGACAAGCGCATCTTCTGTTATTGGTACTCGGAGCGTGATTCCGCGTCGGAGGCTGGTACTTGTTTCATGGATGCTTCTCGCTCGGCCTTGTACTATCTCGGACAGCCGGATCTAGTCACAATGGAGATGTGGGATGCGTATGAAGACACGCGACCTGAAGCCATCCAGTACGGTGTGTCTCGCGACGACGTGACGGAGTTCTTCAAAGTTCTGCAGCGCAAGAGTGTGCGACGTCCTCTCCGAAACGCTCTTCCAGAGTCAAGTGCCAACATCACGACGCTCCAAGGTGTTTGCCGCAAACAAGCACCCGGTGTTTACGTCGTCAGCGCTGGCCGCAATGATGTCGGGCACTGCTTTGTCGTGGTTAACCGTGGTCCGGAGAAGCAACTTCTGGCTCTTGACAATTTCAATGCCCGCAAGAACCCGCCGGTGGACGTTCTTCCTCTGAGTTACCAGCAGTGAATTCAGCACGTGAAATGGATGGCGCAAGTGGAGCTGCAACCAGGATACAAGTGTCGCCACGGCAAGCGCAAGTCGAAGACGCAGAAAAAGCGGGAGAAGCGCATGAAGCAGCAGGTTCTGCAACAAGAGGGGATGTAATACGGGAATACATGTAGGCCTTTGAGCCCCCCTTCAGCTGATCCTGCTTCACCGTTTTCGACGCTTCTTTCGCCTTGCAGATTCAAATTCCGCGATGAGATCTGGGACTTGTGACAAGTTCTCCACTGGTTCCCAGGTTTGTTTCTCCTCGCCCACCCACTCCACAAGATATTGGATCCGCCGTTTTCGCGTTCGCTTTCCACGTAATGCCTTGACGATCTGGCCAATGCTGCCGTCCGCTAAGATTACGTCGCTTGGCCTCGACAAGCGAGTCAGCTCCTTGTACGGCTTCAATGACGCAGTGTTGAAGACGGGATGCAGTTTGTTGCCAGCCTGGATGTTGAGCTCGTACGCGTGGTTATGAATCTTCCGCACCACGGTGTACGGGCCGATCCACTTGGGTCCGAACTTGGTGGAGTTGGGCAAGCCGGAGTGCTTCGGGTTCAGATTCTGCGTGCTCAAGTATACCCTGTCACCAACTTCGAAGATCTGCTCAACACGGTTTCGGTCGTAGACGTCGCGCATCCGTTCTTGGGCCTGAGCTAACGCTTCGCGACAGCGTAAGAGAATCGCCGCCTGTCGCTCGTGAAACTCTGCTCCGCGGCGACTCTTGGGGACACTCTCAAGTTGCTCGGATGCAAGTTGAAGTGGATTCAGCGGAATGTAGCCCAGATCGGCTTCGAACGGCGCAAGCTTCGTGCTGGAGTTGACAGTTGAGTTGACAGCGAACTCAGCGTTGGCGAGATGGACGTCCCAATCATCTTGAAGTGGACCGACGAAGCACCGAAGATACTCTTCCAAGGTTCGGTTCATGCGCTCCATTTGTCCGTCACCTTGAGCGCGATGTGCAACGGTCATGCTTAGCCTTGTCCCGATGGACTTGAAGACATGCTGCCAGAAGGCGGACACGAACTTCCTGTCGCGGTCGGAGACGATATTCGTCGGCATGCCGTGTAACTTCCAGATGTTGTCGATGAAGAGTCGAGCAACACCTTCGGCGTTCACCTTCTTGGTGGTTGGCACGAAATGACACCGCTTGGTCAACCGATCGACGACGACCCAGATAGAGTCGACGCCCCGCTCCGTTCGCGGCAGATCAGTGATGAAATCCATGGAGATGGATCTCCAACGCTCGTCTGGAATACTGAGTGGCTCGAGCAACCCAGGAGGTTTCGTCAACCGCGGCTTGTTCCTCCGACAAGGCTCGCAGCCGGCGACAAACTTCTGGATGGACTTCAACATCTTTGACCAGTACCAATGGCGCGCCAGTGTCAAGTACGTACGTTCCGCACCGGGATGGCCTCCGTAGTTGGTGTCGTGACACTCGCTGATAATTGTCTGTCGCAACTTCACATCGTTGGGCACGACAATCCGTGGAGCGTCATCTGCAGGCGTTTGATACCACAGTAACCCGTTCGCTTCGGAGTAGCAGCGGTATTTCTTGTGCTGCTGGTGTTCGCGCTTTGGTTTTGAGTCGGATTTGCGTCGCTTGATTGCTGTCAAGATTGCTTGGACATCACGATCTTTCTTGTACGCTTTCTTGATGCGCGTAATCAGCTCCGAGTCACCCGTTACTTCGCTGATCGCGAGGCTGAAGGATGTGCCGTCGAAGCTGGTCACCCGTAAGTCGTGGAAGAACTTCGTCTCCAGTTGAAAGTCTGACCTTCGACTTAACGCGTCTGCGATGCCATTCTTCGCACCGGGAAGGTACGAGAACGTCGGCTGGTATTCCGCAAGGATGTCGTACCAGCGAGAGAGTCGACGGTTGGCCATCTTCTGGGTGAACAGTCCTTCGAGACTTTTGTGATCTGTCTCGACGATGGGTGGTTTGTCCAGGCAGTAGATCCGAAACGCTGCCAGCGCATGAACGATCGCCTGCTGCTGAGTCGGATAGTTGAGCTCCACCGACTCCATCTTCCGGTTTGTGTACGCTATCGGGCGCTCAACTCCGTCCACCACTTGAAAAAGGACTCCACCGACAGCAAACTTGCTTGCGTCGGTACGCAGATGCATGGGGCTGCTGAAATCCGGCAAGTGCAATACTGGCTGGTTGCACAGTCGCCGCTTCAACTCCTTGAAGTTCTTCAGCTGCTCGTCGCTGAGATGAATCTTGGCGTTCCGCTTGTTCTTCTTCTTCAAGAGCGCAAACATGGAGGCTGTCAGAGATGCGTACTCTGGACAGAATCGCTGGACGTAACCTGTCAAGCCAAGGAAGCTGTGAAGCTCTTCTTGCGTCCGTGGTACAGGCCAGTCCTTGATGGTCTGCACCTTGTCTGGATCCATCCGAACTCCATTTCGCCCTACGAAATCTCCGAGACACGGGATCTCGTCGGAGCAGAAGCCACACTTGGACAGCTTGACGTACAACTTGTTATCACGCAAGATGTCAAGTGTTTTCCGCAGTGCGTCCAGATGGTCCTCGATCTTCGGTGACTTGGTGAAAACATAGATGTCATCGTAGAACGACTTCGTGTTCTTCAAGTCTCGAAAGAGCTTCGATGTCAATCTGTGCATCGTTGCTGGCGCGTTGCAAATTCCCATTGGAAGAACGAGATACTCCCAGAGACCGTTCGGCGCTTGGAATGCGGTAAACTTGATGTCTTCTTCCCGCATGCGCACTTGGTAGTACGCGGACATCAGGTCCATCGTGGAGAACCAGTACGCACCGGACATGGTGTCAAGGATGTCTTCCTTCCTCGTCATCGGGATACTTTGACGCACGGTGTTCGAATTCAAGTACCGGTAGTCGTGAACAATTCTCCAGCCAACTGGTTTCCGGACACAGAATGTTGGGGCTGCGTGGGGACTGATGCTTGGTCGAATGAGCTTCTTCTTCACCATGTCTTCGACCCAGCGCACGATTTCACGCTGCTGCTCCGGCGACTGTCGCCACTGCTGCCGGTACATCGCCATATTTGGATCCTTCACATCGATCCAGTGTTCGATGTCACGCTTCTCTGGTAAACCTTCGGGTAGTTCTGGACGAAACACGTTGTCCTTATACTCCATGAGAAGATTGAAAGCTGGATTCTCTCGGAAGGTGTCCCAGTCTGTCTACAGATAGCGTTGTGCTTTCGCACTCCCAACGTTGTCGGGCTGATCTCGGCGTTGCAGTGAACGTGCAACTTGCTTGATCGTCTCGTTCGATAGCACCAACATGAAGTCAGGCTCGTCGCTCGTCTTGGTCTTGATTCTCAGGAACTTCCGCAACTTCTTGCGCGTGATGTATTTGGTCTGTATACCACTCTCGTCGACAACTCCCATTGTGAACATCTTCTCCACGGCGTTGTCTCCACCCCTGGTACTGCTGCTTCCATCAGCCTCGACTACAGTACACTCGCGCTCAGACGTCGCAACGTCGTCGTCTCCAGCTGAACTCTTGCCAGCTTGCGCGTCATCATGTCGTCCGCGGACAACACTTGGGGATTTCTTCTGCACTGCGTCACCAACAGCTTCAACCGTGAGCTTCACATCCGTTTCCAGCGCGGCACCTCGACAGGAATCGGGTCTTTTCGCCGACAGGCCTTTCGCCTCGACAGATCTCCGAAGCCCGGAGGTAATCACCGGTCCGCCTTCCTCGATCGGCTCACAGGTCTTCCCTGTTCGCTTCCAGTGCAGAGTCCTCGTTCTCGTTCTTTCGATTCGTCGACCTCTCCAGTCAATATGTGGTTGCATGTCTTCGAAGAATGGTATTCCAAGAATGCAATCGAATTCGTCTGGAATCGGGTAGACGACTGCCACACACTTGTAGGCGTCGTCCAGCCTCGAGACCAGAATCTCTATCAGCAGAATTTCAAGCTCCGCCTCGACAATTTGGTTGTCTCCCAGCTTGACACGAATGTTCTTGTCGCTGAACTTGGTTGTCTGAAGCTGGTGCTCCTCGACCCAACGCTTGGATACGTAGATCGTGGTGGCTCCACAGTCCAACAACATGCTTCGTGTCGCGAGACACTTGTCATCAACACTGATTTCACCTGTTACGGAGAACAGTGGACGTGACTTGTAGACCAGAGGGTTTTCGCACAGAACGTTCAAGCTGATATTCTCAATCTTTGGTGTCCCGGTTACGCTCACGCCCACGCCAGGACCCTCATTCACTGACGTGGTTGCTCGTTTCCCTGCTTCTCTTGCTCCTTCTTCCAGAGGAAGCAGTTGGCCTTGATGGGGTCAGGCTTCTTGCGGTGATAGCAGGTGCGGCCTTCAGTACGCTTGGAGTCAGACCTCGGCTTGAACCGTCCCTTGCCGCGGAAAGGTTTCCCTTTGAATGGCTTGTCTTGCTTGGGAGCTTGATCAGCGAAGATCTTCCTCTTGTCTTGGCGGGACTGGCGGTCGCGCACGTCGTCCACAAAGTGCGTAACTTCGTACTTGATCGCCAGATCCATAGCCGCGCTCAGCGTCTCTGGGTTCTCGAGCTTGACGTAGCTACGGGTACGAGGCTTGACACCGTTTGCGTAGCTTAGTACCTGGTCAAGTACACTCATGCCCTCAACTCGGAAGATAAGAGCAGAGTACTCGCCGTTGTAGGTCTCGATGTCCGCCGTTTGCTTGAGTCGCTGCAGCTTTTCTCGCAAGACGGCCTGGTAGTTCGAAGCTTCCAAGTGTTGGAGCACATGCTCACGGAAAATCCCCCACGTGTGCTCCTCACTTCTCGTCGTCGATGACCAGTGCAGGAACCATCCTGAGGCCGGCTTTCCATCGCCGACCCGGCGATACCCGGCAGACGCGCGCTCGCGTCTTCGATTTGGATTCCGTTGATGCGACAGGCGTTTTCGATCTGGAACAGCCATTCGCGAACGTCTCCCCCCCCGCTTGCCGGTGAACTTAGCAGATTGGTGGGCACTCGCGTGCGCTCTGCCATCGCTTGATTCAGCCGGTCGATCTCGGCTCGTAGCTGGGCGTTCGTCGGCATGGGCTTCTTGTAGTCAGGTTGCTGGGACCAACAAGTGCTACCAGTTTAACAGGAAGAAGTGCTGTCTTGGGGAGGGCGTGCGGAACTAAGAGTGCCGCCCCCGCAGTTCAGGCGGATGGAAGCTTCGCGAAGCCTCCACAGCCGCCCTACATCTGCATATCTATTTTAACTTGGTTTCACTATACCTACGGTGAGTCGTACCTACAGTGACCTCCTATTGGCTTACCTTTCAACCAATCAGATACACTCACTGTGGCGTACGAGCACACCGCGGAGCGGACGCTATGCTACAATTACTCAGCGATGAGTTCGTGATAGCAGACATCCGGAACCGTGTCGAACGATTTTTGGCTGACTGTTTGTTGTGCAAGCATGTCAAGGGCGGGATGCTAATTCAGCGTCCGTGGAATAGCACACACACGGCGACTCGGCGGAACGAATTGCTGCATATGGACTTCCTGTCCATGGGGGACAGCTACGGCGAGTCACAGTACTTGCTTGTCCTAAAGGATGATCTGTCCCATTACTGTGAGCTCGTGGCATGTCAGAGTGACGACGGGCTAGTAGCCGCCACGGCAGTACTCGACTGGTACAAACGATTCGGATTGCCAGAGACGTGGATGTCGGATAACGGATCGCACTTCCGCAACACTCTCATGGGCGATCTCAAGAGCAGGCTAGGGGCTGAGCAGCGATTTGTTCCTGTTTATTCGCCCTGGCTTAACGGCACAGTGGAGCGCTTGAATCGGGATATACTTCAGGTCGTTCGTGTACTCCTGCTCGAATTTCAACTCGACTCACGAAACTGGGAATATTTACTACCGGTCGTGCAATCCAACTTGAACCAGACACCAGTCCGTTCCTTAATGGGGAAGTCCCCGTTGCTCTTGCTGAGTGCTTGTTTCTGCTGCGGTTCACCAGCGCTCCATTGAGCTTCGACTGCATCGGCTCAAAGACTCGTGCAAAGTCAATCACGCTGTCTCGAATCCAGTTGCATGCACACAGAAAACGCTGGAGGTCGGCTGCCGTTTGAGGCAATGGCAACGACACTAGAGCCGACAGTCGCTCCGGGTCCTGCCGGATGCCTTGGCCATCGATGATCCGGCCGCATTATGACACCTCAAACGCCATCAGCACACTCTTCTTCGCGTTCAATTTCAGGTGATGCTTGGCCGTCAACTCATAGAACAGTCTCAGGTTCGCCAGAAACTCTTCCTCCGTCCGGCCGTAGACAATAATGTCATCAATCCAGATGAGAGCTCCTTTGTACAGCAGTGGCTTATATACTGTCTGCATCTGATTCTGGAAATGTAAGGCGGAATCTGTCGCTCCTTGCGGGACACGTAGTGGCGTGTAGACACCATCATGTGTCATAAAGCTGAACATCTCCTGGCACTCCTCCGCGAGCATGATCTGCCAGAATCCCTTGAACATATCGAACTTGGCAATGAACTTCATGCCCGAGACGAACTTCAAAATAATCGAGAAGTGCGGCATGGTACCCGCAATTGGCACTGTCTTGTTGTTGATCTTGATGTAGTTGTTCGTCACCCTGAAGTCTCCGCTACTACCGGGCTTCAGCACTGGCACTGCATTAGATGCCCACTTACTGAGATTATTTTTTCGCACCAACCCGAACTCAAGCAGCTGAGCGACGTGGACTTCGAGGAATTGAAGCTGGGCAGGAGGATATCTGCGAGGCTGCAGCGAACAGGCTCTTCTCCCTTCTTCAGCGTGACAACCAGGGGTTTTACCAGTGCTGGCTCATCATGTCCGATCCGTGTCCGATACAGTCTGCTGAACTCCCTGCTGAGCATAATTACATCATCTCGAAAGTCCTTGTACTGGGAGTCACTTAGCACCTTCTTCACCTCCTCACACATGCGATCCAACTCAAACTCAATCTCTGCATCCACGGTTTCACCCACCTCAGGTTCATCAGGAAAATCATCGTGATTAAGCTCAATACTGGTATTTGCGAGCTGCTCGAACGCGCGCTTCACGTCAATGCCCAGTCGTTTCATCACTTTTCGGCTCAGAAGGAATTGTTTTTCACCTTCCACCACCAGACAGTCGAGCTTGTAGAGATTCACTGGCCCTGCAGACGTGTGCGGATCTGCACGTCAATCTGCGCTGCTTCATGACAAAATGTGACATTGCCGCCGACTCCTTCTACTGGTTCAGGTTCGAGTAGGCGTGTAGTCGTAAGTGTGTGGCCCATCGCCCGCACCTGGTTCACTGGCAGTGAATCACTGCATCCGCCGGGAGAATGCACTTGTCTGCTCCCGTGTCTGGACACATCGATATCTCCACAGCTCCGTTAATAAGGACTGTATACTCCTCGTCATCACTGCCTTTTGCTGGAGATGCGCCTTCTTCTGCTCCACCCCCACATTCCTGCTGCTTACCAATGACCGCTCTCTTCACCTTCCAATTCTTGGACTGATGTGCCTCCCGTGCAGCTTTCTTCTCATCAGGTGTGGCGACCGGGCAATCCCGCAGCCAATGTTCTCCCTTACAATGCAGGCATCCCGTGCGCGGCGGCGGTCGTCCTTTAGGGCGACTACCTTGTTGGGGCCGTGCAACGTCGCTGCCTCCTGCGTGTAGCGTTGCTTGGATGCTGCCCTTCGGGCTCTGTTGCACCGTTTCACGACGATTATTCCCCGGCACAGACACAGCCTTGCCGCTCTTCCGGTTACTTGATTTAGACGTTGTGTGCGCAGCATCAGCTTGTCGGAAACGATTGTAGAATAATTGCTGCAGCTCAGCACGTTCGAGTATCAGTTTGTGCAGTAACTGATCGTTAATGCGGATGTGGCGAAACTTGACTAACTCGAGCATCCCTTTGATCTCGTCCCGCAGCATGGGTGGCGACAGGTTATCGACCAGAATCTTGGTCCTCTGCTTCATCCGTGCCACATAGTCATCGTCTGTCGGGGAGCCACGGCCCAGATTCTCGTGGAAGCCGTTGTCGGCAATGATTTTCTCGAACTGCCGGAAATACTTGGACACACGGTCAGGCACATCCTTGACCGTCAGGTCCATCTTTAGCTGTTGAGCGAAAAGCGCTGAGGGATTCGCGAGATAGTCGCGATTCGTGGTCTCGCACCTCTCCTTGACCTTGCTCATGATGTCCTCGTCCGTGATCTGCGCCTTGTCCTTGCCAATCTCGTATGTAGCGAGGAACGTCATCATGTCAGGATGAATAGCACTGCGTACACTCCGAACGACGGCCTTGTAATCTTCGCCCGTCCACTCGCAGCGCTCCCTCACGTTCTCCTCATACTGCTCTCGTGCCCTCCGCCACTTCACTAGCGATGCTTGGCCCCAGTCGACCAGCTTTGGCGGCACGATGTACTCGTAGACGGGCGGCGGAACCGTCATCTCCGCGTCGCCGTCGCTATCCAGCCTGAAGCGTGACGACATCTTGGTCTACTTGACTATCGATTGCGAACTGCTCGCAACCAAAGTATACTTTGTGGTCTTTTGTGCTGTTGAATGCAAAAGCGATAGTGTATTGAATGCAGCTTCGCGAAGCTCCTGCCGGTTGGTTTCTAGAACGACGGCTAGCACGGCGACTCCTGGCAAGGATCGCCATGCGTCCGTTGTAGATCCTGCGTCCGTTGTGGATTCAAGTCTGAAACTACTCCACATGGCCGAGCGCGCCAAGTTCAACGCCAAGAACATCGACCCGCAGCACTGGGCCTTCGTCAAGCGCCGCAAAGAGGTCAGCGTCTTCAGCAGCGTGCCCGGGTCAACGAACCAGTCGACCATCATCATGGTGGGCACGGGCCTCATCGATGGCCGGATCGAGGAAGTCATGGGTGGACTCTACTGCGATACGACCCACGAACTTCGCACTGCTAAAGTGTTGCTAGGCTACGATCTCAAGGACGGGTCTGTGCTCAACGCGCACGAGCGGCGCACACCCGAAGACCCGTTCCGCTTCGCTGGAATCAAGTGGTTTGCCGGGAGGTGCGCATGGGGGCTGCTCCACGATCGAGACGCTCTCACTTACGAGCGGATGGGGACGACGACCGACGCGCAGGGCCACGAGCTGACCTACCACACGTTGCAGTCTATCAAGCGGCCGGAGTGGCCGTCGGAATCCACGCCCGGTATGTTGCGCCAGCACACGGCGTCATGCTACCTCTATCGACGACACAAGCGCACCAACAAGACGGAGATTTTCCTGTGGGGATCCATCCTCAAATTCGGCTCGGCGCCAGAGAAGGCCATCCAGCTCGGCGTGGCCAGCACGTGGCTCAACGTCGTCCGCAGTCCTCGCGGCGGCCGGGCCAAGAAATTCAGCGCGCTCATGGACGAAGCCGACAGCCACCAGTGGATGCCCTCCAGGTACAGTACAATACACGTACATGTGCAGTCACGAACGAATTGCTGGCTGGCTGCGTGTCATTGCACCCGGCCGGGTCTCGCCGTCTCAACGCAAAGCTAACCTCCGATCCTCGTCCTGTTTCTCATGCAGCGCGAATTGCCACGTCTGTCGCCGCCGCAAGCCGAAGCTTGGGTCGCACGCGCTTTGCTCGGGCTGTCACCAGGTTCGTCCGCCGCTGGCCGCATCTGTAAACACAATCGTCTTGACTTCGGAGACTGACACTTGGTTGTGGACCAATCTGTGGTGGACCACGCATGAACAGAGCGTGTGCAAGGACTGCTCCGAGCAGCACTACATCTTCGAGCTGAGCAAGTCCGGTAAGGCCAAGAAGCGGTTGTTCTGCGCGCTGTGCGTCAAGAACGTCACGGGCAAGACGCACTTGGTCCCCGGATCCAGCTCGTCGCTCTCGGGGTACTACGACGCGAGCGAGTGCTCGACCGCGAGCATGAGCATGAGCAGCAGCAGCAGCGGCCGCAGCAGTCGCAGCGACAGCTTCCTCAGTCGCACGTTCAGCTTCAAGCGGCCGCTGGATCCGTTCCGCCCGCGCGTGTCTCCTTCCGACGACGAGGCCCCCGACGAGCTGGACCTCGATTGGTAGGTAGGACCGCCACCTGCCTTGGCGGCGCAGTGCGTGCCCCGACAGCGACGTGCATAGGATTCAATATAAGCACTTGGTCGCCATACAGTTCGTACAGAGTACACAGCGGAAGATGCTCAATCTCTTCCTAACTCATTCGTCTACACGAGAGACACTCGGTGGAGATTTGAATCGGAGATGCAGGTCAATCGTGTGGTGGTGATGCAGCGTGCAATTGAAAGCGAACTCGTTCAGGAGCGTGTCGTATGCAGCCAACTCGGTCTGTACTGGATTCCGTATCTAGGGTACGAGGATAATACTGGTATTATAATAGGGTATAGTATCCCGGAGAACGCCACAGCGCATTCCAAGGTTTTCTAGACGTCTTAATTAGAGTTAAACTGGGGAAAAGGACAGAGATCCCACTTTGCAGAAGCTTGATGAGACGAAACCCGCGCAAACGTCGAGTCAGCGGCGGCGAGGCTGTCCATCGACTGCATTAATAATCTGTTCGTGCATCGAAACTGTCTATGCATACCGTCGAAACCATATCCATACAAGTCTTCGGAAACACGCTTGCTGAAGGATTTACTGAAAATTTTCCGACTCCTATCGCTTCTAGGATACGAGAATAATACTGGTATCCCAGAGAACGACGGCGCTGATGACAAGAGGTTGCTGCGCATATTCTCGTAACTATACTGTACAACACCCTAATCGTTTACCAGCGTTTTGAAGGCGATGCATGGATATGGTTTCGACGGTATGCATAGACAGTTTCGATGCACGAACAGATTATTAATGCAGTCGATGGACAGCCTCGCCGCCGCTGACTCGACGTTTGCGCGGGTTTCGTCTCATCAAGCTTCTGCAAAGTGGGATCTCTGTCCTTTTCCCCAGTTTAACTCTAATTAAGACGTCTAGAAAACCTTGGAATGCGCTGTGGCGTTCTCCGGGATACTATACCCTATTATAATACCAGTATTATCCTCGTACCCTAGATACGGAATCCAGTACAGACCGAGTTGGCTGCATACGACACGCTCCTGAACGAGTTCGCTTTCAATTGCACGCTGCATCACCACCACACGATTGACCTGCATCTCCGATTCAAATCTCCACCGAGTGTCTCTCGTGTAGACGAATGAGTTAGGAAGAGATTGAGCATCTTCCGCTGTGTACTCTGTACGAACTGTATGGCGACCAAGTGCTTATATTGAATCCTATGCACGTCGCTGTCGGGGCACGCACTGCGCCGCCAAGGCAGGTGGCGGTCCTACCTACCAATCGAGGTCCAGCTCGTCGGGGGCCTCGTCGTCGGAAGGAGACACGCGCGGGCGGAACGGATCCAGCGGCCGCTTGAAGCTGAACGTGCGACTGAGGAAGCTGTCGCTGCGACTGCTGCGGCCGCTGCTGCTGCTGCTCATGCTCATGCTCGCGGTCGAGCACTCGCTCGCGTCGTAGTACCCCGAGAGCGACGAGCTGGATCCGGGGACCAAGTGCGTCTTGCCCGTGACGTTCTTGACGCACAGCGCGCAGAACAACCGCTTCTTGGCCTTACCGGACTTGCTCAGCTCGAAGATGTAGTGCTGCTCGGAGCAGTCCTTGCACACGCTCTGTTCATGCGTGGTCCACCACAGATTGGTCCACAACCAAGTGTCAGTCTCCGAAGTCAAGACGATTGTGTTTACAGATGCGGCCAGCGGCGGACGAACCTGGTGACAGCCCGAGCAAAGCGCGTGCGACCCAAGCTTCGGCTTGCGGCGGCGACAGACGTGGCAATTCGCGCTGCATGAGAAACAGGACGAGGATCGGAGGTTAGCTTTGCGTTGAGACGGCGAGACCCGGCCGGGTGCAATGACACGCAGCCAGCCAGCAATTCGTTCGTGACTGCACATGTACGTGTATTGTACTGTACCTGGAGGGCATCCACTGGTGGCTGTCGGCTTCGTCCATGAGCGCGCTGAATTTCTTGGCCCGGCCGCCGCGAGGACTGCGGACGACGTTGAGCCACGTGCTGGCCACGCCGAGCTGGATGGCCTTCTCTGGCGCCGAGCCGAATTTGAGGATGGATCCCCACAGGAAAATCTCCGTCTTGTTGGTGCGCTTGTGTCGTCGATAGAGGTAGCATGACGCCGTGTGCTGGCGCAACATACCGGGCGTGGATTCCGACGGCCACTCCGGCCGCTTGATAGACTGCAACGTGTGGTAGGTCAGCTCGTGGCCCTGCGCGTCGGTCGTCGTCCCCATCCGCTCGTAAGTGAGAGCGTCTCGATCGTGGAGCAGCCCCCATGCGCACCTCCCGGCAAACCACTTGATTCCAGCGAAGCGGAACGGGTCTTCGGGTGTGCGCCGCTCGTGCGCGTTGAGCACAGACCCGTCCTTGAGATCGTAGCCTAGCAACACTTTAGCAGTGCGAAGTTCGTGGGTCGTATCGCAGTAGAGTCCACCCATGACTTCCTCGATCCGGCCATCGATGAGGCCCGTGCCCACCATGATGATGGTCGACTGGTTCGTTGACCCGGGCACGCTGCTGAAGACGCTGACCTCTTTGCGGCGCTTGACGAAGGCCCAGTGCTGCGGGTCGATGTTCTTGGCGTTGAACTTGGCGCGCTCGGCCACCGTGTCCTGCAGGAACTTCCTCGCGGCGTTGTCGTACAGCGCGCGGTCCTTGGGCGAGAGTTTGATCTGCGGACACCGGTCGGGGCCGAACATGGCTACTAACTTGTTGCTCGAGCCTCTTTCCCGCGCGGCGGCGAATTGCGTTGTGAGCGCTTGGAGCCGCAGCATGGGACGGCCATCTTAGTCTGCATTGTCTATCGGGCGCCATCAGCGCCATGTGTGACTGCCTCACGCGCTTGAAGTCCCGAAGTCAGCTCAGCAACGGGGACACACATACTCGTCTGACTCAGCACCCGACTTTGCAATTCGACGCCGGCCAACGTGACGGGCGAACATCCATCAAAAGGGTGCCTCACCATCGCATTCGTGGAGGTCATGTTTGAGTCGCTACTACCGGTGGTCCATGGCGACGCTGGGCCAACCGCTGACTAACAACTTGGCAGCACCACGATGTGAAGCTTCGGTAAGCTTGGCCGAATTCGAACAAGTGATACCATAGTATCATGGCACCCGAAGTCTCCACTGAAGGCCTCACTCTCCGGTACGAAAAAGTTTTCACGCTGGCACCCAGCACGCCCCAAGTCCAACACGATAACGGTCCATGGCAATCGAAGCTTTGCGCATCAGCAGCCCTCGGACGCGACACCTATCGCAACCGCACTAAGTCCCTACGCACAGTTCGCGATGAAGTTCATCAGGCCGGGGCCGCCTCGTCGCGCGCCAAAGTTCCCTACGCACAGTTCGCTGTGCGCAAGTTCCTTGCGCGCTCTGCGCGCTCGCGACTGCACCAAGTCCCTACGCACAGTTCATCATCTGCTGGTGCAAAAGTGTATCCGCGCTCAAGTTGAAGCAACTTCTTGCTCAGTGGGAACCTGTCCACTGCATTCGCACTTAAGTCGCACTTTAGAGTCGCTGAATACCAGCCCCACGTCACTCGACGGGATCATGTCACCAGCTCCGAAGCTCTTCGTGTTCGGCCTCGGCTACTCCGCGTCGCGCGCGGCCCGCGCCTTCCACGCCGCGGGCTACTCCGTGTCAGGCACGGTTCGCTCCGTGTACGCGGCCACTCAACTGTGCCAATGGGACCCGGCCGTATTCCGTTTCGAGGCATCGGAGACCTCTCCCCAGAACGTCTTCCTCTTCGACGGTGACGAGTGGAGTCCCAACAACTCGCAGGCGCTCGAGGACGCGCTGAAGGGCGTGACACACGTGCTGGTCTCAGTGCCGACGGGCCGCGTGGATGGCCAGGAGGACCCGGTCCTGGCCGCTCTGGGCGACCGCCTCATCCGCGCCACGAAGGACTCGGTGCAGTGGGTCGGCTACCTGTCGACCATCGGCGTGTACGGAGAGACCAACGGCGTGGCCGTGGACGAGTCGGCCCCGGTCGGCTCGGCCGTGAAGCGGTCCCAGATGCGGATCAAGGCCGAGCGACTGTGGCTCGACTCCGGCCTGCCGGCCCACGTGTTCCGGATCGCGGGCATCTACGGCCCGGGCCGCGGAACGATCATCAAGGTGCGCAGCGGGACGGCGTCGAGGATCCACATCCCGGGCCGCGTGTTCAACCGCATCCACGTGAACGACATTGTCAGTATTCTGTTGGCCTCGGCGGCCCGGCCGAACCCTGGAGGTATCTACAACATGTGCGACGACGAACCGGCCCCAGCCGATGCAGTCACGGCCTACGCGTGCGAGTTGCTGGGAGTGGCTGTGCCTCCGAGCCAGTCGTGGGAAGAGGCCGAGAAGAACATGAGCGCCATGGCCAAGAGCTTCTACGCCGAGAGTAAGATCTGCGTCAACCGGCGCATCAAGGAAGAGCTCGGGGTCAAGCTGCTGTACCCGACGTACCGTGAAGGACTGCTCGCACAGGTGCTGGAGGAGGAGAAGCTGGCCAAGGGCGAGCTGAGCGACGGAGTTCACCCACCTCCGGCCCCTATTGCTGCTGCTGGGAAGGCGCTGCAGCGCCTCGTGGTGCTGGTTAACATCGGCTCGCTGCGCGCCGAGCCGTACCTGGACCTGCGTCAGATTAGCTTCCGGCTGAGTCGTGCACTGGGTCAGCCGGTGGTTCCGTGCAGCTTCCGCTTCTCGAACCGCGTGGACCCTCAGGAGCTCAATGGCCTTGAAGCCAAGACGTTCGAGACGGTGCTGACGGAGCACCTCGCTGCTCGTGGCGACCAGCCCAGTGAGGTTGTGGTGCTGCCGCTGTTCTTTGGCAAGAGCTCGACGCTGACCGAGTTCATGCCCAAAGTGATCAACAAGGTGTGGGCCGCTGCGACTCCCGCGCCCTCGGCCCCTCTTACTGTTCGTGTTGGCGGCTGCCTGGTGGACCAAGAGAACGCGAACGACACACGCGTGGTCCAGATCCTCCTAGAGCGCATCCACGCCGTCGTTGACTTTGAGTCGGTGAACGAGGACGTGACGGTTCTCGTCGTGGACCACGGCACGCCGAACCGCGACGTTCATGAATCCCGCGAGTTCGTGGCGGAAGAGCTGCGCGGCCTGCTCAAGGCCCATCAGCACGTTAAGCTCGTGGACACGGCGTGCATGGAGCGCCGCGAAGGAGCCGAGTACGACTTCAACGACCCGCTTCTTGCCGTGGCCCTCGACCACTACAGTGTGGAGAAGGGGATCGTTGTGGTCGCCAAGATGTTCCTGTCTAATGGACGCCACGCTGGCGAGAAGGGCGACATCGAAGAGATCGTGGACGACGTCAGCGCGAGACACCCTGGTGTGGACGTCCGCGTCACGGACGCACTGGGAACGCACGAGCTACTGTCGGAGATCATGCACGACCGCTACCGTGCAGCTCTGTCCAAGGACGCCCCGGACTACACGCTGACTACGGACAAGTAAGGTAAATAGTTTTCACTTTTCCCTTGTGGTACATGTTTTCTATTTATCTAGGCTTCGTGTGGTGCTCGACGGGATACACGTGTAGCGACTCGCGTCACCTCCGCTTGAATCGTCCTTGGAAGCTCGCCATGTTGAGTACGAGCGATGCTAATGGCCTTCACGAGAAGCAGGTTATCCGCTTCAGCACGGACGAGTTGGCTCTTGAGCCGTGTTTGATCCGCCTTCAGGATGCTCAGTTGACCACGATCGCTAAGCGATGGAGACTTTCCAACCGAGTCGTCCGATTCTTCGAGCGTAGTAGAGTTTGGACGCTTGTCTCCGGCCCGCGATGAATTCAGCACACTCTGCAGGTCCTTTGAGCGCCGTTCACGTCGGTAGCGCTCAAACTCCTTCTTCACCCTTTCCAGCTCGTTCGTCTTCTCGGCGATGGCTTGCTCCTTCTCGTCGAGCACCTTCTGCCACTTGAGCAGCTTCTTCTTCCAGTCCACCACCAGCTTGCTCACGTCTTTCGTGTTGCGTTCACCCGACTCGAGCTTGTCTTTGGCCTGCTGATAGCGTCTTTGTAGATCGGACTTCGCCTGGATTAACTGCTCGCGTTCATCCAGCACCTCCCGCAGTTTGCTTTCCAGCTCAACAGCCTTGCGCTCGATCGCCGCGTAATATCTCCTCCAGTTCTTGTTCTGCTTGAACAGTGTGATGAACTTCTCTGGGACTCGAGCTCGAACGCGGTCCCGACAATTGCGAAGCATCTCGAACACTAGCTGCTCCACTGCAAAGCACACAATACACTGTTAGAAAACTATCGGAAACTGGGCGATAATATCATGAAACTCACCGTAGAAGCAGCACGTCTTGCTGTAGAGCTGCGTTTGGGTAACACGCACGCGACGGTCAATCGACGAGAGACTTGAGGTGGGGAAAGCCACTTGAAGAATACCATACACCGCTCCTAAATCCAATAAAACCCACAAGTTAGTTCCGCTCCTTAGACCTGTTTACAAGCTAAGCCAACGAACCATCGGGGGATGTGAGAGCTGACGACACCATTCCAACTGTTGGCTTGACAGCGTGCGCATTCGATCGAGATGTTGCCATCATCAATGTTGAAGTCGCATCGTCCTGCCGCAGACCGCTCAACACGAACTGGTCTACCATCGGATGGAACCGTGGATCGGACGAAACATCCGTGAGGATCAGCGTCGATCCACTTGACAGCGTGCTGCCAGCGATTCCGAGAGATGCTGGGACCTGGATGAGCTGGGTTTCCTCGCGTTGAGTCCAGAGCTCGTTGCTGCTGGGGTCAAACAGGAAGAGAACTGCAGCGCTGCCGTGCAGAATTTGAGCAAAAGTGCTGCTCACAGTCACGAACAGATCCTTCACAGTCGTAGGCTGGAAAAGTCGACGGATAAGCGTCTGCAGTGCTTGGAAGGAGGCCCCAGCTGTCAATTGCTCCTCCGCAGCCGACAACGCCCCCATTTCCTCCTTTGCTCTAGCTTCACTCTGCTCTTTGACCTTCGCTAGGGCAGCGTCGCTGCTCTGCTGCATCTGCTCGACCACACGGCGATGTCTTGTGGCATCGTTCTTGATCGAGTTGGCGTGACACCGAGAGAGGAACGATCTCATCTGACGAAGACGATGATGGTACGCGATCCAGCACCATTTGCCAAGGGTCAGTCTTCGTAGGTGCGTCGAGCTCGAATCTTGCTCAGTCCGGAGTTTTACTTGAAGTTTTGAAACCTGTTGAAGCGCTGTAAGCTGTGCGGACTTTGATTTCCAGAGACTGAACGCGATAGCACTGGACAGCCCTCGACTTGAGCTCGACAACAGGCAGCGCTTCGTGAGGAATAACCTGAGCTTAGCTTGAGTTGTAGCGTAATTCCTCCACCGCCGGATGGTTGACTGCAGATCGTGTCGCCCCCATAACTTCCTCAGAGACTCAAGCTGCCGCCACCGCAGGGCCTTGACCTTCCACAGCCAAAACGCGAGCAATCGAGCTCTTCTCCGCCGAATATGAGCCACGTTGACAAGCGCACGGTGTTTGCTCCGTAGCTCTACTAGTTTTGTTTTCCACGTCGCGAAAGCTCCCGATACTTCCTTGGAAACCATTCTCTTCAACATTATCGTGCTCAAGGCATTCAAACAGCCCAGCTGTCTGCTTCGTGCCGCCTCGACTTCCAAGCTTACAGCTGATGATCTGGACTCAGCCTCATCGAGTTTGTCTTGCAGCTCCATCAACTCTGTTGAAAGTTTATCGACACTCAACGATGCGTTTGCCAAGCGTTTACTGGACTCCTCGACTTGAACCGCTAGTTCTTCATTGCCAAACTGCAGAGACGCTATTTGACTCATGAATCGGTATCGCCTCCATCTTGACATGGCGACACGGGAATAGTATCGCGTGGTCACCGCTTGCATGCATTGAATCGACTTCCGTTGAGCCTTCGTATTCTGTACGACCGAGCACCAATTCTGCCAATACTTCGTGATCGTTGCGTGGCATTTCTCCGAGTGACGTTGCTGCGCTTGAGAACGAAGTGTTCGATTCGACAGATAAAGCTCCTTCCACGAGTGAAATGTCCGCAATAGTCCAGCTTCTTGTCGCCCCATCAGGAACTGCATTATTTTTCTGTGTTTCTCCTGCTCTTGAAGGACTCGACGTCGCTCCTGGAGGCATTTATCATACCATAGCGACAGCGCGGATCTCAGCGTCCATCTTTGAACTATAATGTCGAGTTGATCCATGGCTATGGTGATATTTCTCTCGCGATGAATCAAATGATGCCATTCTTCCAAACCGTTCTTGAGAATACGCCAACGCAGCCGCTGCTGAAGTTTGTACTGCTTCTGCTGTACAACACGACGCTGATGTGCAATAGTGTGCCATTGCCGTAATACGCTGCGAGAGAGCACGTCTTGAGAACGCTTAGCTTTCTGACCAGCAACCGACTTCACTGCACGACGATCCTGGGAGAACGAATACCAGTTAGAGAACACTTCGGCAAGGCACCGCCGTCGAGCATTCTTGTGGCTGAAGTAAACCGCCTGCCGTTGGTATCTTCGAATCGAAACCTTCAGCTTCAGTGCGTTGAAATACTTCGCCACCAATCCGCACTCCGTCAGGTACTGCACCTTTGAGGTGGATGCGTCGTGTACATCGGTGACATCAGCAAGTTTACTCTTCACATCTGAAGCAGTTTGTACCAGCGACAATATCTCTTCTCTTTGGAGCTGTAGTCGCTCCTGCTGCGTAGTTTGCAACGCCTTCAGCTGCTGCAGATGGCGGATCTGGTCTCTGATTAGAATCATTTTCCACATTGACATCGCTCGTTGCTGCTTTCGCCTCGCCACCTTCCGTAGCCAGCGTATGAAGCGCTGGTTGCGCTCCTCCTCTCGACATTTAATCGTCACATACTCCGCCCACTCCTTAAAGCTCACTATCATGAGCCGCGTTTGCTGGAACAGTATCAACTTCCTCTCTCCTTGCCGCTGCTTCTTCTTCCCCTCCACCATGGACTTCCACTCGGAGAAGCAAAACCGCATGCTGGATACAGATCGTTTCCACCAAACCTTGGCTCGAATAGCAGTCAGCGCGACATTGCGTTGGGCGAGTTGCTCTTTCGCCGCCTCTGATTTAGTGAACGCCACCCAGTGCGTGAATTGTTGCCGCATTTCCGCGTGCACGGAGGTTAGCCAGATTTGCTCCAGTGTTCGACGCAGCAAATGGTTCTTCCGTGCCAAGATTTTCCACTCGGAGAAGACCTCGCGACAAATAAAAGCTTCCGAGTTGCGAGCGAATAACGTTGAAAACACCTTCACCGCTCTGATGCGTCGTCTTGCTTCATTCCAAGCCTGGAAACACTGAATTTGCCACCAATTTGCGTAACACGAGTGCACTGTCGTCAACACAGCTCTTAGCCGTATCTGTTGGGCTGCAAAGTGCCTCCACCCCGTCAGAACGTTACGAACTTGTCGAGTCTCCAACGTGGAACGGAATGTATCTACAGCCTTGCGATGGCGAACCTGTTGCCGTACAACCTGTTGCCACGCTTTGAAGTATCGAAGCTGCGTCGAATCTCTCTCTCGAGTTAAGCATAAGGTTTTAACAGCTCCATTCAATCGCTGCGCTCGCTTATACTCCTCCTGCAAGCGAGCTGCTGTCTCCTGTAGTTGATACGCCTGTTGCACTTGCACTTCTTCAGCTTTCTCGAGCAGATCCTGTTGTGTCTTCCGGAATGTATCAAACTCAGCTTCTACTTGTTTCAGCTCCGCTTCGCGTTCTTGCTGAAGACGTGCGATTAAAAGCTGTTGCTCCTTGAGAACAATCTGTCGCTGCCACCGACTCCACGCGTGCTGCATCACATTGGTCCGGCAACGAGCAATCCATCGCCCCACGAGAACACGTTGCGCTTTACGACAGTCAACAAACTCTCGCCAACTGCCGAGAACTCTAGCCAGTGAACCGTTCCTCAGTCGAGCCACACACTTCTTCGCAACGGCGTTGCACCTCCGCTTGTGAAGCACCACACCATGCCAGCGAGTGAAGCATTCGCGCTGGAAGTTCACGTCCCTCTTCGTCTGGGCGAGGCGAGCTTCCCAAGCTTGTTGAATCAACTGTTGCTGCCGTATCTGAGCCTCGATTTTGTATTGAGCCACTCGCTCTCTCCACAAACTGTAGACGGAATACACTTGCTGTTTCAACGCGTACTTCGTCAGCACCTCGATTGCGCGTCGAAGAGAGATCCGCTCCGATCGGAAAGCCGCCCACTGCGTAAAACATCGAGCTACTCCTCGGTTCCGAATGCGGTTCACAGCGTGTAACAGAGCTGTCTTCCGTGCCTTCTCCATTAGAGCGTGCTCTTTCCACGAGTTGAAGCACTTGAGGACCTCCAGCTGACGCATTCGACCAAGGATCTGCTGTGTTAGCAAGCGCTTCTTGTGACTTTGACGCGCCGTCCAATGCCAGTCGAACACGGATCGTCGGAGCTTGAGAACCCTTAGCTTCGCTCGCACCAGATCAGAGCGTTGGTGGATCCCCTTTAAGTGTTTTGCCGTTGTTTTCCACTCATGTAGAATATCTTTCAGTAGCTGTCGGTCGGACTGTTTGGTAAAGAACCGTCCCAGTTTCTGCCGAATCGCCAGTTCCGTCGCCTTTTGAGTCTCGACATTTGCAGTAAAAGCTGTTTTTTCTTCCTCGTGGCGGGAAATAATTGCTCTGTTGGTCTTACGAGCTTCATCAAGTGCGCTCTCTAGCTCCACAATCGCTTTAGCCTGTAATTCCATCGTACCGGTCAAAGCCTCCAGCTTCTGCTCTTTCTCCGCCAACGCCAGTCGGAAAGTTTCAACACTCCACTTCCGCATACCCCAGCGGCGCAGATGACACGCCACCAATCGCTCCACCTTCAGCGCGCCACGTCGATAATCATTCGCCTTTTGACTCTCCACCTTCCAAGCATTCATCACTCGCCGGACGCTCTTCCTTGACCGCTCCTCAGCGAAAACTACCCCCTTGTGCCGTCGCTCCACGTTCTTCCGAGTCAACTCCCTCCACCGAATAAACGTTCGTCTGGTGGATTGCTGCAGCAACTTCATGGCCAGCACCGCCGCTTGATTCCCCCGTATCTTCTCCACACGCTCGTGCGCTTTACGCTCGAAGCTGCTCATCAACTTCTCCTTCTCCTCCTGCTGCCGCTTCTCCTTCACCAGAACGACCCACTTGCTCCACGCAGTCTGCACTTTATTCGTCGACCACACAGCGAGCGCATTAACAACGCGCTGCTGTCCCGCCCTGACTCTCCGCTGCTCAAAGGCCTTCACTTGCACCCTCAAGCTCTCGACGAGCTGCTGCTGCTCGGCGTGGAACTTTCTGTAGTGCTCCTTGAGCTGGCCGTACCTGATGCCGATCTCCTCCTTCTCCAGCACCACGTTCTGCAGCGTGTTCTGCATGGATTTGACCGCCATCGCCGCTCGCTTGGCTTCTAGCGGGTCGAACTCGAACCGCTCCTGGTACTTGGCCACGAGCTGCTGGTGCTGCGTCTCGCTGCTGGCAGCGCGGGCCTCGAGCTTCTGCAGCTCCAGGCGATGCGCCTGTTCCAGCCTCAGCTTCTCACTATGCAGCAGCTTGACCTCCTGCTCCAGCTCCTGAGTCTTTGTGTGCTCTGGCTCGCGCAGCTTGTCCTGCTTGGCCTGGGCTGCCAGCAGCTCGCTCTCGTGCTGGAGCCGCCGCGCTTCGTCCTTCAAGGCCTCATTCTCGCGCTGCAGTTGGATGTACGAGTCGTAGAGCGACGTCACGCATTGTGCGGACTTCCAGTTCGCCCCCAGAGCCTCCTGCTCGCCCAGCAACGCAGCAACCTGCCGCTTGTCGCCCGGCATCCAGTCGGTTAGTGAGCTGGCAACAGCTTCAACATCCGCGTCGTTTCGCACCAAATCTCGTGTGCGCCACACCTGGGGCGGATGTCGGAGAGCGGGTTCTTGTGGCCCACGGGTTCTGTCCCGAGGTGGGTCCCTTGGCTGTAGCGGCTCCGAATGGTCATGTTGAGTCATCAAGCTCTTAGTCGAGAGTGACGCTCAAGTAGACGCGCAGGACGGAGATGGAGACACTGCGCTGCACGAGGCAGTTGTACGCGAGGCAGTTGAACTCAGTGCTCGAGTTGGTGGGAAGTTGTTCGAGTGCTAGTAGTGTGGACAAGCAGAACCGCAGCGGCTGGACGCCCCTCGTGGCTGCAGCTCATCGCGACTTCGTGCAGATTGTGGAAGCATTGCTGAGGAGTGGAGCATCGACGAAGTTGAAGACGAAAGACAAGCGAACAGCTCTCCATATTGCTGCAGACGAAGGAAATGTTGAAGTGATTCGATCTCTGCTTGAGCATGGCGCTGCGGTTGACGCTGTGGGTTGGATGAACCGGACGCCACTGATGATGGCGGCGTGTCGTGGCCACAAGAACTGCGTGCGCTTATTGGTGCAGCAAGGTGCCAGCGTGACCCGGACGGACGATCTCGACCTAACGCCGCAGGAAATTGCTCTGTCCAACAGCAAGATCGAAGTAGCAGCTTCGTTGGTTTTTGAAGAAAGCTGGCACCGGAAAAAAAAAAGGAAGAGCTCTTCTTCACGTCGAAAGAAGAGGCCGAGGACCGGTTCCTGGGATTGCGACGTGGTTCACGCATCCACAGCATACATTGTACCAATATCGTGGCACAAGTTGAAGTTGACCTTCACTCACAAAAGATGGTATGCACCCATTTCGCTTGCCATCCGCTGGACTTGGACTCACATGGTATTTTCCAGCTTTGATCCAGGCAGGCACGCGCCGTTGACTTCGTCTGTGAGTGAACGTCCTCGTGGCTTTCAGCTCGCTCAGCTCTGGTTCATTCTTCAATTTGCCTCGAGCAATCCAGCCACCACCCCTCTCCAAAGCCCAGACTACCACAGCCATGATCAACCTGGTGTTCCTGCTCGACATCACTGGATCCATGGCCGACGAGTTGGCAGGCGTCAAGCAGACCGTGCGCCACCTCGTGGACTCGGTCTTCGAGGAGGACTACGCCGTCATGATCACCATCGTCACGTTCACGGAGAGCTCGCAGGGATGCTTCGTCACGACCGACAGCTTCACCGACGGAGAGGAGGCCAGGAACTTCGTCATGTCCATCAAACTGTGCACGCCTCCGGGCCAGCCGAGTGTCAACGCCAACGGAGGAGACGGCGACGAGAACCAGAAGGCGGCGCTGGCTGAGCTGCTGACGCTGGACAACACCATGCCCACCATCGCCTTCCTCATCACCGACGCCGGGCCGCACCTCCTCGCTGAGACCCGGACGCGCGAAGCCGAGCACGAGATCAACTTCCTCAAGGAGAAGCACGCGATCATAGACTCGGACATGTTCAACGTGCTCGCCCTGGTTCAGGCGCACTTCGAAGGCAACCTCATCGTCAACATCGTCAAGTACGTCAAGAACAGCGACCACCGCATGTACGGCAGCATCGCCAAGAAGTTCGACGGCGTGCTCATCGAGCCCAAGGTGCGCGACGCCCAGCGGCTGGCCAGCGGCCTCATGGTCATCCTCTCCAAGATGTTCGACCGCTGCGCCGGGGGCACCTTCACTGCTGCCTCCGAGACGGAGAGTACCGTGAGCGAGGCGGCTCTCGACACGTTCATCTTCTACGACCTGGAAGACTTCAGCGTGCCGTCAAGCGAGGAGGACGTCAAGAAGAACTCGATTCCGAAGGCTGGAGACACGCGCGACGTCCTCTTCGCCTTCCTGGACCGAGCCACGGTCGTAGTTGGCGATCGGTTTGCTAAGCGCGCGATCGCAGCCTCAGGCTTGCGCGAACAAGTCGAGCTGCTGATCACGATCGCTCAGTGCTTGACGGGTAAGCTCGGATACAACGACGCGCTGGACCGAGCCACGAGTCTAGTCGAGAAGATCAGCGACTTGATGCCGGAGGAGAACAAATGCCACTTGAAGCTCAGAGCCGCGTCGCTGCCCGCTGTACTCCAGCAAAAGATCGACACATCCAGCGAGCTGGAGGCGTCTGTAAGCGTCATCACGCTGCTCACGACCCAGGAGGCGACCGAAGATGCGCTGGAGGAGGACGACGTGTTCGACCCGAGCACGGCTCTGCAGACTGTGGCGAGTTTGTTCCTCGCTCACCTCGCCGTCTTGCAGCTGCCGGAGAAGAACGGCAAGCCCGACTTCATGGACGCGTGGTCGGCCGTCATCAGTAAGATCTCCCCGGACGTCGTCACCGCGCGGGACTTCTTGACGCTCATCGGCAGCGACGAAGCTACTGGCGGTCTCAGCATCCGTGCTCGGAACTACAACTACGCGCAGCTCGTTGCGGATCCTGAGGACGCGCTGGGTAGCGCACTCGTGAGGGCGGCGTCGGGTACTCAGGTGCTTGATATCCTCACAGGTCTGCTGTCGGGCGCCCCTGCCGGCCTGTTCTGCCCCAACATGTTCCGCGGCACGATCTCCGCTTCGCTGATGTCTCTGCTGGAGCAGCGGGACGAGCCTCTGAGCGATTTCCAGTGGGAATTGGTGGCGAAGCTCGTGCACTCGATCCGCTTGATCATGGGTAGCTCCGAGCGCCTACCGACGATGCCGGTTGATCCGGAGTCAGCGATGGGGAAGCTGCTGTTCCGACTGCTGCGCCGCTCAGAAGACAAGTACGACGGTGACGCTATCGTAGCAGTGCTGAAAGAGCTGCTGGCCACGCGCGTGCGCAAGTTCATCCGCTTCAACGAGGCTCGATACCTGGCATTGGTGGAGCGGATGGTCGGGTACACACACGAGAGCGTTGTCGAGGACGCCTTCGACCCGCACGCACTGGACCAGGACGTCTGGAAGTTTGACTCGACGAAGGCCCAGAAATTTGCAGCGGAGACTCCGTTCTTCCACGCGTTCGAGCAGTGCGCGAGCAACCTCATCCGCTGCATAGTAGTGTCGCCGAAGAAGTACGGAGACGCCACACAAGCGGTGCCGACGCTGCAGGAACTGTGGCCGACGTGCACTGAGGAACTGCCCAAGTTCCTGCTCCTTCAGAAGCGATCAGCTCGGTACCGCATCGTCCGCAATGCAGGCGCGGCGGAAGCAAAGATCAACTGGGAGTTGAATACTACGCTGGGCAAGTGTCTTGGTAGCGTGTTATACCGGGAGCTAGCGATGCAGGTTCTGCGCAAGAAGTACGACGCGTTCTTGAGGGAGCTGCGCGAGCGCCGTGCCAACGAAGCAGCCGAGCAGAGATGGAGCCGAGCGCTGAAGACCGCGCGGGCGTCCTCCATGGACCAGTTCCTGGCTCAGCTCGCGCTCATTCGTGACAGCTCCAGCCGTGAGCACATGCTGCTCTGGAAGGCGTTGAAGCAGCTTGGCAGTGGGGACAAGCAGCCCGAGCACTACGAGGAGAAGCTCGAAGTTCTCATCACCGGCCGGACGAAGACGGCGCACGGAGACTACGAGGTCATTTTCAACCGCGGCAACCTGCACCCGCACCCGAACAAGCTGGCCCCGATGTCCGCGGACTTCCAGTCCAAGCTACGCGAGCTCCAGCGCAAGTACAACTGGCCGACTCACCACACGTACCGGGCCGGCAAGCCCAACCGCAATGGCCACTCGAACGAGAAGCCCTCCGAGTGGGCCAAGAAGCGCTCGATGGCCACGAAGACGTTCTGGGAGGAAGACTAGATTTGCCTGAGTAGCTAGTTACCTGTACTTGTATGTCGGACACTGGATGCAGGGGCAGCCGTGTCACAACCAATAAGTAAATTCAAAATCGCTGTACCTGACACCGTCGGACTTCGACGCATTGATATGCGTTAGACGACAAAAGGAGGTCTTTCGTGAGCTCCACGGCGTGGAAGATCATGGAGACGGCGCATACTCGCTTGCGTAGGAGCGAGGAAGCTGTTCTTCGGTCGAGAGGCGGTGGGAGTTCTTCTCGTCGGCAATTGGGTAGTCGAGGTGGAAATGTCGACTGCAGCGCCTCTGCTGCGTGCCCACCTTGCTGCCTGACGCATGGCATCACGCTGTTGCGCTTGAGTCTGACTCGGTCGTCGAGCGGTGGTGGTTGTCGTGATTCGACTCGGCCGCCTAGTGCTGAACTGCGGGACATCATCCACTTGGAGCAAAGAATCAAAATCGGGACGATACTGCTTGACAGGTGCAGAAGGCTTGAGGACAGACCGCGGCGTCCTTGGTCGAGATGCAGCAGCGGTCGGCTCGCTAGGAGCTTGCTCATGGGTTTCCAGCCCCGTCTCCGCGTCCTCGTCCTCGTCTTCATCCTGGTGATGACTGGACGCCACCAGCGAGTCCAAAATGTCGTACCCTGTATGTGAAAACCCTCGAACGCTGGTGTCCATTTGCTTAGGCGTGGTCGGCGTCGATCTCCTGAGACCACCCCGTTTCCCTACTGGTCTGGTTCCAGCACCAACCGGCCTCTTCTTCGCGGATGCCTGTCTCGTTTTGTCCACCTTCGCCGTATCTCTCGTCTTCTCCTTCTCCGCCTCCTTCTCCTTGCGCTGCTGCTGCAGCTGCAACTGCTGCAGCAGCTTCTTCTGCCTCACTCGGATCCTCTCGGACAGGTCCAGACTCTCCTGCAGCGAGTCACAGTGGGTCTTGAGCTTGTCGTAGGCCTTCTTGGCTCGCAGCGCGTCTTGGCACTTCTTCTCAGCCGCAGCCAGCGCCCTCTTGGTCCTCTCCAGCTCAAACTTGAGCTGGTCCCTCTCCGTCGTCACGTGGTGCAGCTCCCTCAGCGCCTTGACGCTGCTACTGCCTCTAATTGGCCCGGAACTCTGCTCCTTGGCACTTCTCCGTCGCTTTTCCACGGCTCTTGGCGTCTGACAGCCACCAAAATCCACACACATACTAATTAGCGTCTCCTCTTTCCATCAAGCCATAAAGCACCGTCGTAACACTAGTCTGTGCTCACTTTATAGCTGTAAACCTCCTCCTCCTGCCTCCCTTGGGGCGTCATCATGAAACTCGACGCGTCCAGAGACGCGCCGCGGTTGCCGTTGGCGCGCAGCTTGAGCGTGAGGCTGGCCACGTCCTTCTGCAGCTCCTCCAGCCGCGTCTCCAGCCGGTTGCGCCGCTTAAAGTGCGAGTGCGCGAAGCTCCAGCCCTCGTCGTCGCCTTTGCTCTCGTCCTGCTCCTCCCCCTCGAAGCGCGGGGCCACGATCGGACTCGGGTCGGCGCGTGTGAGCCACGCGTCACTGCCGGTCGTGTCGGTGTCGGCCTGGAACCGCTGGCGGCGCTGCTCGGGCGTCATGTAGGAGAAGGACGGAGGTGATGCCATGTTGACGATGATGACCAAAGGTGGCGGAATGCGCGCGCTGGGTGTATCCATTTTGAATTGATTGGTGTGGCGTACACGAGATTAGAGACATGGCTGCGGATGTTGAAGTGTTCCTACCATAGCTAGCTCACTAACCGACCGACTGGATACCGGGCGAGAAGCGGCATGCGGCTGCGTTGCTGGGCGAGCAGGAGGCTCTGGGAGCCAACTGGAAGTCCGCACAATGCATGATGTCGCTGTACGACTCGTACATCCAGTTGCAGCGCGAGAATGACGCCTTGAAGGGGCGAGGAAGCGCGGCGACTCCAGCACAAGAGTGAGCTATTAGCCACGCAGACCAAGCAGGACAAGCTGCGCGAACCAGACCATGCATAAGCCCAGGAGCTGGAGCAGGAGATCGCAGTGAGTAGTTGAGGATGGAGCCGGCGCATCGCCTGGAGCTGCAGAAGCGCGAGGCGCGAGCTGCCAGCGTTGCTCGCGTATGTATCATCGGTGTCCGCTGTGGCTTGGATACTGCCGGCAAGTCCATCGACATATCGCGTAGTTTTTCCGTAGACTTTGGTCTTCATGCAGATATACAATTGGAGTACTCGAAACCCACTCACCGCTCCATTAACTGTAAATTTAGATGGAGAGCAGCTCTGGGTAACGCGTCGTTGTCATTATTTGTCAAACACGAACCACCGCAACCATGGAGAACAATGCTCTTGTGGAGCGCACGTACCAAGCGCTCATGGGAGTCGTGCAGACCACCGCTGTGAGCCGAAAAGTGCTGGCGAGACCTCCCTTCACGTTCCTGCACAAGCTGCTGGTTGAAACGCTGGCCGAGTACGACCTCTTCTCCGACCACCAGCTCCAGTTCTCCCTCATGACCACCAAACAAACCAAGGTGATGGAACTAACGGCGCTGTACACGATATCATTCTCTTCTAACGTTCAATTCACTTCGACAGGCTGCCTTCTTGACGCGTGCGATAGCGTTCGTGACTTTCGTGATGAGCGCCCACTCCGAGCATCCTCACATTTCCTGTCTTCTACTGGTCAGCCCTGTTCAAGTGCTGGCTGGAGTGAGCGTCCCCGACACGCTTGAATTCCTTCTGCAACTCTGTGAAGTTTGTCGAATGCCCAATCGAGACATCAAAGACGCGGCGGCGCAGGAAGTTCGCGACAAGGGAGACGCGCACCTCTACTCCTCCGGCGTTGTATTCCGAAAGGGGTTAGTTCGTATTCAGAGCATTATCCGCAGTTTTCTCCGACGTCGGGTGCGAAAAGCGGCACCGCGACTCAGCGGCACTCCATTGCCCGGACGGGAGCTGTCGATGACGGAGGGGACTCGTTTCCTCAAGGAGCTAGCCGACGGTCGTGTCTACAACGGCATCATCCAGAGCGTGCAGAAGAACATTTACGTTCTGGGCTACGAAGAAGACGCGGAAGCTCAAGACAAAGTCAGTAAGTAACTCGTCGTAGGTTAATTATCGCGGCACAAGCTCACAAGCTGATCTTTTGTGGACATTAGACGAGATCGAGATGAAAATCATTTTGGAGGAGTCCCAGCGTCTTAGTGCGGCTCGTGAAGGTCTCCGTCTGACGCGGAATGGCAGCAATGAGCGAGCGGACGGTGATATATCGCTCACTGATCTCCCCGACTTAACGGAAGACGTACGTGCGCCTGGGTTCATCAAGCGCGTGTCGTCCCGAGACTCTGGGGCGGTGCTACTGGGGTCCAAACCCAGCAAAAACATGCTCAAACGCGCGCAGTCCCAACGACCATCTAACTCGGAAATCGAATTATTCAAACTCCCCTCGAACGAAGCCATCTTGGCCAGGAAGTCTACCAGCAGGAAGTCCTACGATTCAATCGACGAATCCTCTCAAGGAATCGCCGATGACAGTGACAACCAACAAGACCCAAGCGAGCTTCGCCGTCGAGTCCCTAAATCCAACGATTGGCAATCCTCGCTGAAGAAAATCCTCGCGGAAGGCCGAGATCAACTTTCTCCTGCGAATTCGCTGGGTCCTGAAGTCGATGGCGACACTAAATCGCAGCAAATGGAAGGACAAGATGCTCAAGACCGGTAAGTGGCAATGTTTTCCTACAAACCCCTCCGTTAATATTTACCCTCCATGGTTGCCTCCTTTTGCAGAAGTTCAGCTCATATCCCAAGCTTTCCGAAGCTTGGTATCCCTGGTACAAAGCCACTCGTGCCTCCTCTTCTCAAGCGAGGCTCGAGTGGATCAATCCCCATTGGCGAGAGCAGACAACAAAAGGATCAATCACGTTCTACACCTGCTACTCAGTCAAATGCTCCAGCTCCCGCGCCAGCTACTCGCCCGGTGCCTTTGCAGCGCGGACCCAGTGCGTTGAACCTCCAGCGGGCGGCTGCAGTTCCTCCTGCCAACGCTGCTAGCGCTCCTTCCCCATCTCCGTCCGCTGTGCCTAGCAGTGAAGGGATGGTCGATACAGCGTTCGCTGGGCCGTATCAAACGACGGACCAACGCACTCAAGAGAAGCAGGCCATGATTCGAGACATCGTCATGCGCATCGACAGCTACATGAAGCGCAAACGACTGCGCGTGATCGATCTCTTCCGCTTCTGTGACACAAACGGCAACGGCAGCATTTCACCCGAGGAGATGATCGACACGCTATCGCAGATGGAAATTCAGCTGACCCCCTCTCAAGCGCGAGACTTCCTCGAGCACATCGACAAGGACGGCAACGGCTCGATCGATGTCGACGAGTTCGAAGAGCTCGTGCGCGCTGCACGTCGCAATGAAGCTCAACGCGAACAGCTCAAGAAAGAGCTCAACGGACCTCGGAAGCAGTCCGAGACCAAATCTTCAGTCAAGTACAACGCCGTCATGAAAGCCAAGGCCAAGCAGACCATCCTCGACGAATTTAAAGCTGCACAGGAGGAGGATGGCGATGGGGTTAACGCCCACCAGTTGCGCGCGCTAATCGGCCGATTGGCACTCCCCGGAATGAACGAGACGATCGTAAGCTCGATCGTGGATCGCGCTGTTGAGATCGCCACCGGGAGCTCGGACATGCCCTCAACGCCTTCTCAGCTTTTGACACCTCCGAGCTCTCCATTCGTGCAGATGCGGAGCAGTAGCAGCAAGAGCTTGATCTCGTACCATCACCTCGCCAAGGCCCTGGACGAGCTCGAATGGACCAAGAAGTCCAACCGGTTTCTCGATCAATCCTGGATCCGACAGTTCGACTCGCAACTCGAGCGGGCTATCCGGGAATATGAACTGCTGTGAATACAACACATGTTACCAACACCATAAACCAGTCCGCTGCATTACCGTAGAGACCGTGAAGTGAAGACTTCTAGGGTGGACATACTCGAAGCCTCGGCAATATCTAACTACGCTTCCGGTGCGTTCGATGTTTCTTGCAGAACGCCTGAAGCTGTCCCCCGTCTTTCATAAACATATCGTAAGCTCCTCTCGTTTCGCGACCGCACAGCGGGTGGAAGTACGTCGAGCATCCACCGCGGAAGCATTTGATGCAGCCATCCTCCTGTTCGCAAAGGGCGCACGTCGAGCCCTTCATCTCTTCGACGGCAGCAGCCACGTGCTTTACTCCACTCATGCGCTCTACGTCGGAAAACTGAACACCAGGGGCCCACAGGGCGCACACCACGTGGACCCATTTGCCTTCGACGGTCTTCTTGAAGGCGCTCTTAGCGCGCTTCAGAGGACACAACTCGCACGTCTGTATTTACAGATCAAATCAGCACGTCAGATCAACCTTCCAAGTTAAACATGTCAGCGCAACGCCATTGTCCGTACCGCATCAGCAGGAGACCCTGACGGCTTGACGCAGAAGTCGCAAAACCACGGCTCATCGCCTTCCGGCACTGAATCAATACCATAGCAATACTAAAGCAAGCAGCACTGTTAGCAACGCAACCAACCTCAGTCATTAGCAAACCCACAACGTGCTTACCTGGTGAACGGCGACGGAGCACTTCTCACACTGGACAATAGGGTCATCAAGGTAGCCTTGGTCGCTGAAGCACACACGGCACCACATCTCTTCGTCCTCCTGCGGATCAACATCTTCTTTGGCCGCCTTGCGAGACCTGCCGCTCGTTTTAGCTTTCTTGCGCGGGCGGCTACGAGAAGGCTTCTTTTCAGCTTCCTCCTCGTCTTCTTCGTACGCATCTTCTTCCTCCTCTTCCTCGTCCTCCTCTTCTTCGTGTTCCTCCTCCTCGTGCTCCTCTTCTTCGTGTTCCTCTTCTTCCTCGGATCCACTTGCATGTTCTTCCTCCTCTTCAACAATCTTGCTCATCTTATCAGGTTGTTTGCTTCCAGGAGGTGTACCCTGAGGTGAATCGGGTTTGCCGGAAGATTTGTCGAGCTTCTTCTGGACCTTACGAATCGTGCTAGCCACCTTTGTGATGCTGAAATCCTCAGAGCTCTTCGAGCGCTTCAGAGAAATGTGAATACCACTTGATACGCGCCCGGTAGGTGACGAAGCTCTAGAGCTCCTACCACCAGACGCCTGACGAGCCGCTTTCTTTCGCTTGGGCAGATCAACCTCATCTTCCGCGAACTCCTCGTCATCGCTCTTATACAGCTTGCGATCCTTGTTCTTGCCATTTGCCTTCGGTGTCCGCTTGCGGCGAGCACCGCCTCCCTTTTTGCCTTTCGGTGATTGTTCTTTCGGTCCGTCGAGGAACTCGAGATACATCAGTTCCTCGCCAACGTCTTGGCTACGCCGACGCCTCGGCCGCTCAATCACTTGTAACCACTCAGTAGCGACCTCACGAACGTTTACGACGCCCTTGATGACGCATCCGGTGACCTTCAGCTCGATCAGAATTGCCAGCACTTGGTCTGCGTCAGCGAGAGACTTGCCTCGCTGCCGCTCTTTAACGACGGCACGAGCCAGCTCACGCAACTGCGACAGGAACTCTTTCACATCTTCTTGTGAAGCCGTTTTGAGCCATCCTTCTTGGACCTTCGTCATGAGAACTTGCACAGGCTTCGGTCCGAGAACCTTCTCCCAGAACTTTTCATCGTTGAAATCAATTGTCGTGTCGGCCGATTCCGAAGTGAAGGTTGCCTTCGAGAATGACAAAGCACTTGTCTGAGAAGCGGTCACCGGCTTGGCATCACTGTCCTCTGCACTGTTCTCCTCATCTCCTTCAGGGTTTTCACCAGATTTGGTCGGGTCATATCGAATGGTTCGACTATTCGACAGCAAGTGGTCAATATCCAGCTCATTAATGGCGCGGTTCTCAGGGTCCTGCTCATCGTCTTCACCCATGATGGCGTACGCTCCGTATCTGATCATCATCTCGACCTTCTCGCGATCCAAAGACATCAAAGACATCATGTTGCCACTGCTGTCATCTTCGCCATCGAACTCATTGCGCACTCCGCCAGTCTCAAAGACAGCGTGGTGCATTCCGAGTTTCTTCGAGGCAATCTCAAACATCTGGGCCTCGTACGTCTTCTTCGTCACCAACCGATAGATATTCACCGACTGCGTTTGACCGATACGGTGACAACGCGCGACGGCTTGCAGATCGTTTTGGGGATTCCAATCGCTATCGAACAAAATCACCACAGAAGCAGCAATGAGATTGATACCCACACCACCTGCGCGAGTGCTCAATAGGAAGGCAAACGTATCGGACTCCGGGTTATTGAACCGATCGATCGCAGCCTGACGCGAGTTTCCGCGAACAGATCCATCCAAACGCTCCATGGTGTACCCTCGCAACTGGCACATGTCCTCGATAATGTCCAGCATGATCTTAAACTGCGAGAAGATAAGCACCTTCTTCTTCTCCTGACGGAATTTCGTCAGTAACTTATCTAGCAGCACTGTTTTGCCGCTCGCCTGAATCAGAATCTTCGTTCGCAGCTGCTCGTCAAACCCGGCACACTCTTTGTCCTCTACACCCCGAATCAAGAACGGGTGGTTACAGCATTTGCGCAGCTCCATCTCCACGTTGACCAGGTTAGCGACAGTGCCCGATGCACCCATGTTCAAGAACGAGCGGTTCCGCTCGAAGATAGCACGGTAATACTTCTTCTGCATCGTAGTAAGCTCCACATCGACGATCGTCTCTTCTTTCGGCGGAATGCTCTTCTCCACATCCTCTTTCACGCGACGGAGCATGTAGGGCCGCAGCTGCTCATGCAATTGGGCAACTTGCTCTGCGGTATTCAAATCACCGAACTCGTCATAGAATTGCTGCTGACTCGGGAATTTATCAGGCTCGATGAAATTCAGCAGACACCACAGCTCAAACACGCCGTTCTGCAACGGGGTACCCGTCATCAATAGGCACGAATCCCATGTGAAGCCGTGAAGCACCTGGAGCAGCTTCGCCTCACGGTTTTTCAGCTTGTGAGCTTCATCAATCACAAGGTACCGCCAGTGAATCGTCTCGAGGTACTCGGCATCCATCATTAACGTTTGATACGACGTGACCAAGACGTTGAACTTGTAAATGCCGCGTCTACGATGAGCTTCGCTCGCGAAGTGAAATTCCTGCTCACGAATGAAGGCCCGAATGTCGGATCCTCCCTCCGAGTCGTGATAAACAACACAGTTCATCGAAGTCCACGTTTCAATCTCACGCTTCCAGTTGCCCAGTGTCGCAAGTGGGGCAACCACCAAAAACGGACCTCGAATAAATTCTCGCTGGCGCAAATGCTCGAGGATAGATGTTGCTTGAACAGTCTTACCCAGACCCATTTCATCCGCAAGAATGCAGTTGCGACGATTGTACCAGCAAAACGTCATCCAGTTGAGGCCTTCGAGCTGGTAGGATCGCAGCGTGTTCTGGTTGTTGTACACAGGAGATTCCTGGTACTTTGCCCATGTGCTTGGTTCCGGTCGGACATCAGAATAAGTCGCCGGGTGAGCACCGTTAATAATCGGAGGGTGGTTAAAACGATGGAACGCAGCGATTTTTCGGTCGTCCGTGAGTTGGTCTTCCCACTCCCAAGTGCAGTCAACATAGCTCATATCACGCCACTTCACAAGGTACTTGATTCCCTTCTTCTTTGGCACCTTGGGTGCATCGTCTTCAGTATCGCTAGCATCCTTCTCCATCATGTGAACGAGGTACGGATTCGATTCTTCGGGCTCCTCCACTTCCTTCGCGTTCAAAATCCGGTCCACTTCGATGTAGGAATCACTGAAGTAATTGCTGAGATCTTTTTCTTCTCCGACAACGACAGTCTCGCGCGCGTCCTCGACCAGGCGACTGTTCTTCTGAAGATACCGCTTCATTCGCTGAATTGCATGCTGACCAAACTCTTCGATTTCTCTGACAGAAAGCCAATTCACATGGAGATGCGAGGTGTCCTTCCATTTGATCAGGAACTCCATAGTGACCTCGGTATCCTGCGCTGTGTCCTTGTGGAACCGCACGCTAACAATCGTGTCAATTTGCGGGCCCTTCGGGCCTTCTTTCTTCTTTGGCGTTTTGGGCTTCTCTTCATCGCTGAGTCCGAAATCAATCTCCTCTTCCACATATTTTTTCTTCGCCTTGCCAAGGTTACGTCCCGATCGTCGAGCGGGCTGTTCTTCCTTTAGAACCTTCGGACCCGAGTAGTCATCGTCAGAATCCTCAGACTCTTCGTCTTCGTCAGAGTATGCCTTCTTTTTGCCACGACCCCGCTTGGCCTTCTTCTTCACTGGCTTCGCGATAACAGTAGGAGCAAAGTTCTTTCTCTTGTTTCGGTTCGCATTCGGCTGGATGTAGTTGTGGGCTGTTGTCTTCAATGCACGGCTAAGGATCTCGTTTGGAATGTTGCCACCAGTAGATGTGAACTTGAACACCATAATCTGGGCACGTAGCTGCTCCTTCTGCTCTGCCGAAAAAGCAGCACGCAGAGTTGGCCTCCTAGGCTGCACATTGGGCATGGCAACAGGCATGTTTGCATTTCCGCCAGTGCCAGCGGGGTTCATGAACTGGATTGCTCCGTTGCCGTAAGTCTGATGAATGTACTGGTTGTACGCCATTGCTGCTTCTTTTTCAGTAGAGAAAGTTCCCAAGCGTCGGATGCCTCCGCCATCCACGTGCAACTCGGCAGCCCACTGGTTCGGAGAAATATACCGAACGCCCAAGTGCCACATTCCCGATGTGAACATCCGCGGGTTATCCAGTCCAAAGCCTGACGTTTGTTGTCCGTTTCGGTATCCATGCACGTCACGATTAATGCTGCTTACAAGTCCATTTCCTCCGGGTCGCTTGAAACGCAGTAAAACTGGACGAAGGGACTTGAGACGCGACACGACGCGAGCGAAGTCTTCCTGACTTTGAACCAAAAATCCGTCAACTGCAATCAAGTCGTCTCCCACGGCAATCATTCCACTAGCTTCGGCGGGTCCCATCATGTTTCCATCTGGGCGTCGAAAGCTCGTCACGGTAACGGATCCCATGCGAACGCTCATATTCATGCATAAACCGATGGATCCCTTTTGAAGCAGGACCTCATATTCATCACCAGGGAATGGATTTCTCCAGCCATGAGCTCTCGTATTTTCTGCACCAACTGACGCGCGCAGAACGTCAACAGCAAGGGCGCTAGCTTGGGCTGGAGTGGAGGCATTTTTCGCGTACGCCCCCAAGCGACTCAGTTTTGCCCGCTCCAAAGCATACGAGTTGTCGTCCAGACGCTGCGGAACGAGAGACTTTGCCGGAAATGGAGCTGGGTTCAAGCCAGGATCACCACCTCCTTGGCGCTGTGTATACGAAATCAAGCAGCAACGTATAACGCGTTAGTAAACAAAACCGCACAGACAACGCTCCCCATACAGTCACACGCACGTTCGGTCCCGCTGATGGGCTTCTCGTAGTAGGAGCTCCCTGAGCCGCCTGCGGGTTCCAGTTCTGATTTTGGCTCTGATTCTGGTTGTTCGGGATGTTCATGCCGGCGGAAGTCGGCTGGCCTTGCTGGTCCATCATCGCGGGTCCAACCGGAGGGCCGTCTTGGGGCGTAGCGTAGAACGATGGAGCGTTCGTTTGGTGGTAGAACATCTGAGACTGCGACACAGGGTTGCTGCTCGCAGCGGCGTTAGCGTTAGCGTTAGCGTTAGCGCCGGGGTCCGACGTATTGGACGGAGCGGCGCCGCTCGCGCTGGTCGGTGTGCCAGCGTTGTTGTTAGTTGCGTCGCCGGCCTCTTGCGGCTGCTGCTTCATGCGCGGATCTCCATCCAGCGGACGAATAGGCGTGGGCGACGGCGCCAAGAAGTTGGACGGCGCAAAGGGGAACTGCATCTGGCGGTTGGCGTTCTGCTGCGTCTGCGTGTCCACACTAAGCGGCGCCTTCGCGGCAGCATCGTCGCTCGTTGCGGGGTTCTCCGCCGGCTTGACGTCCTCAGCCGCCGATGCTTCGCCGCTGTACTCATCGCTCTTCTGTGTCTCCTCCTGCTGCTCCTGCTCCTGCTGCTCCTCTTTCAGTTGCTTCTCCTCCTCCTCCTCTTCCTTCTTTGGAACAATCTCTTCCTCCTCCTGCTCCTGCTCCTGCTCCTGCTCCTGCTTCTCCTCCTTCTTCTCGTCCTTGGGCTCCACAGCAGCCTCTGTCTCCGCAGCTTCAGCTTCAGCTTCAACGACGGCGTCAGTCGCTGTCTGCTCGGCCTCCTCCTCCCCCGCGGCCGCCTCCCCCTTCACAGGCTCCGGCGACGCTGCCTCCTCCACCATCTCAGTGGTCTCCTCTGCGGTCTCCGCCGTCTCTGTGGTCTCTGCTGCCTCCTCCACGGTCTCCGTCGTCTCCTCCGTGGTCGTGTCCTTGTCCTCTTGCGCCTCCTGCGGGGGCTGCTCCTGCTCCTCCTCCTGCTGCTCGTGCTCCTTCTCGTCGGACGCCGACTCCTGCGCCTCCTCCTCGGGCTGCGGCGTGCGCGGCGGCGGCTCCTCCTCGTGGGCCTTGAGGGGCGCGGGCTGCGGCGGCTCCTCGCGCGCCGCGTCCTCCATGGGCTCTCGGCTGGCTCTGTCGCGGGCTCACGCGGCGTGGGGGCGACCGGCTGGCGTCTCTGCGGTCGTGTTCGCGGCGGGCTCGCAGCTCAGGGGCGCAGGATCCGCAGAGTGAATGCGCTCCTTTCCTTTGGCTTCTTCCGCTTCTCGCCGCATTATGACCGCGCGGCTCGTCGTGGCGCGCGTGGTGGCGGGAAAAACCTCTTGCACATTGTATGCCGCGGGTGGCCACACTTGCTTTTAATTATGGACCCGAAAAACCTCGATTTGGATCGAAATGGGGCACTCCAACGGTCATCTCTGTCCGGCTAACTGTCCCAAAAACCATCGTGGCGCAAATGCAGCATTGATACTGTAGCGGCGCTGCTTCGGGCTGTATTGATGCCCTTCGTTGTATTAGGCAGTACACGCATCGTTTGGGGCTAGTTTCAGATGCTTCGGGTCCCTACAAGCCTTGTGGCGGCTTCATTCGCCCGGATTTCGCCGGTGCGATGTTAAATGAATGCCGCGCAGGCCGGACCCGACCTCCAACAGCGGCCACACCGCAAGGTGCATGACATGCCCCCTTTCCATGCCGGAGGTGCATGTTTGAAGCTGTATCCATCAAATCGCAACGACGGACCAAAGACGAGCAGCAACGCTTGGGGCGGGATGGGAAGGGCCACACCGTCGGTCTCACCAATTGTCCGCACACCAAGCAGCACTTTGCCCCGATCTTCGCGGTCACGTTCGACTGGTGTACGTAAGTTACATCGGTCACGCGGGTCAGTACTCGACAGCAGCGGTCGTACAGGTGGTGGCCGCTTTCGAGTGCCGACCGAACGCTTCCGACGCGATGTGATCGCTGACGGTTGTGACGGTATCATTGTGCACTTGTGGACGAACAGCTTGTCGGCGTTATGCGTCAGCATCTGCTGCAATTGTGTCCGTGAGGCTGAGAAGTCAATCGACCTATCGATGTGACGTTAGCCACCCCCATGAATCCCAGCCGCTTGCCCGCTGCAGGAGTAACGTACAGTACTCGATCAGTCCAAGTTGGAGCATCCATACGGTAGGGAGTTTTCAAGGAATTAACGTGGACCTCAAGACACCTCCAGCGACTCAGAAATGATCGTTCATGATGGCCTACGCATTGCCCACAATGGTTCACTGCAGCTAGCCTCCACTATTACTTTCGTACCTTAAACCCAAGCTAGATATCTAACAGTAATTGGGGTAAGAACACAGATTCTCCGCAACAGGTTCATCGTTCAATGTGCATTAAGTACTGTTGTAAGGACTACGTAGACTCACACTATTTCCACTCTCTTCGACCGGTGGCGAAGACGCTGTCTCGCGCCTCCGGGTATCGGCTTGAGGAAGCGAATACCTACCGTAGCGTCTGCGTCTGCGTTTGCGCCCTCTCGATGCTTCTTGGCCTCCGCGCCGACGCGATAGAGCTTGGTGCTCTCCGTCTTGTTCTGACCGCGGTGCTTCTGCTTATCCCATCGCGACATCAACGTATGGTTGCGGCATCCGTTGCCTCCTTCCCAGTGGTGGGTCGTCGACCTCTTCGAGGCAACGTCGTTGCCGCACGCACACACTTTGACCGCGCTGGACTGCTCCTTCGAACACAACCCGCAGATCATTCGGCTGGCGAGCTTCCCCTGGTTGGCCTCGGGGCAGTCACTCAAGTCGTGGCATACATCGCATGGGAACGCTTTCCCACAGCACTGGAACCGGAACCAACGCAGCGAGTGCCTGTAGTGGTCGCAGGCTCCATTCCGAGGCAGCGGTTGACCCAGAACGAAGCCCTGCACAGCTTGCTTACGTCCTCTCTTGCTCTCAACGACTCCATCGAGCGGTTCACTCCGCTTCCGGTTCGATCCATTCAAATCCCTGGCCAAGAACCGTCTTGCCATCACAGCAAGTTTCGCGTGGCAGTCGAAGCACGCTTGCTCTGAACGATGCCCTGGCGCAACACTCTCGAGCAACGCTTCACATCCACACTTCAGGCAAGTGGACAGCATGTCGGATGGCAGCACATCGGCAATCCAGCAGTTCTCCGTGTCCACATAAGCGAGCACATCGCCCTGCGAGTGAGCAAACACGGGTCGCATCCGAACGTAGTGGAGGACACTGCATCGGGGGCACCACTTCTGGATCTCTGCCGAGTCCAAGCTCAAGATGGCGTCGAACGTGAGTGGACAGTTGTCGCATTGCACCTGGCAAACAAGCCGATGGGCGACCAGCGTACCCACCTTGTGCAGGAAGAGGTCTTCGAGGGATATCTGGGTGCCCTTGAGCTCAGGTTTGGTCTCGATGGTGATACGCTCCTCTGGTGCGATGATCCTGGAGTCAAGGGCTGGACCCTTCTCGCTCTCACTCGAGTTGGCTGTAACGCTGGTTGTGACGTCAACACCGCGTTGCACGAGATCACAGAGCAACTGGAAGCGGTCGATGCATTCGTTCAGCGTGCGGCCGTCCACTGCGTTCGCTATGCTCGTCCAGCGCTCCTCTTTCTCCGTCGAGGCTGGATATTTCTTCAAGGCCTGATCGAGAGCACGCTGCTGGGCGTCAGACCACTCGTCGTTGTCCGCGTTGGTCACCATGTTTGCCGACTCAGTGGAGGCTCCCAGCTGGACCACGACGGCACGTCGCGGTTCAACCTTGTCGACACCCTTGATCTTGTGGGAGAACTTGCACTTGTCGCCGTCACGGCACTTGTTCCGGGCAAAACGCTTGCACTTCCGAGCACGCGTTTGCCTCTTGTTTTGCCTCGGTGCCGCCGCGGACTTTGACGGGTCTGGTTGTTTGGCTGGTTTAGCCTTCTGGGAGTCTGTGGTGGCGTCCGCTCCAAGTACAAGACCACCGGGTGCTTCTTCGTCGCCGCTCCTCTTCTTCGACTTCTTGGGTCTCTTTTCGTGTGCGAACTTGCACTTGTCGCCCTTTGTGCACGCGCCGCTGGCGGAGAAGCGACAGAGTCGTTGTCTGCACCTTCTCTTCGGGGTCTGCTCACTTTGCACAGCGGTGGCCACTCCAGCTCCCCGCTCAGCTTGTTCAACCTTTTGTTTCGTGTCTGGCTCCGCGAATACGAAGTGCGCGCTGGTTGAGTTGGTCTCGTTCTCGTTAATGTCGGTCATGCTTCTAGGATGGCTCTTGTTGTTCGAGAGGGAAGGCTTCTCCTTGTGTTGCGCTTGGCTGCTCTTCTACTAAAAGGGAAGTTTGGAAATGGTAGGGAAGAATGCCAATGCTACCATGGCGCTGAGTGTTGGTGCTTGTTGAATTGCCTGAAGTGATTCTCCGCCGGACCGCTTGTTCCCAGAAAAATCGATGCGGTGCTTACCATTGGTAATATTACATAAAATGTAATCGCCAAACAATCGACAAGCGATTACATACATGTACGCAGGAGCACGTTGGTCCAACCAGCGTCGACTGAATCCGGCATCCAAATGGAGTTTGCAAGCTGGACATGCAGATACCACAAGACAAACGCGTGATTCAGGCAATCCGACGAGAGTACTGAATGCATGGTTATTTTAGAGCACATGGGGCGCGCTATGGTGTCGCGGCCATACTCTAGTCATCCCGCTTGCCCTATTACGCGTTCGACGAGACGCCATCCTTGTACTGGGGCTTAAGCTCGTAGCAGCTCTTGTTGGGTCCCTTGCGGTGGTACACGCAAATCTCCTTGAGCACCTCCTTCAGGAACGACTGCAGCACCAAATAACAGGATAACGCGATTAGCATATTAATACTGAAAACAAACCCCACCGAGCAAAGAAGCCCACGTCGCACCTCGGGCTGACGGCAGTGGTAATTGAGCTCCTTGAGCGGCCAGTACTCGCGCTCTTCGAAGTGGTGGAACACAAGGTTCTTGAGCTCGTCCTGTACAGCCGAACGCACAATTAGTTTTTGCCCAAAACACGCACCAGATCAACGATAACAACGATGTGTACCTTGCTCATCTTGATCTTCTTGTCTGACTTGTCCAGAAGCTTCGAGTCAGCATCGTCCTGAGCACGCAAAGAGACCAATAAGTCAGCCACCTCGACACAATCACAACAAAACAGCATAGCCCCATCAAGAAACAAACCTCCTCGTTCTCAGCGTCAGGCTTCTCAATAGTAAACTGGATCCTCGCCTTCTTCACGCGAGGAAGATCTTCCAACGGCTGCACAATTCTGTAAAAAAAATCAAGACCAGCCACAATAAGTTTCTGCCCACTCAGACAGCAGTCTCCTCCATCCCTCCGCACCTCGTCTTGACCATCGACTTGATCAGGCGCTGCTTGCACATCTTGCTGTACTGGTCGTTGCGCTGGGCCATGACCGTGCAGCTGTTCTTCACCGTGCCCTCAATCGCCATGCGCCCCGAGCCATCCAGCGAGAAGACCTTGAGCTTCAGCGGGGTCTCGCTGATCTCGATGCGGTACTCCGTCGGGATGTCGTCCTCCAGCGTGCTCGGGTTCACCGTCAGCATACCCTACACACATCAGACCTCAGTATGCTTTGCCATAACTCGCCCAGTCGTCAGCATCCTCTCTATCTCTTATGCGTCGCTCTAACCTTGCGGCGACCCAGCACGCTCTTCTTCTCCAGCTTGATGGAGCCCAGCATCAGCTCGCTCTCTGTGTCCCATTAAAAGAAGGTAAGTTAAGTTAATGCCGATATTATTTATTGGAGGGTGGTGGACGCCTTTGTACCTTGCACATTCTTCCACGACGCGCCGAGAGCCGTCTAGCCAGCGATACAGGCGAGAGGAACCGTCAGTTTAAGGGCGAAAGAGTGCGCAAACCCAGCGACGAAGGCGGCTAATAGAGCGCTAAGAACATGCAGAAGATGGAGACGCACTGGGATCTTGGCCAGGTACACCTCGCGGTCCTCCAGCTCGAGGTGCAGCGGCTCCACCACTTCCTCCTGCTCGGCCATGTCGCCCTTTAGCGGTTTGTATTGGAAAATGAACCCGAACTAGCAAAATCAATAGTAGCTTCTAGCATCCTATATACGTATTCTAAGGGTTATACTTAATAGCAGGTTTTCGTACTTCAATCGTAAATACCCTTACCAAACCGATTCGTACATGTCTGCAAAACTTGCAGCATTTTATGTCATCGGGGGGATCAGATGTGTCAATTGATCGGTGTCCGCCATGACAGCGTCGGTGTTGCTGCTGAAGGCAGTGGACAACAAGTACCAAAGTGCGCTGGAGCAGAGCCCCGACTCCGGCTCAACTCGACGCTCGTTGGAGGCGCACTTCGCAGACGTGCTGACCTTCGAGTACCTGCACTCGGCGGAACTGCTGGACGTGCTGACGCACCTGGAGCGATACAGCGGCATCCTGGTCACGAGTCCGCGCAGTGCAATTGCAGTGGACGCTGTGGTCAATGCACTGGACGCGGAGCTGAAGCAGCAGGTGCTGGCCAAGCTACGAGCCACTCCCGTGTTCTCTGTGGGCGCCGCCACGTCTCGAGAGCTGCTGCCCCTTGGAGTGGTCTGCCGAGGCGACGACGCCGGCTCGGCGGAGGTGCTGTCCGAGTATCTGCACCAGGGCGGCGTCCTGCCTGCGGACTGCAAGGAGAAACCGATGATGTTTCTGTGTGGCGACAAGCGTCGCGACACTCTCCCCGACAGCTTCCGGTCGCGCCGTCTGCCGCTGGAAGAGCTCGTCGTGTACCAGACGTGCGCCGTCGAGAGCTTCGAGTTCCCTGCCGAGTGTAAAGTGCCCGACTGGATCGTGTTCTTCAGCCCCAGCGGACTCAAGGTCGTGAAGGATCTGTCTCTGCCTTGGGAGTCGATCCGGAAGGCAGCTATCGGTACGTAGCACAGGCTATCCCCAGTCCTCTATCTCTCCTCGAGCTTCAACCTAACGCTTCCTCGTTGCGTTTTACCCAGGAAAAACAACCGCATGTGCTCTCCACGAGCACGCTGTGGCTACAAGCCAATCCTTCTGGGAAGCCGACGTCGTGGCTCCCAAGCCGAAGCCGGACTCCCTCGCCGGCGCCATCTTCGCCTTCGAAGACGAGCACAAGCTGTGAAAATGGGGTTGGCAGGATCCAAAACGCTGCAGAATTAAGCACCAACTCCTCTCTCTACCAACTGCACGCAATGGACAAAAGGCTCAATGCTCATTGTAGATTAGCACCGCCGCCTCCAAACGTGAGCATCGGCTTCTCGACTCGTTTTTCTTCCTGCTCTCGCTCCTCCTTCCAGGGGGAATTGACCCTCACTTTAGCTGCCTTCAAGTGCTGAATTACTCTTCGTCCTCCGTCTTGCGCGGCTGCAGGGCGAGCTTCAGCGCCTAGGGAGGGACAGTCAATGCAAATGCGTGGAATTAGTCGGGGAGGGGTATCCTGTAGGACGGAATTAAGGCGGACGCACCTCGGCGCCTTCCCGTCGCGCGTTCCAGTCGGCGATGGGGCCGGTGATGATCTGCATGGTGGCCGCGACGAGGCCGCCGGTGAGCAGGTAGCGAGCGATTCCGTTCATGCTGGGGACGCGGCTTTGGGCTTCTGAGGCTGCGGTGGAGAGGGCACGCCCGGCGGAATTATGTGCGCCACGTAAATATCAAAAGTAGGTGATACAATCACGCAAAAACAGGTGTAAACACCAAGTTGAAGTGAGCGATGTTTTGCTCTGCAGAGGCGCAATGCCGCAAGCTGTTGATAACGTTCCAGCGACAACTCCTACCTAGTACGCAATGCACGCCTGACCTCCAGCCGTTTGACTCTTGCACCGCAGGACGCCGGCAATGCAGTCGATGTAGCCAAGTCTAACGGTGGCCAGCGACGCTCGCGCGCTTATTGCTGTGGACAGACGATGGGCTAACAAAGAACTGGGCCACCTCGTAATTTGGGGTCAGCAGCATTGTGCCCACGAAGCGTTACGACGGAGCGTCCCTGCTCACGCGTCTTGTTTGCTACGGGCCCGAACCACCAGAACCAAGCCTCTCCTGTCCTGTTCTCTGCTTGCCGTCCTCCCTGACGCTGGAATGAGCCACAATACTGGTCCGCTCTCACTTCTCAACTCACCCCCACAAGCACAAGACCATGAAGACTGCAAGCTCCACCACCGTCCTAGTTATCACTGCGGCTCTTTTGTCTTCGGAAGCTGGCGCCTCGAAGGAGTTCGTGGCATTGATCCCGAACGGTGGCAACGTGGCCGGCGCCTCCGCCATCGGCCATTCGGACAACACCGGAAGATCGTCCGCTACGAACGCGTTCGGCAAGGCCTTCGCGGACGCCGGCAAGTCGTGGACGCTGAGTTTGTGCCAGGCGGACACGGACGGCGACGGCCAGACGAACGGCCAGGAGCTGGGAGACCCGTGCTGCGAGTGGAGCGTCGGGTCGACACCTCGCTGGACGTCGGGCGTCTCGCACCCGAGCGACGCCTCCAAGACTTCGAACGAGAGTCTCTGGGCCAGCATCAACTGCACCGGCGTCACGACCGTCTCGAGCTCAGACGCGACTTTGCTGCAGCCGTTGGGACTCGGCATCACTGTAGGCGCTGCGATCGCGCTGAGCTTGCTGTGAACAACCAACCACTAAGTCGAAATCAAAGTTTTGCATGATAAACGCTGTGTTAGGTAGCTCCGCAAGGTCTGCGGTGTCCGAGCGAATAAGTTCCAAGCATGCAAAACGGTTCAGCTACTGCTGTACATTTCAGAGCGCACGACCAGTGCGAGACTGGCGTCCATCGATCGACTAGAACTTCGTCCGTTAAGAAGGAGACTGTCAGTTTCGCGAACCTCCGCCCGTGCACCAGTCCAAGTTCCGGAGGTCCATGCCAACAACTCCACATTTGCAGAAAAGCACGGCTCACGCAAGTCCAAGCTCCAGAACTCTACATACAAGACCCTGCTCAATGAAGACCGCAAGACCCGGTACTCTCCTACTCGTTGCCGCCGCCGTCGCAACGCTCTCCTCCGTTGAAGTCGAAGCGAAGGAGGAATTCGTCAAGCTGATCCCGAACGCTGCTCGCGTGCCCGGCGTCTCAGCCATCGGCCACACGGACGGCACAGGCGCTTCGTCTGCCAACAACGACTTCGGCAAGGCCTTCGACAGCGCTGGGAAGGTGTGGACGCTGGACTTGTGCAAGGCCGACACGGACGGCGATGGACAAACCAACGGCCAAGAGCTCGGGGATCCGTGCTGCGAGTGGACCCATGGCGCGCAGCCTCGCTGGACATCAGGGGTTTCTCACCCGAGTGATGCCACGAAAACGTCCAACGAGAGTCTGTGGGCCAAAATCGACTGCTCGAATGTCACCACGATCGCAGCGTCGTCTGCTGCTAGCCCAGCGACCGGAACGGCGTCGATGGTGACGATTGCTGCCTTGGGTGTGGCTGCCATGCTGAATTTGGTGTAGACGCCAGTGGCTCGCACCTTCGGCCATTGACACCAGCTTTCGGTTCACCTCGAACGCGATGAATCTGCTAATGAGGAGGCACCCCACGTAGAAGTAAAACTCGAAATGCTTTGCTTTCAAGTACAAGTACTGTACGTTGGCTCATTCACTGGCTCAACTCATCAAAATGCCAGTTAGCGTGTGCCGATGGCCACTCGAAACGGGATCTGCGTGTGTTGGGGCCTATCATCGGCATATTCGCGTGCCTATAGCTACCGAGCACTGATTCGTTCGTTTGAGCACAGACGACCGAGACCGACGGAAGTGCTCACGACCAGGATATGCTTTTCATGAAGTATGCAAGCTTCAACTGGCACCAAAACGATTTCGTTCAATGAATGCAAGCTTGGCCAGTGTACAGAGGCAACCGGTTGATTCGCACCACCCGAATCCCCACAGGAGAGTCAAATTCAGCGCTCAGTTTTGAAAATACCGCCCCCAAGCAACACCTGCTTACTTCGTCAAAATCTCCAACTGACACCTACAAGCCAGCCATGAAGGTCTCCACCGCCAGCGCCACTCAACTTGCAACTGCTCTCGCGTTCGCTGCCATTCTCTCGTCAGAGGTCGAGGCTTCGAAGAGGTTTGTGAAAATGCTTCCGAACGGTGGAAACGTGCCCGACGCCCCTGCCATTGGGCATCCTGACGGCACCGGCAAGTCTGCGGCTACGAACGCCTTCGGTGACACGTTTGCCGCTGCGGGTTACAAGTGGACCAAGGAGCTCTGCGAAGCTGACACCGATGGCGATGGCCAGACCAATGGTCAGGAGCTCGGAGACCCGTGCTGCGAATGGGACAAGGACACGAACCCGGTGGTGCTCTGGACGACCGGGGTTTCCCACCCGGACGACGCAACCAAGAAGTCCGACCCGAGTCTGTGGGCGGGCAAGTGCGGGTCGTCGACGTATTCAACCTCATCGACGACGGGGGTGGAGAACACGGCGACTGCGAGCTCCAAGGAATCGGCTGGTGCGTCAAGCGGCTCGGCGTCAAACACCCCAAGCGCTACCAGTGCTCCGAGTTCTGCGTCGTCGGGCTCGATTTCCCCCAGCTCGGGCTCGACCGCTTCAAGCGCGAACTCCCAAAGTGAGGAAAGCGACGACTCCAGCATGCACATGCATACGCACAGCTCCAGTCATTCTGGATCCACCACAGGCAGCCTGAGTGCTTCGGGATCGGGATCAAGCAGCTCAGCTGTTGAAGTTGGTAGCCTCAGTGCTTCCAGTACGGGTGGCCGAAGCTCAATTCGGAGTGCAAGCAGCGCAAGCTCGGCGGAATCTACACCCAGCTCGACCTCTTCCGGGTCAAGCGCTCCTGCTACCAGTGCTGCATCGGCGATGAAACCGATCTTCATCACGATGGTCGGAGCTGTCATCACTACTATGGCCTTCCTGAGCTAGTCTCACCCAACTGTCTGCTGGCAACACTTTTGCTCCATCAGTGCGAGTATCACTGCCACGCCCTAACAGAGCGCTACACAGTTCATTGCATAGTTTCCTTCTCTTTCCTGCCGACGCGTACCACCGCGTTTCAAACTTAAAACATGAGAATACATTCGCGTTGTCAATCCAAATGAACGCATATTCAGCTAACGAAACTCCAAGCTTTGGTGCGTACAGCTGCAGCGAATACATATCCTTTTGTCCGGACGAATACCGTAGCGAAATGTAGACATCTTACCGCAGAAGCTGGCCCTTGCTCGACAGAAACTTCAGTTAATTCGCCACCACCACCATTGCTCATTTGCCCCACCACAATTGTGCGATATAATGGCATTACAGAATTTATCTGGTACGAGCACGTGCTAAGTCAGCTCTTGTGTCCGGATATCGGTAGAAGGCAAATATATGTTTTGGACGCGTGCATCCAGCATTCCAGTGTTAGACATTGCATGCATTGTGAAACACCACTGCCCATGCCTGCACCACCGAACTCAAACAGCCGTTAGTGTTCGTGCTCAAGAAGTAAGAGAACTTAATCCTCATTCCACAACACTCCACCTGGAAGCCACTCCAACACTCAGTAACTTGACTTCACCCCTGCAAGTGCCAACGTACCTACCCAACATGAAGGTTAACACCCCGAACATGCTTCGCTTCCTCTCTACGCTGGCTGGAGCTACACTCCTTACCCCAACAACCGAAGCCTCGTTGGAGTTCGTGGCGATGCTTCCTAACGGCGGCAACGTGCCCGACACCCCAGCAATTGGACACCCTGATGGCACTGGTGACTCTGCTGCTACGAACGCCTTTGGCGACGCGTTTGCCGAGGCCGGTAACAAGTGGACCACCGAGCTGTGCATGGCTGACACAGACGGCGACGGTCAAACCAACGGGCAGGAGCTCGGGGACCCGTGCTGCGAGTGGGATATGGACACGAACCCCGTTGTGCAGTGGACCGACGGAGTTTCTCACCCAGACGATGCGACCAAGACTTCGGACGAAAGCTTGTGGGCGAACATCGTCTGCGGTGGATCTGGCGCAACGTCCGAGTCGGGGACCACTGAGGCGGTAGAAGGATCGTCGTCATCTGCTGGCAACTCAACTGCCTCAGGCTCGTCCAGCAGTAAAACAAGCACCACTCCTACCTCGACTACGGCGGCTCCATCTTCAAGCTCGCAGAACTCAAGCACTCCAAGCACCAGCAGCGCTCCTGCGCCCTTCAACTCGATCTTCATTACTGCTGCCGGCACTGTCGCCGTAGCGGCTTTCAACCTCGTTTAATTGTTGGCTAAGGATCAACAATACAAGTACACCTTTTCACAACTCCTACTGACCTTTTGACATACGTGCAGCATCTTCGAGTAACGCTGCGAGTGAATGCTCCGCTCGATATCATTTCTCTCCTCATCTAATGCAGCACGTAGTAGTTCGTAGCAACGAGGGCAACGAGCGCGAATGGCAACCACGTCTTGAGAAACCCACGAGTGTCGATGTATTTTCCGCGGAAAAAACATCCAGAAGCAGAGAACCACCATGTTCCAGGTGCTGCGTCCGCTGAATGGGAACTCTGTGAGGCACTCGGCCACGTACGAGTGACAGTTGTCCAAGCTGCAAGCAACAACAAATGGAAGTATCGATAAGGTAATTTTACTTAAAACAAAAACGAAATTTACGTACAAGAAGTTGTAGGCGTGGTGGCCATAGGTGGCAGACCCTTTAGCCACCGCTTCATCCCAGCGAGTCACTTGGTCCGGTGCAACGTCCAGCTGAATGTATCGCGTCGGAGCTCCAAACAGAAAGTTGTCCCGACCGATAGTGTCCGTACCCTCGAAGTCGTGAATAATTCTGTCGAAACAAAATATAGCTTATATATTAAGATTCTAACATGATAAAACGATTTCCAGCGCTCACCCTTCCGAGTCGGCGATACCGAGATGGCCGATGAACGGCAGCACCCACGTGATGAAGGGGAGCGGCGACCACACGACGCAGAAGGGGAAGCGACCCGCGCTGGCATCGATCGACGCGGAGCGTGAGCCGCCGGCCATCCCCGAATTTGGTGGCATTGTCTTGTCCTAAGCGTTTTCGACGATAAACACAATAATATTGATGACTGAGTCAAATCCCCCCTGTTTCCTTTCTCTTCCAAAGCTCTTCATCCGCCCTCCAATATGGTTCCCAGTGCGTTGGTCTGAACGAGACAATTTCTGGATTGCCATGCTTACCATGCTTTCACATGAAAAAGCAGCTCGCTTTGAGATGACAAACAAACTCCTCTCCACTTTCGGATGATACAGAGGGCCAAAGGGGGGGGGGGCTCCTCGCGTTACGCTAGCGCCACGACCCGTTTTCGCCGCCGCAGACTGGCGACCGACTCAACAATCGATGGCCATGTGGCGGTTCTTGAAGCTGGCCGTCACGACGCACAGAAGTTCCGTCATCTGCAAACGCTACGCTGGTGGCGTGCGGGGGCAGCAATGCGTTTGTTATCGCATTCTCGCAGTGGAGGACAACCACCAGTTAACTGACCATGAAATGTATCTTGTGAGGCTGTTGAAGCTGACTCGAAGACGCCTTAGGCACTGCAAGAAGGTACCGAAAGAGGTTCAAGCAGTCAGCGGCGTCTGTGGCTACCCCGCCTACTCATCGCCGCCACAGACTGTGAGTCGAAGAGTATCCAGCTCCCTACCACGGGTAATACGTGTTGTGTGTTAATATACCTGACAATTTGTTGCTGCTAGTAGACTACCAGTCCAGGACCAATTGCGCCTCCGGGTCCAGCGGCCCACGAGTGCCTAAGACGGGGAAGCTCGCGGTGGGAGAAGTTGAGACCCGCGGGCGGAACGGATCCGCGAGCTGGTCGCTACGGTTGTCGCCAAAGATGCTGTCGCTGCGTCCAGTGCTGACGCTCTCCGTGCCCGTGAGACTCGACATCGTCGCGAAGAACTCGGGCTCGGACTCAAGTCGACTGGCCTCGATGTGGTCGTCCACGCTCCAGTGCGCGCTGCCGATCACGCTCTTGATACATAACACGCAGAACAACCGGCGCAGCGGCTTCTTGCCCTTGGCATCCAGCGCGAAGATGTTCTTCTGGCGCGAGCAGTCCTTGCACACGCTCTACAGTACAGGCAGCAAGAGTGAGTGTTAGCCTCGCGTCACTCTCAGCATCCTCGAGGCACTACGCGTTGTGTCGTACCTGGTGACAGCCCGCGCACGTGGCGTAGCTGCCCAGAAGAGGTTGCTTCGAACACACATGGCACGATTTGCTACAGCACAACCAAGAGGAGAGCAAGCCGAGTTACGGATCCTGTATCCATCTCACCATCGTAGCAGGCAATACATTGCAGGCAGTGTACGAACCTCGACGGCGTCCATCCGTGGCTGTCGGCTCGCTCCATCAACGCGCTGAACTTCTTGGCGTGGCCGCTCTTGGGGCTGTGAACAACGTTCAACCAGGTCGTGGCGACTCCGTAGTAGATGACCTTGTCCGGGTACTTGCCGAACTTGTAGATGGAGCCCCACATGAAGATCTCGGTCTTGTTGATATCGCGACGCGGTCGGTACAGGTAGCACGTGGCTGTGTGTTGCCGCTGCATGCCAGGGATGGCTTCCATCGGCCATTCGGGACGACGCGTGGACTGCAGCGTATGATACCCCCATTGCTCGCCGTCCGCATCGACGGTCAGTCCCATCCGCTCGTAGGTTAATACATCGCGATCCCGCATCAATCCCCACACGGACTTCGCCGCGAACCACTTGATGCCAGCGAAGCGGTAGGGATCCTTGGCGCTTCTCCGCTCGCTGACGTTCATGACGGCGCCCCCTGCCAGCGGATACCCCAGCAACACCTTGCCAACGCGCAAGTCCTCCGTGGTGTCGCAGTAAAGTCCGTTCATGACGTCCTCGATCGAGCCGTCGATGAGCCCCGTCCCGAGCATGAGCAGCACGGCCGGGTCCGGTGTGCCTTTGACGCTGTGGTAGACGCTCATGGACTGGCGCCGCCGCACGTACTCCCACTGGGTCGGGTCGATGTTGTCCGGGTCGAACTTGGCGCGCTCGGCCATGGTCTCCAGCAGGAAGATGCGCGCGGAGAGGTCATACTTGGCGCGCTCCTCGTCCGAGAGCGAGATCTGCGGGTACCGGTCCTGCTGCAGCTTGGACGGCATCGGATGGAGCCTCTGTAGCGCAGCGCGAAAGCGAAAGTGAGGCAGCACCACACGATTCCCTCGGTCTCCGCTGGAAATGCACGCGCAGAGTTGGATATCGCCACCAAAGCAGGTGCACCTTGACTTCCGGACGTCACGCTACCTGCACCTGCGCAAAGATACGCAGCCTACCTACAGGACAAGTAAAAAGAGGACGCAGCTTCAAAGTCCACAACGACAGCTGGGCTTGTGGACGTCAAGCTCCTCGTGTTTACGACGGGCGTGAGTCATACAGTAACTTACAAGGATTGTGGACGCACCGAAGTCGAGTGGTTGGTCGTCCATCAGCTCGAAGATCACGGCGCCTTGATCAATCCGATGTGCAGGCCGACCACCGAGCTGGTGCTTGTGACCCCCACGTCCTGCATACGAGCTCGTCCACCACGTCAGTTCTCGCTGCGCGTTGGAGTCCCCGCTTAGCACGCGACAGTGCAAAGTCGTGCTTGGCGATTTCTCATCTTGCACCAACGGCAAGGTCACTGTCCGTCAACTGTGCGAGCATGTGGTTGGCGCTTCCTGGCGTCCGATCTAACGGTGGCATCGGTGGGGAGATGAAGAACGCGCTGCGCTCCAACTCGACTGCCGCGTCCCAAGTCGCCACCCGGCAATGCCGCTCTCGGTCGTAGCTCACTCACCAAAAGGAGGGGTTATGTGCGGCACTTGGAGTCTTCGAGGCAAGCCAAAGGCCCCCGACACGGTGTCGAATCCTCTTGAGCGGAGGCTCTCGGACACTCGGACGTGCGTGAGCTGCCTCGGTGTCGGTTGCCCTCCAGGGACTCCGATCCACGGCTGGCCCGTCCTCCTCGTGGTGTCGTGCGGCCACGTCTTCTGCAAGTCCTGCGTCGCTAAGCGCTGCTCGATGGGGGTCCGCGACCGGTCGATGGTGCCGGCGCACTGCTGCGGACTGGAGTTCCCGATCGAGTACGTCAAGGACGCGCTCGAACCCTCGGGCTTCGAGACGTACACGCGGTTCCTGAGCGAGCGCGAGTGGCAGTCGACCAGCCTCCGCTCGGACGTCGAGTACGCCAAGATGGTCAAGCTGCTCGGGGGCATGCAGTGTCCGCGCTGCGGTGTCGGCGTCCTCAAGCTCTCGGGGTGTGAGCATATGAGGTGCTTCTGCGGCACCAACTTCACCTACAGAGGCCGTTGATTGGATCAGCTGCCGGTGGAGCGTGCATGAGTGATCTCAATGGTATCGTTGCGTCTACAAGTCGAACGTGAAAGTCTCCAGTAACTACAGCAGGATAATGCCAACCAGCCAACCTCCTCTTTGAAACGACGCGTCTCTCCATCGCGGATCCTTCACCATTGCTCGTGTATTCTATCCTACGCAGGGGCTATGGGCGGAGAGGCTTTTGTGGTGGTGCTGCTCAAGCCGGAGATCGCGACGGGCTACTTCAAGTTCTCTACAGGTGGCGGCGTCGACCAACTGGACGATGGTGACGACGCCACGCCATCTGCATCTGCATCTGTAGCGTCGTCCATCCCGGGAGTCTCAGCAGTCGAAGCTGCGTTCTTGCTGCCAAATGGTCACATCATCCCCAGCGTTATCGCTCGCATCAAGGACAAGGGCTTCGAGATCCTCCAGCGGCGAATGATTCAATTGACCCGCACGGAGGCGAGACACCTCTTCTCCTTTGAGCTACACCACCGGTACGGCGACGACGAGCAGACTTATGCCGCCTTCCTGGCTGCCATTACAAGCGGACCCAGTCTCGCGCTGCTGCTCAAGCTACCGGCAGCGCTAGCGTTGGGCGACGCCAACGCCGGGATCAAGAAGTGGGTCGAGCTCGCGGGCGATTGGGACCCGGTGGCGGCTCGCAAGAAGGCGCTCGCAGCGTCGATACCCCATGATCAGTGGCCTCTTCGAGCTTTATGTGGTCTTAACACGGTCCAGAACGGCATCTCCAGCAGTCCACACGCGTGCTGTTCACGTCGAGAGAGGTTCTTCTTGTTCCCGCCGTCAGCACCGCAGTTGGAGCGAGCTACCATCGTGCTACTGCCCTCGTTCCAGTTGAATTTTCCCGACGGCAAGGAGATTCTGCTGTCAATTATCGGCAAGGAGTGTCGAGCGATCATCGTGGAGAATACACAGGGATGCACTCTTTCAGGCGACGAAGCCATCGCTCTTTGTGGGCTTCCACGTGCTGATGATGAAGGGCCACTGCGTCAGGTGTGTGACGGTGTGATCCAGCTTATGGACGAAGTTGTAGGCGACAAAGGCGTCGAGGTCATTGTTATCGAAGGTCTCGATTTGAGCTTCACACTTCGCTCCGCGTTGGGTCCAGCGAACGTGGAGATGGCCAAGCTCTACTTCCCAGACTCCGTCCGAGGTCAGGTCCCCTCCAAGCTGCGGACAGTAGAGCTCCCAAAAGGACTTTTCCCCAACGAGACTGCGGACGACGATACTTTAGGCTTCGAAAGCGGTTTATTCCTCTCCTTCGACTCAAAGTTGAGTATCAGCAGCGAGTCTCGTGAGGTTTCCGTTGGTGGTTCGCAGAGGGGGACTCCAATCAAGTCCACGCTGGGTCTCATCAAGCCGAATGCCGCCTGCAACCCGGAGATCGTGGCTGAAATCCTGCGCATGATCAGCTTGTTCGGGTTCACAGTGGAGCGTCAACGCCGCTTGCTGCTCTCTCGCGATCAAGCTGGCGCGTTTTACGCTGAGCACCGCGGGAAGCCCTTCTTCGAGACGCTGTTGGGCTTCATGACCAGCGGGGAGATCGTAGCTCTGCACTTGTCGCGTCCACACGCGATCAAAGCCTGGCGAGCGCTGATGGGGCCTACGAACAGCATCAAAGCTCGGGAGACGGATCCATGGTCGTTGAGGGCTCGTTTCGGAGTGGATGGCACGAGAAACGCTACCCACGGCAGCGACGCTACTGCGAGTGCAGCACGCGAGCTGTACTTCTTCTTCGGTAGTGCCGTATCGGCGTCATCAGCTGCAAACAAAACCCTGTCAAGTGCTCAAACTCTGGCTCGGAGACCGATGGTGCTGTCGGGATTGGCTGAGAGCAGTGTTGAAAAGGTCTTGACTCAAGGATTGAAGGAACTAGTGGAGAAGAAGCTGACGGATCCCCTGGAAGCCTGTCGATGGCTTGGTGAGTGGCTTGTGACGTATCGATCGCGTGGATTGGAGGAGGGGTCAGAAGTATACGACGAACCTCACACCCAAACACGCGCTACCAAACCTCTGGCCAACTCTAAGAGTGAACCCAAGGAGAAAACGAACCTGAAAACCCGCAAGATTGTCGCGATCACTCTGGACGCTACGATTAACAATACCTTGCGCTCTGCCGTTTTCGATATCCTTCAAGAACGGCTGAAGGATGCTCGCTACCAGCTCGTTGACGTCGCCAGTGAGATGAAGAAGCACACGGCATTGAGTACTGCCGTTGGTAGCCTCGTAAAAACTCTGAAGGAGTGCGGTCGCCGTCGTTGCGTGTTGTTTGGGTGTGACGAGTTCACCAACTCGTCGGTGTTCCATCGCGAATTCAAGGCCCAAGCCCCAGTCGACTGGCAGATTAACTACTTCGTTCACTTGGAGACGCAACAGTCGAATGGCAAGAGTTCGAGTGGGATGAAGCGTTCGCCTTCATTTGACATACCAACCCTGCACTTCACCCTGCCTTCGACATCGGCGAGTAACCCGCAGCACCTTCACCAGACTGGAGCTCTCCACGGACTGTTTCAAACTGTATTCGACCCCAACGTCGTAATCGTTGCAGACCCGAAGAAGCTTGTGCCCGTGGATGTCTGGACGGAGGTGGCTGCGAGTTTTGGATTTCATCTACTCACCTTCGACGCATTTATCGCCATCATGAAAAGTTCGAGCGACGACTCGGATGAAACCCGCCTGATGCTTCAATTGGTGCGTTCTGGGTCCACCATTCCACCAAGTCTACTCCTCACGCTACTGCGACGCGTGCTACTCGGTTCTCACCCTGGCACCAACACTTTAACTCAAAAGTTCGTGCTGCACGGCTTCCCATGGTCCGAGATCCAAGCGGCGGAGCTGGAGCAGGCGATTGGAAGTCCTCAAAGTGTTTTGGTGGTCGAAAGCTGCAACCAGAAGGAGAAGAAGAGCCCAACACCAGAATTTCCCGCATGGATAAACGCGTTCCAGAAGCGAGGGATCGCCACACAAGTCTGGATTGACTCAACGGTTCGTGTTGATCGTAACGCGCTGTGCTCTGCACTGCACGCGGCGCCGCTGGCTCCGGTGATCGGCTGCTTTTTGGGCGAATGCAGGGACGACGGGCAACTCGAGTCACTGCAAGCCGTTGCCAAGTCGCAAGGATTTATCTGGGTCGAGTGCGCTCTGTCTGGTGGTGCTTCAACTGCGCAAAAGCTGCGCGAGTTCTTGCTGCGCGCTCACGCCGGACGAGAGAAGCTCCTCTTGTACGGCTATCCACGCACTGCAGCTCAAGCCGCAGATCTGATAAAGCTCGTGCAGTTTGCGATCCTCGACTCGTCTTCAGCTTCGCCTGTCGCACCCGACCTCGTTGCAGTCTTCGACGCCCAACCAAAAATTATGCAGCTGGACCTGACCAGCTCGCCGACAGCCTCAGCCTCAATCCAAAGTTTGGCAGCAAAACTGCGATCAACCTTCTTCCGCAAGCAAATTGTGGCGGTAACAGGTAGTGTCGGCGCGCTGGACCTGCGACAGCTTCGCGCTGTTGTTGCTCCGCTGGGCTACGGCGTCATTCAGCTCCAACAAAATGACAACGACGAGTGCGAGCTCATCCACGAGCTTGAACGCCGTGTTCAGGCTGTCCAGAGCCCGCGCTGTCTGGTCGTGAGAGCGCCTGAGACACCAAGCTTTTACCACGCGCTGGAAGCGCATATTGGACGCGCCATGCTGAAGATCCTCATCTTGCAGCACGTCCCAGTGCGCGCGCGGGCTCCGGATGCGACGGACGATGTGGACTCGGAGGATTATTCCGATGAAGAGCAGGGCCACGTCCAAGTACTCGAGGAAAACACCGGCAGCGACGGCGAAGATTCTACCGCTCTACCTTCGAGAGGTGGGGTGAAGTGGAAAAAGGTGATGAAGGCGTTGAGTCCGCCGCTCTCTCAGCTACTTCAGACATTCGCGACGTCGTCCACGTCTTCGATTTCACTTGAAGTTGTGGGATTCCTCGAAAACACGCCTTACGGCTCTTCCCGAGTAATTCAGGACTTGGTGACTCGCCTGCGTCCGCGCTTGTTTGGAGTGGTGGGGCACCCGTACTCGTTCTACCAGACAGCGGCGCGCGGCTTCTGTCGTCGAAACTTGGTCGGATTCGTCGATCTCCGCCACGTTTCGAGCAGTTCGCAGGCGCTTGAAATCCTCGAGACGGTGATTGCATCCTCGAGCCACAGTGTCTACTGCCTTGACGGCTTCCCTTGTTCGTCCCATCCAGATGACGCTGCCCCATCCAAGTCAAGTTCTTCGCCACCTCGTTACGTGGCTCAGCAACTCTGGGAATTGGATCGTCGACTGGGGTCCTTCTCGACGCTCGTGCACTTCACCACGGCGCTGGAGGTGCTGGAGGAGCGCACGCCCGACCAAGTCACGCGGCGCATGCTCGATGTGGCTCAGGACGACCTGGAACTCGCGTCCGCGGACCTGCTGGGCTGGTTATCGACTGGCAAAAATCGTCGCCACATGATTAGTGAGGTGACGTGTGACCGCACGCTGGAGGACGCTCAGGAAGAGCTCGACTTGGTGCTGCAGCGAGCGTTATTACGTCCTGTTAGACCGGCAGTCAAGCAAACAGGCGGATAAAGACCACACTCACTATGAACGGAGTTAGTTACGACATGACAAGAAGGATTGCTAGTGATACAGTGTGTATTGAGCTCCTTGGCCCTACATTTCCATCATACGCCTCATAACATACTAAGTACCCTCTTGAATACATCCTATCTACATGGTATTGGTACGCTCTCGTTGTTATACTGTATCATATCCGTTTAGCACTGTCGTTGTTGTTGCTGCTGCTGGAGCTGCTGCTGTTGCTTGCCGTGCTTGATGCAGAAGCCGCCGCTGCGAGCCGCGTGCGTGCAGCCCTCGGTGGCGCAGCGCTTGCCGCCTCCGTGCGAGTAGCAGATGCCGCCGGACTGCGCGCTCTTGGTGCAGTTGGCGACGGCGCAGCGCCGGCCGCCGCCGTGCGAGATGCAGAAGCCGCCGCGGTGCGCACACTTCTGGCAGCCAGCCATCTTGCAGAAGTGGCGGCCGCCGTGCTCCATGCAGAGGCCCTTGCGTCTGGCGTCGTTGAGGCAGCCGTCGCGGCGGCACTTGGCCACGGGCTTGGAGCTGCCGGTGCTGCCGGTGGAGGGCGTGGGGCTGGCCACCACGCGCGGCTTCTTGCTCAGCGGGGCGGACAGGAACGTCGTGTGCTCGGTGTAGATCGGGGACCGCTTGGTGTAGGCCACGGGCGTCGTCGTAGTGTAGAGCGGACTACCGGGCTGCACCGAGCTGTCGTAGCTCGGGTAGGCCGAGACTGAGACCGACTGGCGGATCGGAGAACGTGACCGGGTGGGCACCACCGTCCGCAGGGCCGGTAGATACTGGGGCTGCTGGCTCGGGAGCACGAGGCTCGGCAGCGGGTTGGTCGGCGCGAACGGGGCCTGCGGCGGCGACTGGAGCTGCGTCTGGTGGGTGGCCGGCCGGCCGTGGATGTGGTCGTGGCAGTAGCCCTGCATCTTGCCGAAGTTGGCGCAGCCCTGGAACTTGCAGTACTCGAGCTTGAGCGGGGCCAGGAGGGAGCTGCCGCCGCCGACGGCCGGGAACCGCGTGGCGGGCGTCGTGTTGGCCGGGCTGATGCTGCCGAACGACGGCAGCAGCGGCGTGCTGGCGATCGTGGACGTGGACGTCGAGGCCAGGTTGATCGTGGGGCTGCAGCTGCTCAGGAGCTGGCGCTTCATGTCGTCGGCCTGCTGCAGCAGCGCCTGGTGGTCGTAGCTGGCGGGGTCGTTGTTCATGATCCACGGGTTGGCGTCCATCCTGTCGGGTGCGGTTAACATGTAGTGTGTGTGCGATGTAGTCTAGTGGTGGTGTATTCCCCCCAAACGCGAGCTGTACGGTGGTTCGGTACAGTTGCGCGTTCAAGTTCAAATTCGCAAATGGCAGTGGGGTGCAGTGGTGTCCAGCCGGTCGAACTGGGGGCAGTCGAGTTAACGTTAACCCTCTCGATCTGTACCAAGTGTGACTTTCCCTCTCGGATTCGTCACAGCGCCTTCGATCAGAGGATTTGGATCGGAGCAGATTTTTCTCTCGCATGCTTTTCTGCACTCGGCTGTTTTTTGCCGCGATTGTCGCTGACAGGTTGGGGCTCACTTTGTTATCGAAGCGAAAAGCTGCTGTAAAATTACAAAAACCTGAGACCTGAGACTTGCAGCAGCAGGCTGAGCCGAGCTGGGTGAGCTCGGGCCAGCAGGCAGGTGGCTCAGGCCAGCGAGCCAAATTTGTGGGCGGTCTCTGGGCGTTGCAAACGCAGCCTTAGTCAAGCGAAACAGCGCGAGCCTCAAGCCTAAAGCTGCCGGCCTCAGCGGTGGCGCTGATTTATTTTGCGGCTTGGTTGTTTTGGCTCAAGGCCTGCTTGGAGCCACCGGTGGCCGAGCGAAACGGCGGCTCCACCAAGACGCGTCCGCCACATTGCCGGAAGCCTCTTCTGTGCCGCCATCGCGCGCGGCGGCTTCTGCGTCTGCAGCTTGACTAGCGTTGCAGCGGTAACGGCCGGTGATTTATGCCGGAAGATCGCGCCGCGGCCTCGACAGTGGGACCGCGGCCTTAACGGCTGAGCGAGCTTGCATGTAGCTCAGCTTTGTTGTATGGGGCTGCCATGTTCCCGTATCGCAGCGTGTGCAACGTGAAGGCGGGCCAATTTTTGAGGGGATGCCAAGTTAGCTGGCGTGCCCTGCCGGCGCCAGCCCAGAAGCTTCCGCTGCGGGCGGTGGCCGAGCAAGGTCGCCGCTCCACTGCAGTGCAGTGCAATGCAATGCCATGCACTTCAACTCGCTCGCTGCTGTGCGGTGGTGGTCCGCTTGCACGGTGGATCCAGATCCCAATCGCGCGGCGGCGCATTAGACCGCGCTTGCCTATCCAGCGATACGTGGCGGCACTGCTTCATACCGGGGGGCTATCGCCTCGTCAACACCGGATATAATGCAGTAGATCGCTGGCCCGCAGACAAAAACGCTGGCGGTGGGCGCAGCTCGCTGTCATTAGCTTGCCACCGCTGCGGCTGGTTGGGTGTGGCTGTTCCTGCCTGCGCGATGCGTATTCTATCGGCGGCAAAGCCCCGAGTCGCTCGGAGTGTGCACTTTCGCCTCGGTTTGGGGCAACTCGGCGAGACATGGAGCGCTCCGCCCTAGCGTTCGCGGAGCTGGCGGGCGGGGCTGTCACCAGTTGCGGCGGCGGCGGTGCACCAGCTGCCGGGTTTCGCTGCTGCTGCTCTCAAGATGCCAGCGACATGACGCGGACGCTGGGGCACAGCACATGGGGCCTTGACACTTGTGGCTCTGTAGCGGGCCATCCGGCGAGTATTGGGCGAGATCCGGACGGGCTCTGCTAAATGTCCCTTGCCACTTCGGCGCCGTCCGCCGGCTGGCGGCTGAGCTGTCCACCTGTGCAGAGGTGACTAGCAAAAGCCCCGCAAAGATGGGGAAGTTCACGTTGACAGCGGACACAACACACACAACAACCAGCAGCACGATTCCCCAACGGAGCAGAGCAGAGCAGGAGAAAAGCTGACTCGACGGGCGCTCAGCTGGTGAGCTCGTTGACCGCGCTCATGCAACGCGACAGGCCGGCGCGTAGATATTCGGCGTCCGCAGCTGTTGGCCTGCACGGAGGCAAGTGTGGCTCTCGCGGCTCGAGGCCGCGCCTTCGGGTTGAACGTCGAGCAGTTTGCCTGTCACTGGGTCGGTCTCCTCCACGCCGGTCTCGATCTTGATCTCTCGATCCCCCGCTCGCCCGTCATACACAGGTGCAACGGCAGCGGCACTCGCGCGAAACGAAAGGCCTTGAAGCCATAAAACCTGGGCATGGATAGGCAGCGGCGGAGTCAGCTGCAAGGCCCACAGCATCTCAAATCTCCTCCACCCTGACTATCCAAGCGGTGCGCGTTCCAGCGTGAGCGAGTGGCCGCACCCCGAGCTGCCTCGGCCCCGAGGCTGAGCGAAAACACGGCGAATAACGCTTTGAATAAGACGCGGCGCAGCTTATTCACGCACAACCGGTCGGTCGGCGGTGCTGCGCTAGTGCTGCGCTCTTGCTCTTGCTCTGGAAAGGCCCAGGGCCCTCCCGCGCGAGTGGAGGTGGGCGAGGTGGCAACGCCCCGATCGATCACAGGCGTGTCCATCCCCGCCCGCCGGCGTCGTGACGATTGCTTGACGGTCGCGACGGACGCAGACCTCGGTCGGCGCAGTGCCAACTTGGCATCTTTGTCGACGCATCGACTCTTGCATTGCATAGCGTTGTATTGTATTGCGCTGCACTGCATTGCGCTGGGCGGGCGCGTGCGTCCTCGTGGCGGAAATGGTCGCGGAGGACGAGCGGATCGGCGCGGCATGGTGTCGTCGCACGAGCAACTTCAAGATGGGGGCATACAAACCGCCATACGTTTTCCACTACGGATAAAGAGCAGTTCGGCCTGTCAGAAAGGTGTCGTTCACCGAGATGACAAAAAGGTCTGCGACTTGGTAGTGCAGTCTCTATCGTGGGGTCGAATCCAGGTGGCAACATGCTCAAGCTTTGTGTGGCAATTCGATCAAACTTTGTGGATGTCTCTGAACAAGCTTCTACCTAGAGAAAGCTGCGTCAATGAGGTTGGATCAAGCAATTAGTACGTCGTAGAGTAACTTGTTGTGTACTTTTAACATTAATACACTGACTTTTTACGACGAGCTACGGTACAATACATGTACAACACCTTTTACCTACTTTGATGGTTGTCATGTTGAATTAAGGAAGTGCAGTCCTACTTACTTCAGTATGAGACCCCTAAGCGTATGTGTACTACTTGCCTCGAGTGAAGGCATCAAAGATACCCCTGTTCGTGGCAATCAAACCAGCAGGATTTGTATTATTCGTCTGCTGGCAAAGCCGAGTGGGTATATAAGAAATCTTTGCCACCCGAAAGAAGTGCAGTTGGTTCGAACAGATAAACATTGCTAGGACAATATGGTGCTGGTATTGACGTTTCCTACAGTGTATTGACGATGAAGCCGGTCAATTGTCACGCTACATATGGTCATTTTTGTCAGAGAACGATATGCTCAAACAGCCTGGTTGGCAATCACCATCAAGATGCGGTTTTGGCACTTCAACGAGACGTCTACTGTGCTTTGCAGTGACGAAGTACAGTATCCAGGCAGCGCGTAACGTTGGACACTGGCTCAACTTGTCGAGCCATCAGCTTGAGCACTTGCGCAGGTCGAAGACGGGAGAGAAGGAAAGACGTAGACGTAGGGAAGATTGGAAAGTGATATGTATTCAGGTTAGCGAGAGAGCAAGAAGCAAGTCAGGCAGCGGCCTGGTGCGACGACGCGTGGCCAACCATCTAGGCCCTGCCAGATCTGGTACACTAGAATGGGTCTAGATGCGGGGGGGGGGGGTAATTACTCAAAACCTTTTACGAAGTTTGTGTACAACTGATGTGCAGGTGATATTCTTGACACTCCCCTGCTGCAAACAGTCAGTTGTTCGTGAGGGCTGACATCTGGTTCAGGCTTCGTTCTAGATATCAGATCAATATCAGCATGTCAAACACTAGTGGTACTGACTGGGACTTCTTACTCTTTAAAAATCCGGCGGCATTGGGTTAGAGACTTCAGAACCCATTCTAAAATTAGGAGCAGTCAAAAGAGGTCCATGGTGAAGCCCAATCGGCTCCCGCTGTACGAGTCGCCCCTATCATCCGCTGAGGAGATTTCCGACAATGAATATGTAGATAGTGATGATGTTTGCAGTGAGGACCTCAGTGATACTGGCTCTGCGGGCGAGGGGATGTACGATGACTTGTTCTCGTCGGACGAGGAGCCGGAGGAGCCACACTGGGACCCAGACACCACGCTGCGTTGGGACGTTTGGCAGATCGACGACTTCATCATGATCGAGCCGCCCAACGAGAAGGAGGGCGGCATCCCTATCAGTAAGACCTTCGTCAGCGTGCTGTGGGATTGGCGTCCGAAGCCTACTAGCAAACGCTACCGCTCGTTGGAGCCGCTCGAGAATATGTTGGAGACTCACCGCGAGGAGTGCTGGCTGGCGCTGCGCTTCAAGAACAGCAGGATGGAGCACTTCCGCGAGTTTTGCAAGACTGACTGGTACGGCAGGGCCATCATTGCTGCAGGCGAGGACTACTCCTGCATGTTTCGGGCTATGACAGTTGCGGCCAACCTTCTCGAGCGCCCCAACCTGGTTCCGCAGACGGTGATCGATGATTTCTTCGCCGAGGCTAAGAGCAAATTCGACGTGGACATGAACCTGGGCTGCAATTGGAAGCCGTTCACAGCTTTCCTGCGCAAGCTGCGCCAGCATGGGACTGCGCTCAAGATTAACGAGATGATCTAGAACAACTACGTCCAAGGAGAGCGTCGCGGGCCGCGTGTGTTGAGCGAGCTGACTCCGGACAAGGGTGTTACGGATGGACTGTACATCGTGGCGGCTTACAACGTCCGATTCGTGGGCCATGCAGTTGTGCTTCGCGTGGCGGACGGGGGCCAGTGCAAGACCATTATCGACAAGGGCAAGGAGAAGCCTGTGGAGGAGTGTCGCTGGATGAACTTCTTCGCATTTGTGCGTCCGTTCAGAGTCTGGTATTCGCGAAGGACATGTCGGGAGAGGATTTCACGGTGGGTTTTAAATCTTCAGACAATAAACTAAAATGCTCTCACCATTAAATTGTTCTTTTATTTATCATCAATGTGCAAAGTCTTCTATAAATTTTCCCTCATTATTGTGGTGGGGACACACGTAATAGCTCTCTCATTTTCTCAAATAGTGGCTTCGCTAAAGGTTTAGTGAAGATGTCAGCGCACATTGCATTGGTGTTGCAATAGCTGACAGTGAACTCCTTGCGCGCCACCTTCTCCTGTACGAAGAAGTACTTAATGTCAATGTGTTTGCTCCTGCCGTGAAGCTCTGGGTTGTTGCATATCTTAATGCAACTTTGGTTGTCTTCCATGATCAGTGTGGGCTTTGAGCTCTCGTAGCCTAGTTCTCTTAGCAGTAGTTTTAAGTAGATCAGCTCTTGCATGCAGTAGCAGAGTGCGATATACTCTGCTTCCGTTGTGGAGAGCACGACTGTGTGGTGTCTCCGTGAGACCCAGCTAATGGGACTGTTGCAGAACATAGTGATATAACGACCGATGCAGCGTCGTGTGCTTGGCATGCTGCGTAGTCTGAGTCCGTATAAGCCATGAGATATTCATCTGACTGTAGGAGCTCGAGGTTTTCCACTCCACCAAGAGTGATGCCAAAGTCTTTTGTGCCATTGAGGTGGTGAAGACCATGCTTTACAGCATTCCAGTGAGGCAGCCCTGGTACTGGCTAACTTCACGGATGATGTAGGCGAGGTCAGGACGAGTACCCGTCATCAGGTACATGAAACTACCTACAGCTTCTCGGTACGGTTTGTTGGCCATCATAGGCTTACTATCGTCGTCGGTAGGACAGTCGGTGGCACTAAGCTTCTGCGCGATTGGCGTGCTCTTTGGGTGACTGTCTAACATTGAGAATCTATCTAGCACTTTGGTGGCGTAGCTCTTTTGGTGGATGAAGATGGAGCGGTTAGCTCGGTTCCTTTCAATTGTCCAGCCAAGGAGGTAGGATACTCCCCCTAAATCGTTCATGTGGAACTCGGAACTCAGGGCCGATTTGACCCGAGCAACGACATGTTTGGACGGGGAGATGATCAGCAGACCATCGACGTAAACCGAGATGTAACACGGCGCATTGAATATAACCTTAAAGAACACGCAACGGTCCTTAACTAGGCGAGTGAACCCAGACGTTCGAGGTACTTAGCAAAGGTGTGATACCAGACACGAGGTGCTTGCTTGAGGCCACATAGGCTCTTACCAAGGCTGCATACGAGGCCAGGGCGATCCTTTGAGGTGAATCCCTCAGGCTGTTCCATGAAGATTTCTACGTCGAGTGAACCATTGAGGAAAGCCGTTTTAACGTCCATCTGTTCAATTTCATAGTCAAGGATTCCTGCAAGCGTGAGCAGCAGTCGAAGGACTTCCATGCGGACGACAGGAGAGAAGATTTCTGTATAGTCGATACCGTACTTTTGCTGAAAGCCTTTAATGACCAGGTGAGCTTTAAAGCGCACAACGCGACCAGTTTCATCGCGCTTACGCACGAAAACCCATCTGCACTGGAGCACCTTGCGATTGTGCGGCCGCGGCACCAGTGTCCACGTTTGGTTTTCCATGAGCGACCGATATTCAGAGAGGGCAGCAGCGTGCCAGTCAGATGCATGTGGGGAGCGCATGGCTTCCTTGTAGGTCTTAGGGTCTGGGTCATAGCGAGCAGTTAAGAGAGTAATGACGGTATGATGAAGGGTATGTTCCTCTTCCAGGTCAATGGGCTCGTTGAGCAGTAGCGCCTTAGAGTAGGTGGCGAGGGCGTCTTTTGTCTTAACCTTCTTAGCGGAAGGGGTACACACGTCAGCATCAGTGGCCACCAGCGAGGCTTGGTTGCGTTTTAGTAGCGCACTTAGGGGAGGCAGGAGTTCTTTTTGAACAGGCAGGGAGGTGCTGAGAGGGTTTGGAGTGGCCCGTTCTAAATAGGTGAGGTTAGGAAATGTGTCCTCTTTGAACGTGACATCTCGGCTGTAAATGATTCTGTTTTCCGTCGTGCTGAGAAGGCGATACCCTTTCTTGTTTTGGGGAAGGCCCACAAACATGCACAGTTTAGCGCGCGCCTCTAGTTTGTTGCGATGCGGCTCTGGTGTAAGAGCGAATGCCGCACATCCAAACACTTTGATGTACGTGAAAGATGGTTTCTTGCCATGCCAAAGCTCATAGGGAGTGATGCCTTTAGGAAGCACACTACTAGTAGTCACATTGATAAGGTGCGCGACGTACTGGCAGCACTCCCCCCAAAGTTGGCGGGGTAGATCACCATCGATGAGTAGGGCACCCACACGTTCTAGGATAGTGCGCATCCGGCGCTCAGCCACGCCATTCTGTTGAGGTGTATACGCGTTGGTGAACTGGGCATGCGTGCCATAGCGATCAATTATGATCTGGCCGAGCTTTTCGTACTCCTTACCATTGTCGCTCTGAAGTCGTTGCACCTCAGGGTCATACTGGAAGAATTGGGTTTCCAGGGTACCGACCTCAGTGTTGAAGCGTTTTTTAGCTGCCTTTCGGAACTTCTCATAGCAATCGTACAACCGACTTGCGCGCAACGACATATAGGTGCATGAAGCGCGAGTAGTCATCAATGAACGTAATGAAGTAGTGAGCGCCACTAAGGCTTGGGTAAGGCAAGGGGCCATTGATGTCAGAATGAACTTTTTCAAGAGGGACTTTAGAGCGATCAACATTGCTATTGAATGGAGCACGGTGTGCTGTAGTAAAGATGCACGAGGGGCAGAAGTGTTTGGGGATCGCTGATGCTTGAGAGAACGCCAGTTCAGGGGTCGTTTGGGTCCTAGACATGGTCTGCATCACACGAAAGTTAGAAGACCGAGACGCTTGTGCCACAATAAGACAGCAGGGTCCATACCTGATTGAGCCACAAGGGCATTGGCGGGTTGATCGTCCGCAGGAGTTGGGGCCACGAGCGCGCTGGGCGTCTTGAGTGGGATTTTCGGCTTGAACTGGAACAGGTTCATGTCCGACGCGAGTTCGACGTGGACCTTGTAGTCCTTGCCCACGAAGAAGGTGCAGCGAGTGCTGTTGAAGACAAGGCGAATACCCATTTTCAGCACCTGGGCGATGGACAGGAGGTTGAACTTCATGTCCGGCACGTATAGCACATCACGAAATTCCATGAGGCGGGTAGTACCGGTAGTGTCAACCACCTCGAGGACCACATCACCAATGCCGCGGATGGCTAGTTGGTGCTTGCCACCGACCATGATGGCGCCGGCGTAGGAGCGGATCTCCTTGAACCAGGCCTCTTGGTAAGCAGCATGGCGAGTGCATCCCGAGTCAACCGTCCACGTGGGGTCATGGGGGTCAGAGCTCGTAGTCGACAGACCGATGTTCGGCATGATGACAGTCGCATAGGCGATGAGCTCCGCTTCGCGTCCTCTCGAGCTGAACTTGCGCTGGAGGTCCTGGAAGTTGACCGGGTTGCCAAAGCGATCATAGATGTCCGGACCCTTGAACCCATTCTCATTGCGAGAGGGTGGGCGCTGCCGGTCATCCGAGCGTTGGGTGCGCTGCTGCTTGGCCGGGAAGGGGTTGTGATCATCCCTCGGCTTGCGGTCGATAATGCCAAGTTCGCTGGCAGCACTGTGCCCTCCTTGACAGTACCAGTGCGCAGGTGCTTCTGCAGCACACGGCAGTCGCGGATGGCGTGATTTGGCCGTTGGCAGTAGGTGCAACCTTGAGAACGACGAGGCGGGTCGTCTCGGCCATGAGGTGTGTTCGCAATGACCTGAAGTGCCGTCTCGCTGGCCGTGGCGGGGGCCTCGGGGCTGCCCTTCTCAATCACGTACTTGCGCTTGGCGTAGTCATCCAGCACTTTACGCTCAATGTTGGTCTTAAGGTCCGTGTACGGGATAAACTTCTTGCTGCCCTTCCAAATCGCAAGGTCAGGCTTCCAGGTACTAGACATCGCATGATACAGATTGAGTGACTTCTGTTCGTCAGTCATCACAATGCCAGTAGCTTCAGCAGCCGCCTTCAGTGCGCGCCCGAAGGTCAGGAAGAACGCCATCAGATCCGTTCCCGCTCCGCCAAGCCCACCCCGCCGCCCCCGGTGATCAAGTCCTTCACCGAGACCAAGCGCGACAAGGAAAGACGCCGAGCACTGCTCCGCGCACAGGCCAAGAAGGCTCGAGCGAAGCTCCGAGCGGCCAAGAAGCGAGCGGCTCGCAAGCCGAGCCCGCACGAAAGACGCCGAATGGAGCGCAAAACTCGATCGTTCCTGATCTCAACAATCGATGATGCCCACGTGCTCCTCGTCGAGGGTTGTACTTCTGCCTACTCGATCTACCAAAAGCTGCGTGACCGCTATGAGGGCTCGACTGCCCACGGCGACCCGTACTACATCAACCACTACTTGATGACCATCAAGTACGAGGAGGGTCGACTGAGGGTCAGTCGCCATCGCCTCAGAGGAGTTGCCCGACGAAGAGTCCGACGACGCGCCGGACGAGGAGCCAGGCTTTGGTTGGGCCGTGCTGTCGTCGCGCTTGGCGTCATCGGCGTCCAGACCGCCGTCTGGAGACAGGGTTCCGGTGTCGGAGAGCAGGTCGTCCGACTTGGTGGGCGAGGGTGGGTGGGGAGGCTTGAGGTCTTGGTCGTCGTCGGAGTCGACGATGGACGAGTCCGAGTCACCGTCGTAGTCCTCCTGGTCGATGAAGCCTAGCAGGCCTTGACCGTCGAGTGCTGCGCGGATGCGAGCGTTCCACACTGGGAAGTTGGAGCCGTTGAGGCGTGGGAAGTCTTCCCCGCTTCTCCCTATCGTTGGGCTTATAACCTGTCGAGCCATCAGCTTGAGCACTTGCGCAGGTCGAAGACGGGAGAGAAGGAAAGACGTAGACGTAGGGAAGATTGGAAAGTGATATGTATTCAGGTTAGCGAGAGAGCAAGAAGCAAGTCAGGCAGCGGCCTTGTGCGACGACGCGTGGCCAACCATCTAGGCCCTGCCAGATCTGGTACACTAGAATGGGTCTAGATGCGGGGGGGGGGGGGTAATTACTCAAAACCTTTTACGAAGTTTGTGTACAACTGATGTGCAGGTGATATCCTTGACACAACTGGACACGGGATATTCATCTGCCAACGTATCTCCAACTTCGCGACAGCGCCTTCTACATGTACATACGACGATAACATAGATGTATTTTCAACAGACAACCTCACAAAATGACTCCGTACTTTACACAATACTACTTCGACAAATGTCTTCAGCAACTCTGCATGCATGTTGGACTAACCGAAAAGATACGCCATTGATCAGAGGCTCCGGATCGGAGCAAGCTTGACCATGTTGCCACCTGGATTCGACCCCACGATAGAGACTGCACTACCAAGTCGCAGACCTTTTTGTCATCTCGGTGAACGACACCTTTCTGACAGGCCGAACTGCTCTTTATCCGTAGTGGAAAACGTATGGCGGTTTGTATGCCCCCATCTTGAAGTTGCTCGTGCGACGACACCATGCCGCGCCGATCCGCTCGTCCTCCGCGACCATTTCCGCCACGAGGACGCACGCGCCCGCCCAGCGCAATGCAGTGCAGCGCAATACAATACAACGCTATGCAATGCAAGAGTCGATGCGTCGACAAAGATGCCAAGTTGGCACTGCGCCGACCGAGGTCTGCGTCCGTCGCGACCGTCAAGCAATCGTCACGACGCCGGCGGGCGGGGATGGACACGCCTGTGATCGATCGGGGCGTTGCCACCTCGCCCACCTCCACTCGCGCGGGAGGGCCCTGGGCCTTTCCAGAGCAAGAGCAAGAGCGCAGCACTAGCGCAGCACCGCCGACCGACCGGTTGTGCGTGAATAAGCTGCGCCGCGTCTTATTCAAAGCGTTATTCGCCGTGTTTTCGCTCAGCCTCGGGGCCGAGGCAGCTCGGGGTGCGGCCACTCGCTCACGCTGGAACGCGCACCGCTTGGATAGTCAGGGTGGAGGAGATTTGAGATGCTGTGGGCCTTGCAGCTGACTCCGCCGCTGCCTATCCATGCCCAGGTTTTATGGCTTCAAGGCCTTTCGTTTCGCGCGAGTGCCGCTGCCGTTGCACCTGTGTATGACGGGCGAGCGGGGGATCGAGAGATCAAGATCGAGACCGGCGTGGAGGAGACCGACCCAGTGACAGGCAAACTGCTCGACGTTCAACCCGAAGGCGCGGCCTCGAGCCGCGAGAGCCACACTTGCCTCCGTGCAGGCCAACAGCTGCGGACGCCGAATATCTACGCGCCGGCCTGTCGCGTTGCATGAGCGCGGTCAACGAGCTCACCAGCTGAGCGCCCGTCGAGTCAGCTTTTCTCCTGCTCTGCTCTGCTCCGTTGGGGAATCGTGCTGCTGGTTGTTGTGTGTGTTGTGTCCGCTGTCAACGTGAACTTCCCCATCTTTGCGGGGCTTTTGCTAGTCACCTCTGCACAGGTGGACAGCTCAGCCGCCAGCCGGCGGACGGCGCCGAAGTGGCAAGGGACATTTAGCAGAGCCCGTCCGGATCTCGCCCAATACTCGCCGGATGGCCCGCTACAGAGCCACAAGTGTCAAGGCCCCATGTGCTGTGCCCCAGCGTCCGCGTCATGTCGCTGGCATCTTGAGAGCAGCAGCAGCGAAACCCGGCAGCTGGTGCACCGCCGCCGCCGCAACTGGTGACAGCCCCGCCCGCCAGCTCCGCGAACGCTAGGGCGGAGCGCTCCATGTCTCGCCGAGTTGCCCCAAACCGAGGCGAAAGTGCACACTCCGAGCGACTCGGGGCTTTGCCGCCGATAGAATACGCATCGCGCAGGCAGGAACAGCCACACCCAACCAGCCGCAGCGGTGGCAAGCTAATGACAGCGAGCTGCGCCCACCGCCAGCGTTTTTGTCTGCGGGCCAGCGATCTACTGCATTATATCCGGTGTTGACGAGGCGATAGCCCCCCGGTATGAAGCAGTGCCGCCACGTATCGCTGGATAGGCAAGCGCGGTCTAATGCGCCGCCGCGCGATTGGGATCTGGATCCACCGTGCAAGCGGACCACCACCGCACAGCAGCGAGCGAGTTGAAGTGCATGGCATTGCATTGCACTGCACTGCAGTGGAGCGGCGACCTTGCTCGGCCACCGCCCGCAGCGGAAGCTTCTGGGCTGGCGCCGGCAGGGCACGCCAGCTAACTTGGCATCCCCTCAAAAATTGGCCCGCCTTCACGTTGCACACGCTGCGATACGGGAACATGGCAGCCCCATACAACAAAGCTGAGCTACATGCAAGCTCGCTCAGCCGTTAAGGCCGCGGTCCCACTGTCGAGGCCGCGGCGCGATCTTCCGGCATAAATCACCGGCCGTTACCGCTGCAACGCTAGTCAAGCTGCAGACGCAGAAGCCGCCGCGCGCGATGGCGGCACAGAAGAGGCTTCCGGCAATGTGGCGGACGCGTCTTGGTGGAGCCGCCGTTTCGCTCGGCCACCGGTGGCTCCAAGCAGGCCTTGAGCCAAAACAACCAAGCCGCAAAATAAATCAGCGCCATCGCTGAGGCCCCTTGAGTTGGAGCTTCACACTTAGGACGGCACGATTGCTCGTCAATGCTTCTCTAAACTGTAAAGCGTATCTTTCCTGTAGACGACTCACGCATATCGGGTATAACAGCAGCTTCAACAAATCCCATACAAAGAATACGCTAACTAGCGCTACATTTGAGTAGCATATCGCTTTATCAAGCGCATCTACGTCCGCCACACCATCTCTCTCCTCCTTCTTCCCAGTTGCCCCACATCCCCTACTCCAATGAGCTCTTCGTCCGAGCTGCTCACGAACCTGCTCATCCTGCAGCACGAGGCTGTCAAGGCGCTCGTGGCCGAGTACCACCAGCAGACCGAGGCGTACGTGCAGCAGTTCGACCAGCTGCCGCTGACGCAGGAGCCCGCGCAGGCCGCGCACGAGACGCGCATCGCCCTGCGCAGCTCCACGTCCACTTCGCCGTCGCTCGCGGACGGCTGCGCCGTGTCGGAGGTGATTCTGGCGGCCACCAAGAAGCACTGCGACGTGGATATGTGTGCCACATCAGGCGACAGCCTCGAGGCCTTCCTGGGCATCTCCAGACACGACGTCAAGACGACGGAGGACAAGGTGCACGCGCTCTTCGTGCTCAACGCGAGCCTGGCCAAGAACACCAAGGAGATGCAGTCGCGCTTCGAGGGCAAGCAGGGCTACGACCTGCTCATCGAGTGGCTGGCGGTGGGCTGCAGCTACGGCGACGACACGTCCAAGGCCTTCACGGAGCTGCTGCTGCTCGTGCTGCAGCGCCACGCGCCGGCCAGCTCGTTCACGACCAAGACGGTGGTCAAGAGCCTGGCCCAATACAAGAAGGTCATCAAGGGCAAGGCCAACAAGACGCTGCTGCTGAGCGTCATCCGGCAGTACCGAGACAAGATCAACCAGTAAACTATTAGCATTATTATTAGCCAAATCGTCCCAAGCACTGACCCTTCCTGCCGACTTCGTGTTCACTGGCGGATTCTCCTTTGCAGCGGCGGTTGCTAACAACGGGGAAGCGTTGAACTAGGTTGTTGCGAAGAAGAAGAAGGAGAAGAAGATGGAGGGCTACCTGGATCACTTGGAGACGACGGGGCCTGTCGGCCTGCACAAGAAGATCTGGGCCAGACGCTTCTTCAAGCTCAACCGAGCATTCCACGTGCTCGAGTTCTTCACGGACGAGACGCAGTATGAGCGCAAGGGCAAGTTGGAGCTGGAGGGCGCGGAGGTGGCCACGGCCGATGAGCTGGGCGGACTGCTGAGCGACGACAAATCGGCGGTCGAGATGTCCAGGCGCTTCATCTTCCGGGTCACGGAGAAGGGGAGCAAGAAGCACCACTACCTGTGCGCCAACCTCGACGGTTCCAAGGCGCCAGCGTCTCCGACGTACTCGTTGGTGTCGTCTACCCGCGAGTATCTTGAGGAATGGCTGCGTGCGCTGCGGGCATTGATCGCTGACCAACAGGAGTCCTCTCTCACGGCAGCAACGATGAGTCTCGGCGAGTTGAACGCGCAGATCGGAGCCTTCATGAACCACATGCACATTTCAGCTCGAGTCTCCAGTCGCGTCCACGAGCACGGGAAGTCCATCTACGAGATCACGGTGAAGGCTTGGATACTGGAGCGAGAGCTTGTGATGGACGACGATGGCCAGGAAGACTACCGCAGTGGATCGATTGGCAGTGGCGACGGGATGTCCTGGCAAATTCTCGAGTATTCGTGCGCTTGGAGGCTGTACAAGTCGACTACGGAGCTGCGGAACTTCGACGGACAACTGCGTCTCCTGTTTGGCCCGAGTATGCACAACGTTGCGTTCCCGTCAAGCACAATCGGCAGCAAGCTGCAGCAGCTTCATCTGCATGCGTCTGCGAGTCAGAAGGAAGCTGAGAACCAGCAGCGGATGCAGGTCTACGACTCGTACTTGCAGTCTCTGCTGCGCATGCCTGCGTTCTCCTCGTTCGGCAGCGACGCCAGCACGATGCTCGACACGTTCTTCGACATCTCGCCTCACCTCACGTCCTTCCGGAAGCTGGAGAAGGAGTCCGGCCAGAGTATGCACCTACGAGACCGCAAAGTGGTGCCCTGGAAGGACCGCGAGCGCTTCGAGGTGGTCTACAAAATGCATCTCCAGGTGATTGCTGCCCAGGAAGAGAACGCGCGTCGTGCTCAGGTGGCTCAGTACGTTCCTCCGCGTCATGACACGCACTCGAGTCACCAACACCAACACCAACACCGACACAGTCACCACCGCCACCGTCAAGAGAGAGACAACGTTGGTGTTGACAGTGAAGATGAGGAGCTAGTTCCCGCAAGTATGGTGGCGCCCGTGCATGTTGCACCACTGCCAGCTCCTGTGGAGCAGAGCGCGGCGGTGCACGTTGGTCATAAGTCAGCCCCCGCGGTGAAGCTGCACACGACGGCTGAGGTATGCTTCTTTAGGATGCTTGTACTTCCTTTTTACTGACTGACTGATGATGTTTTGCATGAATAGGAGGAGCGTCCTGGCGAGTCTGTCAAGGAACGCATCGCTCGAATTGGCCACCGCCTCGTTATCGAAGCCTTTGAGGCTTAGATTGTGGCCACACCAACATGGCTATCTTCTCATTTCCTTACAGCTTAATTAAATAGACACTTCAAAACCATTATCCAGGAGGCTGTTCCCCTCTTCTTCTCGGCTTGGAAGATTTGGTTGTGCTTTATAGTTTAGCCCCTCTTACCAGTCACTTTCGAAGCCTTCATCACTGTAGTGGTCGCCAGAGGTAAGCTCTTTCTTCACCTCGCTGCTGCTCTCGCGCTCCAGTTCGTTGTTGTCTTCCTCATCCTCTTCCTCTTCGTCGTCATCGCCGTCGTCCTCGTACTGCTTCCAGGGATCGGGAGCGTCTGCCGTACTCGGCGTCGGAAGCGAACTGCTTTTTACGGGATCTGAGCCAGCTTTGTCTGCCACAGCGTCAGGTTGATCTCGAACGGGTACTGACGCAGCCTTTTCTTCCGTCGGCGCCTGGTTTGATGGAGATACAGCTCCGTCACTGCTACCTGGAGATATTGCAGTCTCCTTCTTGTCCCCATCGCGTATTGTCGGGGAACTCGTTCTGGGCGAAGACTCGCGGCTTGTACTGCGACCGGAAGATATGGACTCGCGGAGCTTGGTAACCATGCTGATGCCAGAATTCGCAGAAGCCGGTGGGGTTGAAGTCGATGATTGAGATTGCGCTTGGTTCGAGTGTGTCGTCCTTCCTGCAATAGCAACAGTCGATCCTGCAGATCGACTAAGCCCTGTAGCTCTAGCGCCAGCTCTTCCTGGACGAGTGGACGAACTGTGATCGATATCTGCCAGGAGGTAATCAGGATCCACTGGGCCGCCCAATTCTTTGAGCATTTGCAGCGCCTCCCGATGCTCGGCCTTCAGATCTGACAGTGACACACCGCTGCGTACTGTCATCTCCCTCTTGGAACGGACTGGGGGCGCCACTGCAACAGCCACACTGGACGACGTCTTCCGAGATGCTGCTCCTGTTGTGTGGTTTGTCACCCGAAGTGTACGCTTGGACCCTGATGAGTTACTGTGCATGGTCTTCGTAGCACGTGCAGCTACAGTTGAGCGCTTCGCCGTCCCGCTCTCACCGCCGGTTTTAGTAGCTGAAGAGCCGCTGGGCGCTGCACGAATAGCACTTCTTGCTGAAGATTTCGGGGTGGTGGCTGTAGATGTTGTGGTGGATGGACCAGCCACGCATCCTCCGGCGTGCTCGGGGTCCTGTCGAGCTGAATTGTGCTTCTCCCGATTCGACTTCATGATTCGCTTCAACTCTTCAAACTTCTTCGCACGAGAGAAATCCAGCGCTGGTACGACGGAGCTGCTCTCTTCGGGGACTTCGTTGTTGTCGAGCTCACTGACGCCCCGTGAAGACTTGGCGATGGGAGATTTGTGGGCGTTGTTGTCGTCGTCGCTCTCCAGCTCACGCTCGAGAAAGTCGAGCGCATTTCGATCAACAGAGGAGGGCACGGCGTCGGAGCGGCGAGGCGCGTACAGGTTTGAATCACTTTGAGTAGCCGACAGACTGCGCTTGCCTTCGTCACTATCTACCAGCTTTGAAAGAGACGAAGTCGTCGTCATGGACGCTGGAGCAGATCCAGCATTGCCAGTCGACTGCTTCGGTCGCGTTGATAGCCGTTCTCGTTTGTTCTTCCCGCTGTGAAGAGCAGGCAGTCGGTGGTTTTCTCGTGACGGCGGGTACTCACTGCCAGAGTTCGCCCGTCGTGGCCCTGAGTGGGGTTTTGCTGCTGAGGTGTGGTGAATTTCTTGGTGGTATTTCGCGTCATGCTCCGTAAACGCCTCGATCGTCGATGCAGGGTGGAAAAGCCCATCCGCGGCTGCATTCAGGCCGAACTCGTCAAACATCGATCTATGGGGCGACACGGAAGCATCATTAGTAGGGAAACGTCAGCGCATACGCACTTAACACACTCACACATTGTTGGTAAGAGATGCGCGTGCCGGTATAGGGAAGGCATCGTGACGAATTGTGTCGAGAGTACTCGACTCGTCGTCGCTCGTCATCTGAGGCTCCGCTTTAGACGGGGTGTGAGTCTCGTGCAGGCCATTGTTGCTGCAGCTCGTCTGAGCTCGAGCTGAGTCAGGGGCTTTCTTCTTTTCTGTGTCAAAGCAGATAATGCACGCTTCGTCAATTCTGAGGTAATAGGTAACAAGCGCAACAAGTCGTGGTCGACTGACTTCGTAGTTTGTGCTCAATAGCTGGATGCAGTTGGTTCGACAGCGTGGACTTGACACTTGTTAGTCGCTTTTTCCGAGTGACCTCAGCTTTCGCCCTGCCCAAGCGGAAGTGTCAGCGGCAATAAGCCCAATACACACTCTGACAGCAGCATACGCACATCATCCTGGACGAGAGCAGCGAGTTCTTCTTCGGATCGCCCCAGTTGTACTCCATCGCTCCGCGCTCAAGCGAACAACCAGCAATCCTGTCCAATTTGTGCTTCCAAGCGCCACCGCGTCATCTATTTTCAATGCACATGCGTAACAACCGGTCCTCTATACATAGTGATTCCAGGATGGCAACTGCATTTGTCATTGAATGCTCTCTTCATCATCTCACACGAAAACTGGCCCAGCCTTGTCTATCAAATCCAAGAGACGAAAAAAAATAACCCGCCCAAAAAGCACTTACTTTGGCAGCGTGCTCAACATTACTCGGCACTTCACGGCTCGGCTTCCTCTTTAACGGCGACCGGTTCCGCTTTGCTCTCTTCTTCCTCTTCAATGGATGGAGCATCTTTTCCAGATCCAATACGGGCCTGACTCCAGTCGGGAATTACGCCACTGTATCCATAGTCGAAGAACAGCTCGTCGCCAGTGGTGATATCTTCCTTGGCGTAAATTCCGATGCGGTGTTCGCCGTTGACGAGCATGATTCGGGCAAAACACTTCGGCGCTGCTGAGTCGTGGTTGGCGAACTTGCTCTTGTTGCCCTTCCGCGTAGCATCCACCACCGAGTCTTCGTTCAGATCGAACAAGAAACTGATCGTGGTTTTGTCGTAGACATTGCCTCGTCGCTCTGCTTCGTCTTGAGACAGCAAGGAACCCGTGTACTCGTACATGAAATCGCCCATCTTCGCGTCCTCCAAGGCGTACGCTCCCCACCCGTGGGTCTTCGAAGCAGCGACTCCAATTTTCCGCATCTTCCCACGCATAATGTTGACGTTCCCGCAGATCTTGAGCTGGGCCACAGTTTTCGTCTTGCTCTTCGGGTCAGCCATGACGACTGGAAGCTCGCAAGCTCCACACGAAGTACAAACGTCCGGGTCGCACTCCCGCGAGGCAAAATAACACGGACAAGCTGACGTTCGGCATTGTCCCACCTCGCAGTGACAACCAGGGAAGCGATTGGAGCAGTCCGGAGAGCAGCCGCATGCCTTCTCGCAGTAGTGATCGCGACGCATGCACGAGCACTGCGCCGAATCGCAAGACCCGCCGTCGTGATTGCAAGGAACGTATTCGTGATTCGCACCGCGGTCCTTCATTCGCTGAAAGCGGGTACGGCGAAGGTGTTCGTAGCTGTTCCCAAGCACGCCATTACTCCATTCACGATTTCTGCCGTAGACGCCACTTCGAATAAAGGTAAGGTCGTGCAGACCACTCTGTGCTTGTGACTCGCGCTGCTGCAGAAACCTCCCCACTTCAGCGCATGTTCGCGTTGCAAGCAATACCGCCAACACACACGGGTTGGCGCCTACACTCCTTTCCAGCTTGTGTAGCAGCGCAACCTCGGAACTCTCCCACGACTTTGCTGAAGCAGTGGCAGGGTCGATTGAGCCTGGCACAGATTTGGAGCAGTGAGGCCCACAGCGACCATCGTCGGTTAGGATATCCATCTTCTTGTCCTGAGTGAGTGCTTGATAAACACCGTCGAAGCCGAGATACTCCGACACGTCCGTCGTCTTGGAGCGCACCATCTTCTTAATGTGAAGGCGAGCTGCGTTCAGCTGTGACGACGCCTTTGTGCTCGCAGCAGTTTGAGCACGCAGTGACCTGCGCGTTGACTCGCCACCGGTAATATTTCCCGTACCATTTGCAGTCTCCTCAATCGAATCCTTCTCCTTTTCTGTTTCACCAGCGGGGGTCAGCTCAGACATTGGTTCATCAGAGTCCGGAGTTCGGTCCTCGCTATCCATTTGAGCATCCGTGTCTTCGACGGAATTCTCTTGTGCCTGCTCCTCCGCGATCAGCTTTTCTTCAACGCGACGCCACAGTTTGGACGCCGCCTTCACGACTGGATATTTAGGATCAACGCGCACGACTGGTACAGGCTGCTCACGACCGTGGTTGCGGCAGCTGTAGGTACAGCAGCGGCGACAGAAGAAATCCTGGTACTTTATCGCCACCTCTCTGAACTGCTCGGACGGAGCTCGTCGCACACCTAAATCTCCGCTCTGCTGCAGGTGATTCACAACCACATGCGACGGCAGCGGCTGCAAGCGCCCAGACAGGTACGCACCATCTCGGACCGCGAAACATTCGTTCAACAGGGAGTCAATCGCGCGCTTCCTGCTCTCGGGAATCGCATCGCTGCTTCGTCGCACCTCCAGTTCCTGCAAATGCTTCTTGTACAACTTCTCTCGAGTGACTCGCTCCACGATATCAGAATAGTTCGCAAACGGCTGCGTGAAAGCTCCACACCGTTGCAACGCCTCGAAAACATCCTGAACACCGCCGCACTGGCTGACAACGTATCGCAGAATGTACTCGTTGACCTCGTCGTCCATACCAACCAGGGTGTCCTTGCACCTGTCAGCGTTGGTGAACTCTGGGGGCTTGTTCTTCGTCGCACTGAAGTACGGCACGAAGCGAATAATCGGGTCGTCTTCAACTCTGTGCGTTCCACACGCCAGCATACACGTCGTGGAACGCGGGATGGGCGCGATCTTGCTCAGATACGTCACCGTTTCTGGGTAAATGTGTCCGGAATGATCGGCCTCGGTCCGTCCGACCGAGTAGTGGGGGCGATCCACGCCTTCCGGTTCAAACTCGGCGTCTCGAAGCAGTCTGCGCGCCGCCACCTTCTCCAGCTTGGAAATGTCCAGCGGTAGACCTGTCAACCAACAGCAAACAGCAGACGAAAGGTCAGCAATAATTAATCCCAACACAATATACCCAATAGATGCTGCGCACCGGTGAGCGCCATGGCCTTCTCCCGAATGACGGGGCGTTGTTCAATGTACGCCGCGATCTGCTGCCGCGTGTTGGCGATGACCGCGTTGGCGCGCGCGGCGTGGCACTTCTTGACCATCGGCGTGGCTTCGTCTATGAGTGTCTTGACTCTGTCGTCCACGAGCGCCTTCTCCTTCTCCTCGGCCAGCGACCCGGAGGCCACCGTGAGGGGCTTGGGCTGCAGGAACTGCGGCGACAGCGCGCACTTGCTCTTGAGCTCTTCGTCGAAGTCCTCCAGCGGCGCGTCCAGCTGCAGCGCGTAGGGCGGCAGCAGGCCCTCGGTATCGGGCAGGACGTTGACGGGCGCGGCCTCGAAGCGCAGGTTGCGCCACGCCGTCGAGTGCAGCGTGGCGTCCTGGATGGCGTCCTCGTCGCGCGCGAAGCGACGCTTGACCTGCGGCGCCGCGTCGTCCAGTGCGGGCAGCGCCACGCCCCCGCGCAGCGGCTGCGGCCCACCGTCGGGCGAGCGCGGGCTCATGTTGCGGCGCAGCTTCTGGCGCGCGGAGCGGCGCTCCTCGGCGCGCTTCTGCTTGCTGCGCTTGGCCGGGGACTCGGCCGTCTCGCCCTTGCGCAGCGGCGGCGCGGCGGAGGTTGCGGCGCTGCTGTGCTGCCGGCTCTTGGCGTAGTTGATGCGCTCCATCTCGCGCTCCTGCGCCATGACGTCCGAGAAGAGCACGCGGCTCTCGGTCTTGCGGTGCGTGCGGCGCGTGGGCGCGGGCGCCTCCTCCTCGTCGCGCGAGGTGCGCTTGCGGCTGCTGGACGCGTCGGAGGCGGACGCGTCCTCCGTCACGTCGATCACGGCGCCGGCCGCCTGCGTCTTCATGGCGCTTGGCTCTCCCTTGCTCTTGGTTGATCCACTGGGCGGGAAGGTGAAATGCAAAATCAATAATTATTTTTGATATGTTTCGTGTGTGCCACACACAGGGTAACCTCACTTGCAGTCATCATAGACGCGTCGACGAAGTATGGCGTGAGTGAGTGAGTGAGTGAGTGAGTGCATGGAGTGAATCACTTTCACTTTCATCGCCGCGCGAGTGCATGATGACCTTCAACGTCGACAACGCCGACGCCAACACTGCCGACGGTGCCGCCTCTGCTATCCATGCGGCCGCTTCCACAGTCGGCACCTGCCCGAGCTTCATTGCTGTGGGGGCTACGCTGGCAGCCTTCATGTCCAGCAAGCCCGCCGCACCGAGGCCGCCAAAGGTCCCAAGCGCCCGGAAGGCGACGGATGCAGCGACAGTAGACGCCATCGTGGCGACCTGCTACCGTCCTGCCGCGTTCGACGAGGACGCCTTCGCTCACGACGCCCGCCAACTTGGGAAGCTGCTGGGCAACCCCGCTAACTGGAACGAGAGCAAACGTGACGAGTTGGTTGATGCCGCAGGGGCGTTCTACACGAAGTGGGCCTCTCCTAAAGCCAGCACGACGCCGGCGACCAGCACTGCTGCGCTGCTGCAGCCCGCCAGCATAGCGCCGACAACGACGTTAAAGAAAATGGGCCGCCCGACCAAGCCCGAGAATTCTCTGGAGTACGTGGTGCAGTGTGCACGCATGCTGAAGCCTCCACCGACGACCGACGAGTCCCCCAGCTCTGTCGCGAGACGCGTCGCGGCAATGGGCTTTCCGATCAACACAAACACGTTCCGCAACAAGTGGCCGCAGGCGTGGGCGCTCTGGTTGGAGCTGCTTGAACATGACGGGGAATCGCTCAATGGCGTGACAGCCGAGTTGTACCGGTACCTAGCGAAGTATCTTCTTAAGTTTCCCCTAAGTTCGACCATTAAGTTCGATTATTAAGTTCGATTATAAAGTCACTTCCAACACGTCGAGCATGGCACTGCGCAGTAGTTGGTCGCTGGCGCGCCGCTGGCCGGCGGGCGCCTCCGGATGCACCGCGCTGCGGTTTCTGAGCGTGCAGCGGCAGGCGCAGCGCGCGCTGCGGCTCGAGTCGGGCGCGTGCGGGCTGCCGCACCCGCAGAAGCGCGCCACGGGCGGGGAGGACGCCTGGTTCATCAGCGGCAACACGGTGGGCGTGGCGGACGGCGTCGGCGGCTGGGCGCGCAAGGTGCGATTGCCACTAATTTAACCTGGTTATTGTATTGTTCGGTGCTGACTGTTTGAGGCTGGTGTGCTGCTGCAGGGCATCGACTCGGGCGAGTACTCGCGCACGCTCATGAGCTCGGCCAAGCGCACGGTCACGACGGCCGACAAGACGCCGACGCCGCTGCAGGTGCTCACGGTGGCACATCGCAGCGCGCAGGTAAATTCCTTGCAGTTGCTGTTGGGGAGTTTGTGGGTGGGGTCTGATGATACGGAAGAAGAGAGGGATCTGATATGTTACTGTTGCCGTTGGGTAGTGTCCGGGCAGTTCAACGGCGTGCATTGTGCAGTTAGAGGGTGGGTAGAGCACGCGATCTAGTCAATTGCAGTGCTGGTGCATTGCTGTGTGTGGGGCTTAGTGGTGGTCGTGAGGTGTGCTGCAGTTTTTAACGGATCTCTTGTTGTTTGGTGGTATTGTTGCTGGTGGCAGATCTGTCGCTGCGGGCGATCAACTTGGGCGACTCGGGCTTCTTGCTGTGTCGGTTGCAGCCGGATGAGAAGCAGGGAGGCGAGGTGAGGTGGCAGGTCGTCCATGAGACGCCCAACCAGTGCCACTACTTCAACTGCCCGTACCAACTGGGATTTGGCGCCAATGGAGACAAGGTGCGTGCCGATGGCTGTTGTTGATGCTGCTGCAGTGCTGGATGGCGCTGGGTTGCTGCTTGGTGCGGCGTTGAAGTGTCGTCCGGTGGTCTAATGCTGCGTGTTTCTGTCTTCGTCACAGCCTGAGATGGGAGAGGTGTACGAGCTCGAGACCCAGGAAGGCGACGTGATCGTGCTCGGCACCGACGGACTGTACGTTGCTATGGCTGCCACGGCGGGGCAGCATGAGGTTGACGTTATTGTGGTATTGTTGCTATGGAGCAGGTTCGACAACTTGTTCCCCAAGCAGATCGCAAGTCTTCTGGACACGGTGTTGCCGTCCACGCCGGAGCTTGACCAGCACAGTATGGAGAAAGTAGCGTCTTGTATTGCCCACACGGCGCACAAGGCTGCTAAGGGCGCCAAAACCAAGACGCCATTCGCGGTGGCGGCACAGCAGGCGGGCTACGAGTATCTCGGTGGAAAGATGGACGACATCACGGTCGTCACGAGCCTGGTAACATCTGATGGAACTTAAGATATCCTCGTCAGAGCTGGCGGTGCTACAGAGCACGAGGCAAATAGGAAATACCCAACGGCGGCATATAGAGACGATTGTAGTAACCGCAACAAGCGAGAACAGCACGAGCAACTGGACAGCAAGGGTAATGGGATCAAGAATTGCATACATACTGCCACTAGCTGGGCCTAGATGTTGAGTTTGTGTGCTGATTGCGAGCGATAAGCTTAGTGCATTTGTGGTGTGGTGGAAGTTCAGTTGAGACGCGTGCCTTGCGCGTGGAACTGCAGCGCTAGGACTCAAGAGCTCTGTCAACTGAACGCATGTTCGTGCGGTAGCTACAGTACTTCGTATATGCTTGAGCCGAGGCGGATGCAAAGCATCAACCGTAAAGTTAGTACAAGTCAGCTTCGAGAAAAAACCAGAACAGCTATTGCCCCAAGACTTGAAACAAAACTTGCAGGAAACCTCTGGACATAATACACTATATGCTGGCCATCCCAGCAAAATATGCACACTTGACACGTGCCAACACCAGCTACAGACGCTTCCGTCCAGCCGCTAAAATCAATGACGTACAACGACCAACCCTTATCCAAAGATCGTGCATTTCACTACGTCGTGTTGCACCACCCGAATGACACTACTCAGCCCCTCATCGATGCCTTAACCGTGTTCGAGCCCGCCAGTGCCGCCCCAACTCTCACTTCTCAAAACACCACCACCAAGCAACACCAGCTTACCCGCCCCACGCTTCCTCCGACAAGCGACCGACTGACTGCACGCCTGCACCGCCAGAACCCATCCAAAGCCAACCACCATGAAAGTCTTCGTTGCCGTCACGATCGCGCTCGCTGCCTTCTTCGCCTCCGAGACGGAGGCCTCCAAGAAGTACGTGAAGCTGCTCCCCAACGGCGGAAACGTCCCCAACACGCCCGCTATCGGCCACACGGACGGCACGGGCGACGACGAAGCCACGAACGCCTTCGGTGACGCCTTCGCCGAGGCGGACTACGCGTGGACTAAGGCGTTGTGCGAGGCCGACTCGGACGGCGACGGCCAGACGAACGGCCAGGAGCTTGGAGACCCGTGCTGCGAGTGGACGGTGGGCGGGACGCCGCTGTGGACGACCGGCGTCTCGAACCCTGGCGACGCGTCTTCGACGTCCGACTCGAGCTTGTGGGCCACTGCCTGTGGCGCTACCACTTCGGGGACGGAGACCGCCACCACGGAGACTTCCCCCGAGACGGCGGGGTCCACGACGGAGTCTACCGCCGAGTCCTCGACGGAGACTACTGCGGACGCGTCGACGGAGACCACGGCGGGTTCCGAGGCTACTGATGACGACTACGTCGAGACGGATGAGGATGCGGACGCCATGGGGACCGCCTCCAACAGTACCACGTCGACCTCCGGCACGAAGTCGACCACCGCTGCGGCTGAAAAGTGTGCGAGCGACCTGGCTTCGACCCGCGCGCTGAGGGCGTGAGCGAGTAATCCTTGGTGAACGCGAATATGCGGACGTCCTGCCCGATGCAATGTCAGGACTTGTCTGTGTTTTGAAAGTCAGGGTTCCTTTTCAGGTTGCGGCCATTTTGCCAAGTCCGATACATTTCAGTCAACACTTTCGTACTCTTATTGCTTTCGGGTATTCCTGAGTTTTTACTATCCTACGTCCCAAACGACGCTGGTGTCTTAAAAAAAATACCATCCGCATTCTTGTCAGTTGGGTGATATCATTTTTCAAACCGAAGATAGAGCCCATGTTTTTAGTCAGAGGGTGTGAAATGAACCCAAATCTGTCGGGAGCGTCCAAGCGAAATCGACACCAGCGGCATTTGAGAGGCATGAAGAGCCTGCAAACTTCACCCCAGTGCCATGGCTAGTCATGGTATTTCCTCCTCAACGCTGGGTCGGTCTTCAGAGGGCTTAAAGCGCCGGCAAAGCGACGTTTGGCAGCCGAAGATCACCTTAGCCCATAGGAATTGCATAGTGTTTGCAGGCCATGACACCCGTCCCACGAGCCGAACATGTTTGGCCATGTTTCAACATGTTTGACCAGGTTTGAGATTTCTTACTTGTTTTTAGTATGACACTTGCCCTAACCCGTTTAGAAAACATGGGCTGTATCAACGGCCTTTTTCAAAGAACCCCCGATCCCGAAGCAATGCAGGCTCTATGTATTTTTGTATGGTAACTAGTTTCACTGAAGATACCTACCGATTCAAAACAGTTCTACTTGGTAGTTGTCTCGAAAAGTGGAAGGGGCCACATTGAAAACAGCTTTTCACTTGGTCAATTCGTGTCGGATTCTTAGGAGTAACAACTCGCAATATTCGGTGCAACGCGAGCACCGGGTTTCACCTCAGTGCCCTCCGCAAGATCTTCAAAAATATTATTATGGACGGCGGAATCACAATAAGTATATTGGGACGTAGGATAGTAAAAACTCAGGAATACCCGAAAGCAATAAGAGTACGAAAGTGTTGACTGAAATGTATCGGACTTGGCAAAATGGCCGCAACCTGAAAAGGAACCCTGACTTTCAAAACACAGACAAGTCCTGACATTGCATCGGGCAGGACGTCCGCATATTCGCGTTCACCAAGGATTACTCGCTCACGCCCTCAGCGCGCGGGTCGAAGCCAGGTCGCTCGCACACTTTTCAGCCGCAGCGGTGGTCGACTTCGTGCCGGAGGTCGACGTGGTACTGTTGGAGGCGGTCCCCATGGCGTCCGCATCCTCATCCGTCTCGACGTAGTCGTCATCAGTAGCCTCGGAACCCGCCGTGGTCTCCGTCGACGCGTCCGCAGTAGTCTCCGTCGAGGACTCGGCGGTAGACTCCGTCGTGGACCCCGCCGTCTCGGGGGAAGTCTCCGTGGTGGCGGTCTCCGTCCCCGAAGTGGTAGCGCCACAGGCAGTGGCCCACAAGCTCGAGTCGGACGTCGAAGACGCGTCGCCAGGGTTCGAGACGCCGGTCGTCCACAGCGGCGTCCCGCCCACCGTCCACTCGCAGCACGGGTCTCCAAGCTCCTGGCCGTTCGTCTGGCCGTCGCCGTCCGAGTCGGCCTCGCACAACGCCTTAGTCCACGCGTAGTCCGCCTCGGCGAAGGCGTCACCGAAGGCGTTCGTGGCTTCGTCGTCGCCCGTGCCGTCCGTGTGGCCGATAGCGGGCGTGTTGGGGACGTTTCCGCCGTTGGGGAGCAGCTTCACGTACTTCTTGGAGGCCTCCGTCTCGGAGGCGAAGAAGGCAGCGAGCGCGATCGTGACGGCAACGAAGACTTTCATGGTGGTTGGCTTTGGATGGGTTCTGGCGGTGCAGGCGTGCAGTCAGTCGGTCGCTTGTCGGAGGAAGCGTGGGGTGGGTAAGCTGGTGTTGCTTGGTGGTGGTGTTTTGAGAAGTGAGAGTTGGGGCGGCACCGGCGGGCTCAAAGTTCGATGCGGGCGGTGATCGGTCGTGTGGGTATTTGAATACACTGCAATTTGGGTGGTGCATCTGAAGTGGTGTGCAAATACGACTAGTTGATCACTTAACTGAAAAGATACCATGCTATGCGGGTGGCGTGAGTAATGTCGAAGTCGCTGACTATAATTAAGGTAATCTGTAACTTTGGAATCACATATCATACATGTTCCGGGTCGTTCTGCACAAATGCTCGATTCAAAACGATCACGTAGAAAAAGGGTGCGTATACTTATGGCGTATACTTGGCCGACTTCTGATCAAATTCTCGATTCAAAATGACCACAGCCATTTTCAAAACGATCAGCTGCCCTTTCTATGATATCACAGAGGGAAGCAGATCAACAATTGTCCTTTTCGAGAAAATTCTGGCTGATCTCAGTATTGATTTGAGAACATAAATACGACGCAGTGTCAATTGCTGATCAGTCTTTCCCACAACGTACCAGAAAAATGGCACATGTTCATTTAGAAAATGAAAGTGATTGTTTTGAATCCGTGTACTGTTCTGGTCGGAGTCGGACGTGTATACTGCCCTTTTTTCTACGTGATCGTTTTGAATCGAGCATTTTTGCAGAACGACCCGGAAATGGTGTAGAATGGTGTATAGTTGTGATAAGGCAGTATGTGTTCCATTTGCACTACGAGTTAATTTCTGATGCATGGGCAGAATTTTAAAACGTACATGTACTAGTAGTACATAGTAGTATAGATGTAGTTTAGCGAAATACACTGGACGCCTACCAAAAATAGAGAAATCACCCAACATAGATGCAGCAGATATGACAGGACATAATGAGGCATAAATCTTGTGAGACGTAAAAATCGTCTCGATAAACAGCCCTACCCCTAGATTTATTTCGTGTAGCCATCTTAGATTATAATGCTGAAATTTGTATAGAATATGTAGACCATCACTCTGCACATGTCGCTGCCATATATCACCGACATAACTCATTCCGTGCGCCACCAGCTTCAACCTCTCACTTTCAAAAAATCGTCGCTGGGTGACAAGTGCCCGGCAGCGCTGCGTGCAGCAACAACGAAGACAGGTAAGCGTCTACTTAATACGTTGGCTAGCGAGCAAGTCGAGTCTATTCTAACTTCTCTAACGTGCACAGCAACCATGGTTCATCTCGTCCACTCCGCCGTGCACTGGAGCTCGCGCTGCATTGTGGACACGTCGAGCGACGACGAGAATGTGCCGCCCAACTTGCATCGCGGCGGCGTCCAAGCGCCGGCGGAGAGCGCCAAGTCTTCTTCGCCCGCCAGTACCAGCTCCACTGGGACCTCGACGCCGCCGTGGATGTCACCGCAGCGCGGCCTACGCGTGCCAAAGGAGGTTTCAAACCCTCCGCCTGCGAAGCCTTCGACGGCTGGCGCCGCAGCGTTCACACCGTCCACGACAGATCCTCGCCCACCAGCTACCCCGCCAGTCACGAGAAACCCACGCAGTCCGACTACGTCGTCGCCCGTCCTGCTTGAAGACCCGCCTGCTTTGCGCCCACGGTCTTCATCGCTGGTCCTGCCTGAAGCTGCGTCTGCCCCACGTCCACGAACTCCCGACCCATCACCTCGACGGCCGCTTCGCGAGCGTCTCAGTTCTCGGAGGGAGCGTCGAGCGGTCGCCGCTCCGTATCAACACCGTTCTACGCAGCGTCAAGGGGCCAAATCGCCGACGGTGTCGCCCAACGCTGTCATGCGTGCAACCCGTGGGTCCCGTGCTGCTGTTGGGCTACGTGCTGCCCGACCTCGTACTGTTCGACGCCGGCAGCAAGGTCGATTCGTTCCTGCACGGTGGCCATGTGCAGTGGCGCACCTTCGCGAACTGTTTAACCCAACAGGGGTTATCTTTCCTGCGGTTCCTCATTGTGACTGGTGCGGCTGTGTGGACCCGTGTCGCGTTGGGCGCTGCCGTAACTCGCTCATGCAGCTGTACTGCAACGTTAATTGCTGCCCGTACGGCGGCAACTGTGGCAACGGCCTGGTCGAGTCGACGAAGGTCGCGTTGGTGAGGAACGCGGCGACCCGCGAATTGGCCGTGGTGGCGCAAGATTTCATTGATGCGGACGAGGTACTGGGTGAGTATCTGGGCGAGCTCGAGCACGTGATCGTCTCGCACGCGGCTCGACCGCGCAACGAGGGCTACCGCCTGATCATGACGCAACGGCCCGAGAGGCCGAGCCACCCAGTCCGCGTCGCCATCAACGCTCGGCACATGGGTGGCTTGATGCGCTTCGTCAACCACTCGTGCGCGCCGGTGGCTCAGTTCCTGGAAGTGGCGAATGGACGCAGGACGACGGTCGTGATTGCCACGACGCACGCCGTGTACGAGGGCGACGAGGTCACCGTCGACTACGGGCCCGACCTGTGGTTCGTATGTCGCTGTGGCCACCCCAATTGCCGCCATCGCGACATCCAAGATCAACAGGACCCGTAGGCGTTACGCGCGTCTCGAGGGCAGTCTGCAGACGTGAGGAAGATAGTGGGAGCTTTGCATCATTGGTAAGCCTGGTGTTTGTATGCTGTATTCAAGTTAATCTGATCCTGTCGTTGAAGCTGACTGCGTTGAATCAACCTTGGGGGCTAGTGTGCTTTGATACCTCTGTTGACGTGTCAGCGGAGAGACCTTGGCGCCAAAATGAACGCGCTCTACCAACTGCAAGCGCGCTCAGCTTGCGCGCGAATTCACCCTGCAGGTTAGTCCTCACGACCATCCGGTTCGAGGCGAGATGGGCTGGCCTCGTTTGAGCCTCACCTGCCAGAGCGGAGACCAAGCTAAGGTGGCTTTCATTCCTGGTTTTACCAAGCCTGCAGCACGTCACCTCCTCCGCACCTTCGAGATCCCGTCCGACATCATTCCTGGTACGCTACACGCCTGTGAATACCATATTCTCTGCGTACTGTAACTTACGTGTTCGTGTTTTCTGTATAGATGCCGAAGCAGACCGGAAGCACTAACTACAAGCTCTCTGCAGTGCGTCGGCTCCTGGCGCTCGTCGAGCACTACCTGCCGCTCAGCAAGGACGAGTGGGAGCGACTTGCCGTTGCTTACAACTCCAACCAAGGGCGTGGTGTCGCTGAGCGCGACTATGAAAGTCTGCGCCGTAAGTTCAAGGTGATCTACGGAGCACGGAAGCCTATCGGTGTAGCTGACATGCCGCCGCACGTGAAGCAGGCGAAGCTGCTTAAACAGGCCATCGACGCCAAGGCCAGCGTGGTCGACATGGACGATGGCGCTGATGTCGACAATGAAGTTGAGGAAGAGGGCGAGAATGAGGAGGAGGAGGAGGAGTATGAAGCCGACTTGTGCTTCGGCTTCGACGGCAATGAGGGGCTCGATGACAACTCGCACGCGAGCGACGACGCGGACACGAGCGAGAGAGCCTCCACCAGCGACTCCATGCATTCGGGCGAGACGCAATCATCGGCCGGGGACAACACCAACATGAACAGCGGCGACTTCTCGGAGTTGCTGCCCTCGACCGGTGTTTGCGAGGGGTTGGAGGCTTTTGCTACGGCGCGGCCGTCTCCGCCGGCTGCGCAGCCGATGCAGAGAAAGTTGCGATCTTCTACAACAAAGAAGACTGGTCGAGGCCCGAGTGCGATGGGGGTGGCGGCCGCTGCCGCGTCCACAGCAACCACAGACGGTGCTAATGTGGCGAGCGCTTCTCTACCAGCCACCGCTGGACGTTCGCAAGGCAAGAAGCCACTGAAGCAGAAGCGCTACGCGACTTCCTCCAACAGACTTGGTGGTATCAACTTGGATGAGCTCCGCGATACCGTGGGACGCAAGCGTGCTGCGGATGAGGACGAAGAGCTGGCTGAGGCTAGCTACGCCAAAGTAAAGCGCGTGAAGGCTGTGAGGGCGACGACAGAGCTGAAGAAGCGCTTGTCCGACCTGGAGAGCAGCTCCAGCAACATGGGGGGCACCATGTTCGAGATGCTGCTCATGATGCGTGAGGAAAACGAGCGCAAGGCGGAACTTCGCCGTGCTGACGAAGAGCAGCGCCGTCGCGATGAGCAGGCGGCCCGCGAGGCACGCTACCTCGCTGACAGAGCAGAGGCCGAAGGGCGTAGCCGTCTTGAGAAGCAGGAGGCGGTGGAGCGTCGCCGTCAGGAGAAGCAGGAGGCGGAGGAGCGCGCCCGTCGTGACAAGGAGGACGCTCGTGCGCGCACTCAAGAGCTGTTGCTCATTCTGGGCGCGCTAACGAAGAAGGAATGAGCTGTGAGTGCCCTTGCGCGGTGAAGGCGACAGCGAGAAAGATCTAAAGAGGGAGGAAGTGCATTTAGTAGCGTAACATCTCAATACAGCCCTATGTAGTGATGACAAACCAACACAGTCCATTTACGAGCTCGAATCTCGTGCTGTATTTGTTAGCAGCCCCGTCGATGCCTTCAACGATAGCTGTGCAGTACGATAACTATGAAATTAACTACGAAGCTTTCCATTGAACCAGCTTTACGCGAAAGCAATCATAGATATTCGAACATGTCTTGGTTTGGCATCTCCATGACGCCCGCGAACGTGGTCTTGATCTCGGACATGCCGACCGTGCGAACTCTGTAGTTCGCCATCCTGAATAGGTTGTTGAGTCGCATTCCTCGTAGATCCGGGTCGTAGGGCAGCGGCAAATTGAGGCGACTGTAAACTTTCTGGGCACTGCCCATTCCCCATTCGGCAGCCTGTCGAATGGAGGTGATCGCATTGTGCAGTGTGTGTGCGGCGCTGCGGAGGCAAGGCTCAATGCGCTAGATGTCCCCGTCCTTCAAGGGGGTCAGGATCCTCCCTGTCATGGCTGTGGAGCAGGGAAATGCAGAGTCCGACACTACATTCATGCGTTCGTCGGGGCACAACCGGGGATCCGTGAGCTTGTTGCGGAACTCCAAGGACGTGTCCGAGTCGTTCCACAACCCCGGACAGTTGTGCTTCGACCAAATGATGCAGCCGTCAGCGGCAAAACAAATCGTGCCGGTCACGAAGCCGAGTGTAGCCAGCCTTTGTACATGGCATTTTGTAGGTCAGCGTTAGAGGGCTGCTGGACCTGTGCACTCACATCACAATCGAATTCAGTTAGTTGAGATATCCTAAAAGCCGTTAATACCAATATCATATACAGTACACGTACACGTAAGTTTTTACCGTCGATGAACGCGAACGTGTGGGTCAGCAGCGGTTCGCGCTTGTTGACCATGCGTGCCAGCTCCGCCTGACGCAAGGGCGAGGACCAGGAGATGCGTGCAGGTGCGTAGCCAGTCAGCGCTAGCGACAGCGCTTCCTCTGCCCTGCGCAGCGTTCGTGATAGAGTGCTCGGCGGCACCCCGAACATGATGCACAGTGAGCTCTGTTCCATAGAGCCCACGTAGAAGCTCAGTACGAGCCCCAGCACCTGGTGTAGGTAGCGCAGCTTTGGGGGGCGGCCTCGTGATGACGGAGGAGGGAGGTCGTAGAAGCTAGCAAACCTAGACAGCAACTGATGAAAAGCCCCTCTACAGACATGGAGGCTATAGTGTTAGCGCAGGAAACCGCGTCAAAAATGATAATTACACTTTACCTGGTTAAACTCGTTGCGTTCAGAAAATTCACATCAGCGCCGTGCATGTAGAGGGTCATCCATGCGGACTCACACGGTGCATCGAGACACCGTGTAGTCAGGTAATGACGCGTGCGCATGGTGATGCGCCATTCCTCCTCCAGTATCAGCTGGTGGACGTCGCGGTGAGCGTCGCGCACGCGCTCGTTGTACGCCTTGAAGGCCTCGCACAGGAGCAGCAGCATGCCTTCGTCGTCCTCAAGCATCGCGCTCGCAGGAAACTCGCAGGGGGATCGCACCTGCGTAGGAGGTATCTCGAAGGGAAATGGCGACCTTCAAGCCAAACTTCAAGTCGAACTGGATAGATTCAGCTGTACTGCTGTCCCGTTCGAAATGTCCTATGTTGTACAAGATGAGGCGATATCTTTCTAATATGAGACCGTTTGTATCGACCAGAGATTCGTCGTTAATATATTTGTGGTGGACAGAATTTAGGATATGTTGACATACTTGGCGATAAGTCCTGTCATATCTGCTGCATCTATGTTGGGTGATATCTCTAGTTTTGGTAGGCGTCCACTGGTGAACGAATAATAGGATCCATACGTATAGTTTTTTAAATGTTGAAATGCGTATTATCTGGGGGAGGGAGGGGGGGGCACCACCGGTACTGACTACAGTATATGAAGCAAGAAATCATTTCTACGGAGGGCTCGGATGTAGCCCAAATCAGCCCGATTGGTTCCGTTTGGCACGCGTGCGGTGCGATGATTGATACGAGGCACGCGCTTCATTTGAATGCACAACCAATGCAGATGATCCAGCACAATAAACGAAATACCAACGCTGCTAGCCGATAGAAAAACACGTAACATTGGAAAAGCAAGTTTGTTTTTGCTAAATCCAGGAAGTTCTTGGGCTACATAATGAATTTAACTCCTTTGTGAGCATTTTCGTTGCTGTTGCGGTTGAGAATCAGTTAGCTTAGGAACGCGGTGAGAAATGCGAAGTCATTGCAAAACAGCCAAGCTATCTTGCTGTAAAAACATAAAGTTCTACCTTGATATGCAAGGCCAAGACTTGCCTACGTTTACCCCAGAGATAGCAATATTTGTATTCAAAATGGTTCCAGTGTTCACATCAGCCTAACCTACTATAAATTATCGATGAGAAATCATGCAAACGGTAAGCACCAGTGACTATAGAGCGAAGTGTAAAACTATAACAACAACTTGTCAGCGAGCGGGGTCGGAATGATGCAACTTCTGGAAACATGCCGTCCCGGAACGTGTGCCCTTCGGCAATCATCTCACTGCGCGCGTGGCAAGCACAAGCATTCTGGCGCGATGAGTAAGGGCGATCGTTGGAGTACGTGACCCCTGACACCACGTTAGTACCAAAATACGAGCATCAACCAAGTTCGCTGCTGATTCTACAATGATACCTTCATTTTTATATATACCATACATCCGCTCGAGTACACCAAAACATTCGTTGCGCTACACTTCACCACCAGTGGACAGAACGGAACTACATCTGCTAGAGCCGGACCCAATGCCCACGGCAACTTCAAGCATTCATTCAGCATTTTGCTGCCACTACCGCAGACAACTCCGGATTTCCAGCCCCGACATTCGTAAAGAATACGAGCGTGTTCTGCGACAATTACGGCAATCCAAGCACTTAGGCGCGTTCATCCAAAGGAACGCATCCAACTTTCGCACACGACATGTACAACTTCGTCTCACACACCGCACCGGCGTGGTGTTTCGCACAGTGGTGGATTAGTTTTATTCTCATTATCTAGTACGACTAGTACCATCTGTCCAAATCGAGATGGACATTAAATCGGTAATCGAACTATTCATTTACACATGATGAGTACACCAAAACAAACAAAGATTTTATCCTACGTTCAATATCCACGACGTACGTACGTGCAAGGCTCCTCAATAAGTAAACCATCTGTACTTCCAAATCGGATGCGGATTCGCCTCTGAGGTGGACCAGCTCCACAAGTAAATCAGTTTTCGTTGGCCACGTGCCTTTTTTACTGTTCGGATTCACGAACTTCTTGAAGTACACGGCTTGTGGCCAGCAGCTCATGTATCTCGTAAACCCCCGCTCAAACCAGAAATCACCGCTTTAGTCGAAATGAGCCGAGAGTGAATGGCAACGTTGAGTGGAGCTAGTTACAAATCATTTCCTGCCGGAGTCGAACTGCCAAGTTATTATAGTAATAGCCGAACGGGACGTTTGGGAAGTATCGGACGCTTATGTATTGCAGGTACCGTCCGTCTCACTGAAACCAAAAGCACCAGTTCTGACGAGTATCTTGAAGCTGGTGCACAAACTGCTCTAAACCGGAGCTGCCAAGCGCAACATGGAAGTTGGATAACACCCCCTCGCGAAATCATCACGGTTCTGGTGGTTTGGCCCGACCAACCAACCTCCAGCCGACAGAAGCTCACTCCTCAATTCACCGCCTCCAAGCCACTCGGCTTACCTCCCCACGCTTTTACCCCAAGCGACACCTTCGGCGCCTGCCACCAGCTAGCAACAATGAAGATCATCATCCCCAGCCTCCTCCTCCTCGCCGGCTCGATCGCCTTCGTCCAAGAACTAGTCTCCCACGTGGAGGCCTCGAGACGATTCGTGGCGATGATGCCGAACGGCGCCAACGTGACCGGTTACCGAGCTATCGGCCATCCCGATGGTACGGGCCGCAATGCCTCCACCAACAACTTCGGCAAGGCCTTCGCTAACGTCGGCTACGCGTGGACCAAGGAGTTCTGCATGAACGACACCGACGGTGATGGCCAAACGAATGGCCAGGAACTGGGCGATCCCTGCTGCCAGTGGAACAGGACGTCGAACCCCGTGGTGCTGTGGACGATTGGAGTCTCGCATCCCGACAATGCCTCGCTCGTTTCCGACCCGCGGCTGTGGGCCAACGTAGTGTGCAACACGTCGACCAACACGTCGACCGGCACGCCGACCATGGCCCAGAACGTGACCATGCTTCCTAGCACCACAAGCCCGCCTACCACCACGAGTCCGCCAAGTACGACTTCACCGCCGGCAACCACGGCTCCTCCTTCGACGACTTCGCCACCGGCCACGACAGCCCCGCCTTCGACAACTTCGCCTCCGGCGACGACCAGCCCACCGAGTACGACTTCACCGCCGGCAACCACGGCTCCTCCTTCGACGACTTCGCCACCGGCCACGACAGCCCCGCCTTCGACAACTTCGCCTCCGGCGACGACCAGCCCACCGAGTACGACTTCACCGCCGGCAACCACGGCTCCTCCTTCGACGACTTCGCCACCGGCCACGACAGCCCCGCCTTCGACAACTTCGCCTCCGGCGACGACCAGCCCACCGAGTACGACTTCACCGCCGGCAACCACGGCTCCTCCTTCGACGACTTCGCCACCGGCTACGACCAGGCCGCCTACCACAACTGCTCCCCCTTCGACGACTTCGCCTCCGGCAACAACTAGTCCTCCGAGTACGACTGTGCCCCCTTCGACGACTTCACCTCCGAGAACGACGGCACCGCCAGCCACAACGGCCCCGCCATCGACGACTTCGCCGCCGGCAACGACAAGTCCTCCGAGTACGACTAGCCCACCGACGACAACCAGTCCTCCTTCGACTACTCGTCCTCCGACAACGACGAACCCTCCGAGTACGACCCGTCCTCCTACCACTACAAGTTCTCCGAGCACGACTCGCCCTTCCACGACCATGAGTCCGCCGAGCACGACGCGTCCTCCTACCATGACGACCCCACCGACTACGACTCGTCCTCCGACTACGATGAAGCCTTCGGCCACGACCCGTGCGCCAGCGACAACTCGTCCTTCGACCAGCAACCCGAAGCCGAGCAACCAGTACTACCAGTACTATCAGTACAAACCGAAGCAACACTACAAGCCCAAGCCGAAGCACCACTACAAGCCCAAGCGCCACTACAAGCCCAAGCGCCACCACAAGCCCGAGCGTCGCCAGCACTAACTGTAGGTTGGAAGTCCAAAGCGGAGACCGAATTCCGCTTTTCACTGATCTCTCAAGCCGTTTTGTTTGAAACGATAACGCTACATTGGCGTGCCAGCATGACGATAGGAGCCACATCTTATGTGTGTGCTACAAATACGAATTGATGCAATTGATGCACTTACTAGTAGGTTCTAAGCACGCTGTAGGAAGCTGTGTTCATTCAATTCGAATTTGCTCAACCGTTTCATTGAATATATCTTCTTCACTCGCTTAAGTACCTTCTGTAAAATTAAACAAGTAATTTGATTGATTTTAGTATGTTGATATCCGCACCGAAACTTTCCGGTGGTGCGAACCGACTTGCCACATCTAGTTAAGCACGTGCCACTCAATAATCATATTTGTTGTGGTGAGTGCAGTGCGTTCGGCAACGATCTGCTATCCCAGGGTAAATTCTCCTTGAGTTCCGGATCCAAAAGGACTGAACTCTATCATTTGCCAGCGAAAAATAAACTATTCGGGTGGTGCACTTCCTCTATGGAGATGCACATTCCCCAGGATCCAGCACGTCTGCTACGGTAAGTGCAAGCTACGACACTGCACGCTCAAATCATCTTGACCATAACATGCACCCCGGCTCCAATGTCTTCGCCAAATAGCAGTAAGAGCGACGCGAGGTTTCGCATTTCTGGAATTGCTGTGGCAGTCATGAATCGCGGAATCTCGAGTGCTCTTCCATTCATCATTACAGCAGTGTTGACAGCGCGCCTACTTTCAAGAACCAGCGCAGAGAGAAACTATGCGGCGATAATCCCTAATGGCGCTAGCATGGAAGAAACCATGGAGAGGAAGTTAATGGTTGCCAATTCATTCGACGACGCCCATGCCAAGGCTGGGTACATGTGGTCCAAGGAGCTCTGCATGGCCGACAGCGACGGCTACCACCAGACGAACGGCCAAGAACTTGGAGACCCGTGCTGCCAGTGGAGCAGCACTTCGAACCCTGTCGTGCTGTGGACAAGTGGTGTTTCTCATCCAGGCAACGCGTCAATTACGTCCGACCCAAGTATGTGGACTGACATCAATTGCTCCGCATCGGCTGCTACGGGTGCAGCGAGCTCACCAAGCGAATCCGTCAAGACGCTTGAAGAAACAAGCAGCCAGTTTCAAAAACCACGCTCGGTTGCTCTTTTCCCATGGCTAGCACTTTGGCACCGTGTTTTCCGAGGACTTCCTTGATACTAACGAAATACTAGCAGAACGGATGACGAACAGTCTACTGAAGTAGTTAAATAATACTAAGCATACATCATATCGATGGCATTTTAGCGTTGTTTTCTGCTTTGTTGGGTAGACTTGTCAAGTTGACCGTCAATGACTGTCAACACTTTACTAGCAGTAGCTCCTGCTAGTCGACTGAAAAGTACAACGTGCTGTATTCTCGTACGGGGTCGAGCTTCAATCAAATGCGGCAGCTAGCGTTTGCTGCTACATCCGAGGTGGCGCGTGCCATTTTTCAATCGCTAAATCGCGCGCGTGCCAAGCACGGATATATTACTCAAGCCGCAGTTCATGGTGCTGGATCGGTGCTTCAGATAATAACATATCTTGAGCGAGTCGTTGTTAGATAAGCAAGGACGGCTGTACTTTTTCGGCTACAACAAGACCAATTTCGCTGATTTACCATTGAGCGGAGCACAAGACAATGGCCAAACACGAAATGATACTATAAAGCAGAGCTCAACTGATCTGAACAGCAATGTATCGTTACTCACGTTGCTGCATTGCGCCATGATAAGCTTTTTAACCCCCCCCCATCAGTGCCAGGTACTTGTGCTCGACTCATACGTCGCTCTTCATGGGCAAAAGTCTCGCGCAATGGCAACAGTACCCTCACTTCTCAAACCACCAGCTCGACGACACTTCAAGTCCACTTCGCCTGCCTATCCTCCGCAAATTCCAGCAGCTACTTCGACCAGCGATGCGCCTCGTTGCCAGTGCACTTCAACTGGCTGTTGCAATTGGGCTGGGGGCTCGATCGGCGCAAGCTAAGAGTTGCTACGTCGCACGGATCCCAAATGGAGGCAATGTGCCGAGCGTTCCAGCCATTGGGCACACCGATGGAACGGGGAGATCGTCCGCCACAAACGTGTTTGGCAAGGCTTTCTACAGCGCAGGGAAGGCGTGGACGAAGGCACTCTGCATGGCCGACAGCGACGGCGATGGCCAAACCAATGGCCAAGAGCTCGGAGATCCATGCTGTGAATGGAACGTGACCACGAACAACGTCGTTCGATGGACTGTTGGCGTTTCGCATCCCAGTGACGCAACCAAGATTTCCGACCCGAGTTTGTGGGCGAATATCCAATGCAGTACCGGAACGACGACTGCACCGCCAGCAACAACTTCGCCACCGGCAACGACGGCCCCGCCTTCGACGACGGCTCCACCAGCTACGACTTCGCCACCGTCAACGACCAGGCCGCCTGCCACGACGGCTCCTTCTTCGACGACTTCACCTCCGAGAACGACGGGACCACCTGCCACGATCTCGCCACCATCGACGACTGCGCCACCAGCAACGACTACTCCTCCGAGTACGACTAGCCCACCGACGACAACCAGTCCTCCTTCGACTACTCGTCCTCCTCGCACAACGTCACCGCCGACCACCACTCGTCCGCCGACGACGGCAGCTCCCCCCTCTACGACTTTGCCGACTCGTGTCCCGTCAACTACGGCGCCACCGAGCACCACTCGCAAACCATTTACGACCGCTCCCCCGAGCACTACTCGCAAACCATCTCCGCCGAGCACTACTCGCAAACCATCTACGACAGCTCCGCCAAGCGCTACGCGTAAACCATCTACGACGGCCCCTCCAAGTACCACTCTCAAACCAGCTACGACAGCTCCGAGTCGTAAACCAATTTCGACGTCCCCGCCGAGGACTACTCGCATTCCATCCACGAGCACCCCTTCTCGCTCGTCAAGCCCTTCTAAGCCGAAAATGAGGGGTGTCCCGAACTCGAGCAAGGCGACGCGTCGTCATCGCCACCCGCTACTACCAGTGCAGCCGCTACTACAAGTCCAAATCTACCGGTCACTACTAACCCAACAACCGGTACGAGTAGAGCTCAACTCTACTTGGAGCACGGAGTCCAAAGCTTGCTTTCATGCATGTTTAGGACGTTTAGGTTGTAAAGCAAGGGGGTGCCGATCCTTCCCTGCACGCTACCACAATGCATTCCATTTCTCGTTTTCCTTGTCTCCCTTCGTATCCATCATCCTACAGCAGGTTGGATGCAACGATGTAGATGATCACGGGCCACGGTGCATCCTCGGGGGGGGGGGGGGGTCAATAAATACTGTTAGATTCTCTCGAATTTGTATAAATGTTTTGCCTATCTATGGATATGGTAACCATTTCATCAGCGTGATTCCTCCGTATTCGTAAGGCGATCCGCTAAGCACAGAAGGCCGCGCTAGTAGTGAACCCTTCTGTGCGAAAGTGCCGGCAAGGGCAGCATAAATCAGCAGTTGTGTGTATTTGAGATCCAGTACCTCGCTGATCAGGACGTTTGCCGATGACATACATATTCGTCGGAGCACACGCTCTGCAAGCGGATTGCGGGGAGGCACGTGTTCGTTGGTACGGTAAGAGACATACTTGCAGCCTAAAGTAATGATATGCTTGGAAGTGCACTGCAAGCGAGATACGGCGCCTGCCATATAAGCTCGTAGCACCAGTTCACAACCCAGCCAGTCTGGAACGTAGGGATCTTTACGTTCCTCCGTTGATGATACAACCAGTATTTAGGGCTGGACCACCCAAATCCTCTCGATGATTGTGATTTACGGTGTTGAAGTGACGGTGGTGGTGGCGGGTAGTCTCACTTTTCAATACGCGTTGGCCATTCCACCTGAAACTTGCTACTCGAACTTCGCCTCCAACACGTAACGCGAACGGTACGATGAAGCTGTTTATCACCAGTACCCCTCATCTTGTCATCGCGATTGGGTTGGCCGGGCACTTCGCTTCGAACGCAGAGGCGTCGCGAAGCTACGTGTCGAAGCTACCAAACGGCTCCAAAGTACCGGGTGCATCGGCGATCGGGCACACCGACGGCACAGGAGAGGACGGAGCTACGAACGCATTTGGCGACGCCTTTGCTGAGGCCGACTACACTTGGACCAAGACGCTCTGCATGGCGGATTCTGACGGAGACGGCCAAACAAATGGCCAGGAGCTTGGAGACCCTTGCTGCCAGTGGGTCAAGACCACGAACCCTGTAGTGCTTTGGAGCACCGGCGTTTCGAACCCGGGAGATGCATCTAAGACTTCCGAACCGAGTTTGTGGGCTAATGTGCCGTGCGGCTCGACAAGTGCCCCGTCGACAAGCGCCCCCAGCACAACGAGCCCTCCTGTTACGACAACATCGCCAGCAACAACATCTCCCGCAATTGTCACGACGGCCCCACCAGCGACGACTCGTCCACCAACAACCACTAGTCCGCCGGCAACGACAGTCCCGCCTTCGACAACTTCGCCTCCGGCGACGACCAGCCCACCGAGTACGACTTCACCGCCGGCAACCACGTCTCCGCCTGCAACGACTTCGCCACCGGCTACGACTAGACCGCCTGCCACAACTGCTCCCCCTTCGACGACTTCGCCTCCGGCAGCGACTAGTCCTCCGAGTACGACTGTGCCACCGGCAACCACTGCTCCCCCTCCGACGACTGCTCCGCCAGCTACGACTTCGCCACCGGTAACGACCAGACCGCCTGCCACGACCTTGCCACCATCATCAACGACTGTACCACCGGTAACGACCAGGCCGCCTGCCACGACGGCCCCACCTTCGTCAGCTGCGCCACCGGCTACGACCACGCCGCTATCGACGACGTCGGCTCCAGCAACAAACACTCCCCCGACAACGACTACTCGCCCCACCGCTTTCAATGCCCGACGTCCTACCCGCTCTACTCACTCAGTAAACACGCCAAAGCCGACGTTGAGGGGTGCTCCGAAATTGCCCAAGCGCGTTTACGCCCGTCGTCACCCCACCCCAGACCCAGTCGCCACTACAGCGCCAACCAGCTCAACAAGCAGGGGAAATCCGACTACATGTAGCCCACCGCTGGACTGCAGGAGAGAAGAAAAGCTCCTTCGCTCAGGCTAGACACCAACAGAGCTTGCCCGAATACCCGAAACGATGATACCTTTCCATTCATTCTTTGCATTCCTGATCTTCTGCTCGCTTCAGCACTGCAGTAGGATACCCCCAGATCGTGTTGCGCGTTTGCTGCACGCACCACGTTGCTGCTTGCTAAATTTTGAAAGAATACATGTACTCTGTTGCTGTTGCATGGTCGGCCACGGGATAGAGACTCTACCATCATAGAGCATGAATAGCCGCCAAGTTCGGATCGCACCATCGCATCGACAAGGGAGCTTGGTATCTAAGACACCAGTTCCTCGTCGTAAGGATGAATATAGCGGTGCTACTCTGCGCTTAGTCAAAGAGTTTTGGATCACTGCGCATCGGGTGGGGGTCTGCCTCGAGGTGTGCTCGCGTTATTATAGCTCGTTGGACTTTAACGAGGGCTTGGCTGGGAAACGATGTTGATCACGTTGAAGTGCGCCGCTTTATCTTATCAACGCAATGACGGACGTTCATATGGACAGCGGCCAAGATGGCACGCGGCCTGCATACGTTTATCACACACATGTTCAAAGCGACACGGCATCCAACTTGGATTCCAAGCGCCAGCTACAGCCGGTCTCGCCTCACGCGGCGTGCCTGCGAGCTCAGCCAAGCGTTGAAGATGCACGTCACGTCGGCTGCTGGCTCGCTTTTTCGACTAACTGAAGTTGCCACGCTCCGACCCAAGCAGCAAGAATCGGCACCCCCAGCAACCTTAACACTCGCTCTGCAATTGCATATCCGATACTACCTACATGTAGTCCATGGCCTCGGCAATTCGTAACCCCGAAAAAATACTGAAACTGCGGAATACTGCTATTAGTTTGGCAACGCTTCCGAGTTGCACTGCCGGCGACGAGGAGGAGGAAAGTATCAGCTGCACTATGACGTTCACAGTCGCAGAGGCACGGCGCGCTCCCCACCTCAAAATCTTCGCCGCGCTTTGGTTTGGTTACCGGTAGTTGAAACCCATGAGCATCTGGGTGTCAAGCAACCCGCCATGGGCTGGTTAGAGAGGGCTGCCCTTCCGCACGACTCATCGCACCCACTCATGGTTCAGCGCGCGCCCGAGCACCACGTGGCATGGCGGTCACTGCCACAGCAGGACGGCCTGCCGTGCCAGCTCACCGCGAAGAAGCGATGGTAAACAGCGCCATTTGCCATACCATCGCGGAAGCGGGGAGAAGCAAGTGCCAAGTGGGCTATCGGCCAAGTGGGAAAGCCTCGCCCCGGACGCGAGTCAGGCATCGCTGGCATGCCAAGTTGCAATTGCAACGGCACAGCGACGACGCGGCGGCAACCCCATACGGAGCCGCAGGCGCAGGGCTTACCGCGATCGTCCTGCCGCCTCCGCCGAGTGCGACCCGCACAAAAGTCCGCCATTACGGTCATTACAGATACCGCCCCTCAAATTTGTAGCCACAGATACTTGGTATCCTCTCCAACCCAGTAACTATTGTATATCGCTTTGAGCAGGATGAGAGTATCCATCTCAAAATAGACTCGACGTATGTATGCTTATCATAAGAGATGCATTTACTTGTTGCTCCCATAAAATAGATTCCCTGTAGGACCTGAAACGTGGTGCTCGTATCGAAGTTGTGGCTGGAGTCTGTACTAAATGTTGCAGGCAGCGGTAGAGAACAAGTTGATGATACCTTTACACTAGGTGGAACGGACCAATGGGCGCGCAGGAAAAGTGGCGGCAACGCTACGATTTTCAGACCGGCTCCTTCCACCTGCTGGTGTGTGTAGCGCCTCGCCCGCATTCCCAAACTAGTCTTGGAGAACGGCTAACCGGCAGGAAACAGTCTTTTGCTTCCTCGGTATTTGCATCGGCGGCGAGGCATCAATCACTGCCCGCTTTAGCACCACCTAACCGGGCGGACAGAGGTCGACCACCGCAGGCAGGCAGGCAACACAGGCATCGCAGCTCAGCGCAGCGCAGAGGCAGAGGCAACACGTATCTCAAAATGTGGCCGAGAGTCGCGGCAGCCAGCGCGCTGCTGCTCCTTCAGGGGGGCGCCGTCGCTCAAGGTAAGGGTTCGCCCCTTTTGGCAACGTGGAAAACTTCTTCCTTTTCTTCTAACGATCTTCTTTTGTTAATGTTTTTTACTTAAATCTGTAGACTGCGCCTACACCGTGAGTGTATTGGACGTGCCGGGCGTGCAGTGCGTGTCGGCGGCGCCGTGCTCCGGCACGTACTACGCGTCGGGGCTGTCCCAGGGCGTGGGCGCGTGCCCGTCGGGCTCGAGCTGCGCGCTGCTGCCGCAGACGCCCATCATGGGCTGCGCGGCGGCGGGGCGCACGGACCTCATCTACGTGAACGCGGACGGCACGCTGACCAAGGACGGCAAGTCGGTCACGCTCCCGGACGCGACGACGACCACGACGACGACCAGTACCACGGCGCCGTCCACCACTAGCAGCACGACGAGCAGCACCGCCAGCTCCAAGAGCACCGCTAGTAGCACTAGCAGCAGCACTAGCAGCACGACGGGGAGCAGCAACGGCTCCAAGAGCACCAGCAGCTCGTCCAATGCGAACGGCAGCAACAGCAACGCGAGCTCCGGCTCGAGCTCGAACGCGAACGCCAACTCGGACGGTAATTCGGCGTCCAACGCTTTCGCTAGCACCAACTCAGGGGAATTTAACCCGGGCTCTGTCATTGCAGGGGGCTCGGACGCGTTGACCGACAGTAGCAACTCGACCGTCTCGTCGGACTCGGCCTCGCACTCGGCTTCGAACTCGAACTCCAACAGCTCGGACAGCTCGTCGTCCGCGTCCAACTCGTGGTCGTCGTCCGACTCGACGGCGGGCAGCATTGTGTCGCCCGGCAGCAGCTCGGCCAACCAGCAGTCGTTCAACCCCGGCTCCATCCTCAGCGACAGCTCGAGCACCGTCAGCAACGGCTCGGATAGCGGCATCAGTCTCACCGCCATCATCTGCATCGTCGTCGGCTGCTTAGCGGTCGTAGCTATCGCAGCCGGCGCTCGGCTGCTGCAAAAGGGCAAGGAGGCCGAGGGCGAGCTCACGACGCCCGAGGGCGCTGCCATGGAGGGCTACAACGGCGGCGAGGGCGGCGGCAGCGGCATGACTCCCAAGGAGAACGTGCTGCTGCTCTAAGTTATGGCCGAAGGGAATACAGGGTGACTGACTACTGTGCAAACAAAACTTTTTGATCATGGGGCAAGCGTTTGAGTGCGTGAACCTGGTGGAGAACAAACAAGTACATGGGGCGCGGTGCAAGCAAGGCAAGGCAAGGAAGGAGAGCAAGCGGAGAAGGAATGGCGTTGTGTGTGTTTTGGTGTCGTCGTGCATAGAAGCATGGAGCTGTGAGCGTTGGCGAGGCGGAGAGAGGTGGTAGCATGTGAATAGTAGCTCTCTGCTCTTCAGAATCGGTCTCGATCCATATACACGTGCGGCGGCGCGCAACGCCGTCTTAGTAAACTGCACCCCGGACTGACAGCAAAGCGCTGTATAGCATTATTTTACTTTTTTCTTCTTCCATCGCCTAACCATACCATCTTGCCATCTTAGGTGTGTAGATCAGCTGGCCACCTCGCCGCCACGACTGCAATTTCCAGCACTTCCTCTCCATCCGAGCCGAGCTGAGCGTTGATGCCACGCTGGGCAAGTAAGTTACACAAGTTCCTGACACTTTAGGCACCAGCTGTGTGGATGCTACCGGTCAGTTATCATATCCACGAAAGTATCCATCCATCCATTCGTGCCAAGACGAGCACGAGACGCATGCGTGCCAGGGCGAAACTGCGCGCGTCAGTGAATGGCGTGGCGTGCACTAGTACTATTGCCCGCTCGTGCGTCGAAAAAAAAAACTCTCTCTTGTATTACTCTCTCGGGTCTGTCGCCATGAAACCTACGAAGTCCCGACTCAGTTGGCCTTAGTCTTGGTCGCCGCCTCGGACACGGCCTTGGCCTCCTTGAGCGTGAAGAGCTTGGCGTCCGAGTCCACGACGCCGTAGTTGGCGTAGAGGCGGCCGACGCGGAAGAAGGCCTTAATGATGGGCTCGTCGCTCTTGCGCACGAGCTCGGGGAACGCCTGGTGGAAGGCCTCGGTGGCGCGCTTGAGCTTATAGTGCGGGATGATGGGGAAGAGGTGGTGGATCTGGTGCGTGCCGATGTTGTGGCTCAGGTTGTCGATGAGCGCGCCGTAGGAGCGGTCGACCGACGAGAGGTTGCCCTTGACGTAGGTCCACTCCGAGTCGGCGTACCAGGGGGTCTCCTCGTCGTTGTGGTGCAGGAAGGTGGTGATGACCAGCATGCTGCCGAACACGAACACGGGCCCGTAGTAGTAGATAGCCATGGTCTTGAAGCCGAACTGCAGGCTCAGGTAGATGGACAGCGCGGCCACGCCGAAGTGCGCGGCCAGCGAGATGACCACGGCGGACACCTGGCGGACGAACAGCGGCTCGAACGGGTTGAAGTGGTTGACCTTGCGCGGCGGGAAGCCCTCGACCAGGTAGGCGAACCACGCGGCGCCCAGCGCCAGGATGAGGTTACGCGAGAGCGGGTGGTCGTCGGCCTTGCGCTGCGGGTAGAAGATCTCGTCGCGGTCGATGTTGCCCGTGTTCTTGTGGTGGTGGCGGTGCGTGAGCTTCCACGACTCGAAGGGCGTCAGGATGAGCGAGTGGATGAAGGTGCCGATCACGAAGTTGAGCAGGTGGTAGCGCGAGAAGGCGCCGTGGCCGGCGTCATGGCCCACGGTGAAGAAGCCCCAGAACACGATGCCCTGCAGCAGCACGTAGCCCGTGCAGAGCGCGGCGTCCAGCGCCCAGAGGCCCTCGACCACGGGCAGCGAGCGCGCGTGGTGGAGCCCGAAGGCCAGCGACACGGCGATCACCAGGCAGCGCACCGTGTAGTAGAGCGAGAGCGGCACGGACGCCTCGAAACACTCGCTGGGCAGCGAGCGCTTGATCTCCGTCAGCGTCGGGAACTGGTACGGCTGCTCCTGCTTGGACGCCATGGCTGCGGTTGGCTGCTGGGGGGCACTTGCTGGAATGAGCTCGAGCGGATGACGGGCCACGAATGGCTGCGAAACGACAGAACAGGTTGCAGTGTGACTCAGAGGATCCCATAGTTAGGCCAAGGTAAAAAAAACGCAAGCACGATGGTGACGCGCGGTATGATGTCATGGGCGGTACGCCTGCCCTCCCTCCATTCAGGTGGTGCTGCATCAAAGGAATACACGTGTTCAACATGGCGTTGCTCAACGCCGTTCGTAGGGTGCAGTTTATTTTGTTGGTTGGGCCGGGTAGCAAGATACCGACCGACATGCAGAGACTTTGGCGACTTGGACGACGACACTCAACGGAAGGGCAGCACCACCTCATGCTGCAGGATGTCCTCGGCGAGAGGCCGCTGCAGCGCGTCCGGGTGCATCATGCTGGCGATCAGGTGCTGCAGCGAGTTGGAGTATTGTCTGTCAGGAGAACATGCACGTTAGCATCCGGGACGTAAAAGGCGGGAAGTAGGTAGCAGTTCAGGCCTACCGGAACATGACGAGGTCTCCGTCGCGGATCTTCTGCCACTCCTCGCCGCCACTCGCCAGCGTCGTTCCGAGCGCAAGCTCATAAATCGTGGCTCCCAGGGCGAAGATGTCACCGGCGCGCAGATTATTCCGGTTGCCCTCGAGCAGTTCCCTACAATTCACACTTCAGATTAGACGCGTGGCTCTGGACAACACCAGCATGCTCATGCATCACGCACCGACTAAGATATCGATTGTCACCCTCCGTAATTTCCATACTGCCATCAAGGTGAGCAACAGTTCCCAAATCACCGAGCTGCGTGGAGCCAAGTACAGTTAGGGCGATGTCGAGCAAGCATAATCACCGCAGGGTGCTTCTATCGTACCTTGTAAACTTCCCCCGGTCCGACCAAAACATTTTGAAGTTTGACGTCCATGTGAACGATCTTCTTGCTATGCATATCATAAAGGGCCTGTACGAGTACATGGTGCATCGGTCAGCTTCGAGCTCATGCAGCAGATACAACTGAGCACCAAGCGCTTACCTGAGCAAGATGGCAAAGAAGTTTACACAACGTCTCTTCCGGGACCTTGCGCGGCGCGTATTTGTTGACGAACCCAGCCAACGAGCAGCCCTCTAAGTTTTCGAGCTGAATGTAGAGCAGATCGTCTTCTATCCAGGCGTCAAAATACCGGACGATGTGATTACTACCACTCAGCGCTGCCAGTGCTTGCACTTCGCGTAGGGCTCGCTCGCTATCAATATCCAAAACGACAAGAAGATGAGTCCATTTGTCGAACGCAAAAAACGTAGAGTGTCCAGTGCGGTAAACGTCAAATGTAACGTACGTGTCCGCTTTGCCGCGGAAGTGTCGCTTGCTTTTCTTCACCGCGTACACCCAGCCATCGATCTTCTTGACACACTTGTACACCTTGGAAAACGACCCCGAGCCGATCAACTACACAAACACACAATGCAATCAGCCGCACGCCCACAACAACCACACACACGACAATCCACAGCAAGTGCACGCACCCCAAGCTCTGAGAAATCCGACAGATACTTGGAAACGGGCGATCCGTTCTTGGCACCAATCCACGCAGCGGGGAACGACCGTCGCTTGCGTCGAGAAATCTTCTTCTTGCCCGATTCCGACGTCGGCTCCGGCGCAAACGGGTTCACGTAGCTCTCCTCCGACAGAAACGACGTGGCTTGCTCTCTGCACAATCGACAGCAGCAACAACATGACAAAATATATCAGTAAACTGCACAACACCTCCTCCTCCTCGTCAACAACCACCCACTCACCCATTGGGTCTTGCTCTCTTGGCAGTCACCACCACGTTCACCTTCCTTGCCGTCTGCGGGGAGCTCGAGCCCATGGACGACTGACTGGAAAAGGACGGCGGGCCTCTCCGCGCGTGCCTCACGTCCATGTGCGTCATGTCCTGCGTGAGGTTCTGCACCTGCTCCTCCTGTACCACGTCGGCTCCGCTGCTGAGTCTCGGCCTCTTCTTGAGCGGCGAGGGCGTCGTCGGGTTGGACAGCGGGATCACGGGCTGGTCTCGGGGCGTGAGGAAGTCCATGTCGTCCTGGCTGCACTGCTGTTGCATGGGCGTGGCCATGCCCGGCGTGTAGCTGCCCTGGCTCGTGGGCGGCAGGCCGAAGCGCACGGGCGTGTGCGTGTTGGCAGGCTCCCAGTCGGGCTCGCTGCGCTGGCTGGAGCAGGCCGTGAAGTCGATCTTCTTGGGCTTGGGCCGCAGCCCGCGCTCGCTGCCCTGCGAGGCCAGCAGCATGGGCTCCTCGCTGCTCTCGTCGTCCATCACGTCGTAGTCGATGCGCTTCTGCACGGCAGGCACGGGTTCGTCCTCCACGTCCATGTCCTCGGCCGCGGCGGCGCTGAAGCTGCTGCCCTTGGCCGACGCCTCCAGCGACCGCCGCGCCTTGCGCACCTGCTTGCCGCCGCCACTGCTGCCGCGCCGGCTGCCGGCCGACGACTGCGAGAAGAAGTCGTGGATCGAGCGCTGCTTCTTGCCGCCGCTCGAGGCCTGCGACGAGCTGCCGCCGCCTGCGCGCGCCTTGTTGCGCAGCGCCGCGTTGAGCAGCATTGGCTCTCACTCTAGGAAAATTCAACGATGACGACTCGGTGAGCTTTTCCCGCCTTTTTCGATAGGGGTAAGGTAACGTATCGGTTTCGTGCATATATGTTGTGTGGATAACATAAAGGCAACTTCAATTTGGGGCTAGATGGCTACATCTTCTTGCTCCGGAAGGGGAGACCTTGGAACGGCTTGAGCAGCCGACTGGGCCGCTTGTTGCGCTCCTGCTCCTCTGCGCGTTGACGCTCGGCCTCGAGCTCGGCGGCCTCTTGAGCGATTCGGGAGCGTTCGGCCGCCTCGTGCTCCTGACGTGCACGCTCCTGCTGCTCTGCTTCGAGGGTGCCTTCCGCCAGCGCCACTCGGACAAGTTCCTGCATGGGTATCGGAAAGAAGATAGTCAGTGATATGATAAGACACGTGCTGCTGCTGTAAGAACGCACCGCGAGGCCCATGCGGTCGCCCACGAGCCGGACAGGGAGCGGCTTCAGACCAGCGCCTCCAAACGACCGGCGGTTGTACTTGGCAGACGCGTAGAACTCGCAAACCTCGCAGTCACGAAAGACGCGACAGAGTCGGCACGGGCCGTCCAGGATTTCGGCAGTGCCGCGGCCAAATTTGCGAAAGGACCGCTCGTACGCGTCGTATTGGCGGAGGATGGTGGCATGGTCGGCGTCGGCCTGGATGGCACGGAGATAGTAGTCGTCCAGCACACTACACCAGCCAGAAAAGCATGAGAGGTTTTGCCTGGATCGTGTATGGACTAGCTGAACACACCTTTGAGTCGAGGTGGGAGGCATCACCACCAGTGTAGCATCGGCGCTGCACTGCACCATGCCAACACGTCCGACGTAGTTGAACGCCGAGTAAACGCCGAACACCTCAACTTCTGCAAAATGGAGGAAATTTTTGTTTTGTAGCTGCACCCGGACGAACTGTCCAACCGTGTTAGCTGTAGGGAGAACCCACTCCGTCATGCGCTTATTAGTTCGGAACAACTCGAACGCGCTCGATTGCACTTTTGCCGCTCGCAGACTAACCGCCCATAATTTGCAAGCACCGCTAGTAAGAAAAAAGTAGTAAACGCAGCTTACAAGAGCCAAACTAACGTGCAAACGCACCCTTCCTTGCCCTCCAGGTCTTTGAACGGGAACTCGCTGACGAAGATCCAGCACGGGAATAATCGACTGCTGTACTCGGCTCGGCTTTTTGACGGATTCAGCGGTTCATCCGTTCGATTCCACAGCTTTTGATGAACGAAGTAAGCCTGACTAGTACTCACACAACTCCAACTTCATGCCTTACCACCTACCCGAATTTTCTCGATAACCGCTGGTTGCCCGAGGTCTACTTCCCACCATGGTTTATCTTCCAGCTACAAAATAAGACAGGTCTTAGCTTCGCTTCAATAGATCTCAAACTCAAAACCGCCGTAAGTACGTGAGTGTGAATACAAGTCGCTAGAGTGCCTCCAATGTCTCCATTCACAGCTAGGTGCGGCCCTTGTTCATTGTAGATGGTCATCTGACGACATGGTCTACCAAACGCGAGGTTGTAGGGCTCTACATGCAGACACTTGAGCAGCTCAGGTTTGTCCACGAAAGCTCGCTGTAAAGCACAGCGGTTAGAATTATGCTGTAAGGACATAGGTAGACTGTGATACTTACGCTTGCATCGTGGCCTGTGCAACCATGGTTATTGCGACCCCAGGTATATAGCTCGCCGTACGAGGAAACAGCAGCCATGTGGCTGCCCCCGCAAGCCACTTGGCGAATTCCAACTCCATCCAGTTCGGGTATGCGTTCCCACGACAGGATGTATCGACTGAGTGCGGTTGCGCCTCCGCACACATATACTTGACCTCCAAGCAGCATCTTACTGCCCCCGTTGAACTCCGACGTGACCTCTGTGCAAATAGCCGAGTGGGCCGTTCCACACGAAACTTGCCATACTCGCACCTTTCTGTTAACGAGGTCTCTCACCAACGTTGGGACAACAATGGTATCGATGACATGGGGTCCAAGTCCAAGGCGACCTCCATTTGCTGAACCCCACATGAATAACTCCCCCGCTGTTGAGACCGCTCCACTGTGTGAAGCCCCACACGATACAGACCGGATCTTCCGTTTCCCGGGGAATTTGACTAGCAGCGGCGTCAACGAATACTGCTTGTACTCATCTTCGACAATACCTACACCCAATTTCCCGTTGCATGCTGACCCCCAAGTGTATAATGCGCCATCCGAGTCGATCGCTGCACTATGCGAATACGAACACGAAACCTGGCGGAGACTCAAATCCTTCACAACATCATATACGGAAAACAGTTAGCAGTGGAATGATAGACCATACTTCTAAGTTCGACCGGAAATGTACATTAAAGGCTTCGACTCGTTGCGGATGGTTTGTGTCGAAACAAGTAGCTCCTCGTGCATTTGGTTGAAGACCTAGACGTCCACTCGCACCGATTCCACAAGTGTAGAGCGACCTGGAAGGAACTCCTCGGGTTAGCGTCTGACCACCTGTCAAAGCTGTGTTAGTGTTCATACCCATCTAGCATTAGCAGCGCGACGTGTGAACCCCCCGCCGACACGTTCGCAACGGCCTATAGGTAGGATACAACTGTCAGCTCGGTTATTTTTTGAAGTACATTTTTCACGATAGTTCATTGACTTACCACTACTCCTCGGGGCGAGTGGAGTGGTGGACCTCTGCGCACAATCAAACATTTCAGGCGATATAATACGCGAGATGACAAAGCCTTTACTTACCTAGTCGTGACTCCACTCATTTCTATTCGAGCGTTTTCACCACGAGCCGTAAACTCCGGAATCATATCTTCCAGCTGCACCACTCTTCGAGCAGCTCGGGACTCATACGCACGATCCTACTTATTCGAACAGAAACTAGTCAGTGATCCCAGCAAGTTTCACTGTACCAATGGTAATGCAATCAAACACTCACCGCTCGACCTATTTTATCGATAATTTTCGCTTTTTCTTCCTCTTCACGCTTCAGGTGTCGATCGTCACGCAACGTCTTCACATCTGACCACTGTTCCAGAGCCGTTTAGGAAAAGCTTTCGTTAGCAACAATAAACCCAAGTTAACTCAATGACAACTTAATGCCTCACTTCCTACCCCATGCAACAGTTTGTCCTTTTCCTACAAAATATCAGCGTTAGAAACCACTGAATGACCCGATTCGACGAAGAACTAAATAAAACGTACTGTTTGAAGCAAATGGATGTGTTGTTTGTCATCATGACGCTTGTCTTGGGTATATTCCTGCGAAGGATAGTAATAACCAAGGGTAAGGAGTGCTCATTGAAAGGCGTCGCGCCACCAACCCACCTTAATCAGCTTCTCCGATTCCTTAAATGCTGCGTGTCCAGCCTCACCCTTTACCTCCACTTCTAACTCAAAGCATTCCCCAAGAGCTAGGGACAACTCCATCTTGGTTATGTGGTCGAATTCTAGACCTCGAAGTTGACCTGACGTGATTAGCTGCTCATATTCAACCTTAGGCAACAGCACTTGCTCCATGAACAGTAGTCTTGTTGCATTACTGGGTGGTGGTTCCCACACGTCGTAGTACATGACTACACGCTTCAACCTACACATTTTTGTGCACGTTATTTATCATCTGGGGCCCGATATATCACATTATGGAAGTACATGTACCTTTCATAACGCTGGTTCTCTTCATTTTGTCGAGCCTCAATCTCCTGCTGCTCTTCTTCACGTGCTTCAATATCTGGATCACGCAAACCCTCGAGCTATATCACAAGCTGTTAGCCACATTCAACACATGGTTCTCTTTTCAATTGCTTACCTGTGCGGGTGTACACATCTTTTGCAATGCTGATCGAGGCGTAACCTTAGACTGTACGGTCGTATCAGATGAATCTCTACACTTCTTCTTCGCATCGATTCCTTCGAGTTCATCATCCGAGTCACTATCAAATCCAGCCAGTCGCCGAGCAGATGCCTCCCAAGTACTATTCCTCCCTCCCCAACTAAAGACACTTCCAGAACTCGTTACGGCAAAGGCAACGCTGTCACTGATTGCTCCTTGTACCACACTTCTTCCCCACAATGGACCCGTGTTTGTCATCAACGTTGTAGATCGAAACCGTAAGCTCCTAACAAACTCCCGGTTTTCGAAGAACAGCTTGGCAAGTTCTTCTTCATCTTGGTTGTTTTCATCTTTAGTCAGCTCTTCAACTTCGGAGGTTTCTGTAGGAGCGTTTGAGTCTACACGAAGGCCCCCTTCGGCGCGCTCGTTCGATACATCTCTTACTCGAGACATCGCTCGAATGTGGGTTTTGGTTTGGGAAATTGTGCGCTTATTCAACCGCGGTGGACTTCGAAATTTCCAACGTTTATTCTCCAATCTCCGGCGTACGTATTTGGATGCTGGCGCACCCAGTTCACTTCCGGATCGATTGGCAGCAGATGCGGCTTTTGCCTTAGTAGGTGAGTCTCCATTTTCCTGAGGATGTCGAACATGCGTTTCTTCTTTCTTTTGTTTGCTGGCTTTCGCTTTTGATATCGGTTTGCTTGACTGAGCTTTATCGTTAGTAGGATTAACACGATATGACCAAATCTCGCTCACAGCTTTGAACCCTGGAAATAAATCTTCATCTCGTGTGACTGGTTCTCCGGCAAATTGATCATATTTGCCACTGCCAATGATGTACACTTGGCCTGCGGCATCTAAAGCAGCAGCTAGTTCATCTTCAGCGCGAACAATTGCCTTCCGACCCAACTGCTCTCGGAATTCTTTATCCCGCTGCCGCTGCAAGAACTTCTTAGCTTCTTCCAGAGCTACCGCTTCGCGGGCCTCTTCTTCATCCAAAATTGTTTCGAGCATTTGCTGCAGTTTCCACTGTCTTGTGTGCTTGGGGACTTCCACGCCTCGCTTCGTAAGCTCGTCCCGAACATCGACTAGGCGGACCCACATCGAGCGAAATTCCTGATAGTCAATGTACCCACTCTTGTCCTTGTCATACTTCCTGAAAATCTTCTCTTGTTTCTCGTCGCTCACATCCATACCAAAATACTCCAACACATCCTGGATAAAATATCATGTTAGCCACGCTTCGTGTTGACACAGCTAGCCGTAACTCAGGCAACTCCGTACCGCAAATTCTAGTTCATCAATCTGCCCCGTTCCATCTTCATCAAACAACTCGAAGGCATCCCGTGGGCCCAGCAAAGTGGACGGCGAAAATCCGAGAGGATTGCCAGACACAGGATCCACCGCGAACATGGCCATTTTGAACTCGGTAAGGTCAATCTCACCGCCGCCGTCTGTATCACATCGGCGAAAAATTCGCATGGCCTTTGCAGCAGATATGGAGATCCCCAGATCTGGCAGCTACGCACCAAGAAGCAAAGACACATCAACATCATTCCCTCTAATAGATAATTGATAGAAGACTCTTACCATTGCCAGAAACTCTGACGCTGAAATATTACCCGATCCGTCCGTATCGTACTTCTTGAACAGCTCCTCCGGCGACAGCTACACGACAGTTGGCGTCCTCAGCATCAACCCATTATTACACCGCTCCCTTACCCAGCCCCTACCTTCGAGTTGAGCACCGCGACCTTCCTCTTCTCGGCCTCCGCGGCCTCCTGCTCGTCCATGCTCTCGTCGCCTTCTTTGGCGTAGCGGTCGATGGTCGCCTCGTCGTCGCTCTCTTCGTTGTCCGCTCCGAACAGCTCCAAGTCCCCACCTTTGCCCTTTGTCGGCGTCGCAGCAGCAGCAGCAGATGGAGAAGCCGCTGCCAGCGCTCCGCCGCCTCCTTCCGCCACGCGGGCGCCATTATTGCCCTTCTTCCCGAAGAGGCCCATACACCTTCACAGTGAAGTTCACTCTTGACAAGACGCTCGAAGTTGAAGTAACGTTCAGGTTTCAGCCAATCACGTTCGTTGAGTAGAAATAAATCACGTTTTATCTGTGGATACATTTACCACTCAAAAAGTGTACCCAGCTTGAAGCGAATCACAGCTCTCGAACGCTCAGATCCGATTTTGCCGACTCGAGCGCAGACGTCCAAGAGTGATGGTCTCTGCCGAGTTCGAGGGGCAGTTGGCGTTCGAGGGCGCCTCGGGCAGCGCCGAGGCGCAGCTGGCCTTCCAGGAGGAGTTCGCGCTGGCGGAGGGCGTGGCGGCCAAGCGCGCGCTCGTGCAGCAGTCGTTCGTGCCGGGCTCACCCGACTTCTGGTTCTACTCGGCGCTCTGCTCGACGCTGGAGGTGCAGGCGCTGGCGGAGGAGGAGAAGCTCGAGCAGGCGTGGCAGAGGCTGAATGAGAGCAAACACGACCTGCAGAGGGCGGAGCGGGAGCTGACGAGCAGCAACTGCTGGAGACGCGCGCAGAGGATCGAGCGACGCAGGCTCATGCTGGAGCTGGAGCTCACGTACAGACTCAAGAGACCGCAGGAGGAGATTTCGGTGGGTACAATAGCTTAGAATGCAGGAGGGAATAGTGGAGACTGACATCTTTCGCTCTGTAGAATGTGACGCAGCGGGTCACGACTGCGCTGCAGGTTAGTCATCATGACCCTGAGCCCGCTGGGGTGACAACTGAGGCGAGGAAGGAAACGTACCCAACCACATTGAAGTACGTAACTTGCTGGACGAGTGGATCGTAGGGAGAATGTAGTGTACTTATGCGTGCACTTGCGGTAATTTAGTGCCGAGTTACTGGACCTGGATACGATCATCCGGAACAAGCTGAGCCTCGTGAAATTCAGTGATGTGGGAGGCACGGGTGTCAGTGGGGTCCTCAGAGACTTGGATGTCTACGGTCGTGAGAAGGCGTTCCAGCAGATCTGTGCATGGGGCGAGCCAAATTGGAGGCTGCTCACAGTCTTTCTGGACAGCTACCCGTTCGAGTTCGCGGATATCCCAGGGTTCGTAGCGTTGTGGCAAAGTCTGTGCATGAATTGGGGCTGATCTGATGTTGTACGAATGCGTTTAATTGCTTAGGTATCTGGACATTATTGTCAAGGATGTCGAGCGGAAGAAGGAGACCGACAAAGACTACACTTTCAATTTCCGGGCTGCGCATCGCATGTTGTCGTTCCAGCAACTACTGGAGTGTGCACGAAAAGCACCTGACCTGTTTCGCAGTAACTACGAGTTTGCGGCTCGTGGAATACAGCTACTTCGTGCTGCTGCAGAGGTGGACAGCGCACAGTGCTCTGACCTACGAAGCGAAACGCTGAACATGAAGGAGTTGCAGCACATCGCGACGTATTTGGAGTTCTTACGCGACTTTACTCCGACGGCAGTGAATAGGATTCGCGTGCTGATACTCTACCGAAAGCTCGAGCTGCTGAACGTGATGTGCTGGACGAACCCAAATGCCGTAACCGAGCTGCTAAATGCTCTGGTGGAATATGTGCAGATCGCAGGTGGACCTGCGTTGGGAGTGTTGTACGGTCTTCACACTTTCAGTGGTGTATGTGGGTTCACTACTGTGTCATCGGCGAGTCATGAGGCAATGATCCGAAAAAGTCTGAAAACACTATGGTCGTCTGAAATCGATGGTGCCGCTGTATTCAATGCACTTCGCGTCAACGTTGAGGACGACTTCATGGTTGCCCAACACGCGCTAACAATGATAAAACTTGGCAAGGGCGAGTTTTCAGAATGGATAGCCAAACTGAAGGACAAGGGCCAAGAGCTGTCGAGCCACGCCAGTACGTCAAGTGTGACTTTCTGCGAGTCTAACCCGAGCTACTTCTTGCCTGAGGATCCGCTGCGAATCTTTGTGCGCACCCGCAACGTGAAAGCGCTGACAGCCCATTTGTACGAAATAAAGACCATGGAGTACTACTCGCGTCTACGCCGTGAGATCAAAGGCGACATTTGTCTTGATGGCTTGCTGCCAACTGAGGAGCAGGTGATTGATCTGAGTCACTTGACGCCATGGCAAGAAGCCCGGGTCCCAATCGCGTTTCTCGCTACGAAAAATGCTCAGCGTGGTGTATTTGTGGTGGAAGTTTTCGAGAAAGGAATAACTTGCAGGGCAATCTTACGCAAGGGGTTTCTCCGCCATGTCGAGCGCATCACGACCCGAGGACACGAATTTACAGTACTGGACGAGTATGGGAACCTTCTTCGTGACGCTCGAGCACTTGTACTCAACATGAAGTCTGGGGGCAGCCGGGCTCAGCATGGTCGCGAATTCTCACCTGACGATAACGGTGGCATCAACATTCCATTCCGCCACCCGAATGAGGAAAGTTCGACTGACAAGTTTGCTGTCGCGTTTCGGCTCGGGTCATTTGGCAGTTTTCATGGATCCTTTTCTTACTTAGCCGAAGCATTTGACGTGGACATCGACATGAACATCGACAATGAACAATTACTCCCCGGTTCCACCGCCCAGCTTGTTGCGCGCCCACGTTTGCTCGTTGCAGGCATTGCGACAGGTGAACCGCTTGAGTTGCTTGTTGATGTCAAGCTAGTCGTTGAGTTTGACCTTGTCAATACTAGCAATGCTGGCTCGAGTTCACACAAGGAAGTCCTGTCATTTGGCTCCATGCAGCAGATTGTAAGTCGCCCACCATCTTTTGAGATCCCCATGGATGCTGAGGGCTTCAACGTCACGCTCACTGCTCGTGTTTTACGAGAACGTGGCGAGAACCCGGTTGAAACTAGGGATTTGCCGCAAGTGACCGACTCCAAACGTTTTGATGTGCAACAGGTTAACGATTTCGATGGTACCTACACCGGTCATTTGGTGCGAAGGCCACTTCAACCAGAAAACCCGTATGGTCCAAGCGAGTTTCGCGTGTTTGTGCTGGGTCATAACGGAGAACCAGTTCCGAACGTGCCCGCAGATTTCATCATCAAGCATGTGCACTCTAGTGAGTTAATCAAGACGACACTCCAAGCAGACACGGCAGGGGAGATCAAACTGGGCGAACTCCAAGATGTCGAACGCCTAACGGTGGAATTTGGTGCTCGTAATGGCTCCACGAAGTCGTGCAGTTGGGAGTTGCCGAATCTGCGCTCATACCGACCGCAAATTGTGAATTGCTCGGTCGATGAAACTGTGGAGATTCCGATCCCTTTCGCCTTCTCGAACAAAGTGGAGGCCTGGGTACAGGATGAATTAGTGACAGTGTGCGAAGTTGTGGATGCTGTACTCCAAAATTCAACGCATTGTTCCGAGTTCGAAGTGGTGAAAAATAAACTGGACTGTCCTGTTTCAGTTGCTGTTCGAATCAGACAAGCTGGGAAGTACGTGATCTACCTCCGACCGCTGAATCTAAAGTATCCCGTCACTGTGTGCGAGAAGAAGAACACGCAAGTATCTCTACCGCTGGGCTTGATCATCCAGCCAACCCAGGTCCTTCTCGCCACGCGAACACTGCCTTTAACGATTTGCTCTCAGGAGTTGAAAGCGGAAGGCGAAAATAAACTGATGCTGGAAGTTCAACTACGGAACGCTCAAAGGAACTCGACTCATGTACTGGTATCACTGAAGCACTTTTTGGATATGCGCTCTAAAAAAGTGAGCGAGGTGATTGTGGCCGATGGTTTGAAGCCCGTTACGAGTTCCGGGGTCACTCTGCCGCGATTGTCGTTCCATTCTGCTCCTCTCGAAAACGACTTTCTCAAGATGCGCAAGATTAGTGACGAGTACGCCTACATTCTTCAACGACGAGCGTTGGTCTCTGCGAACCAGAACTCCTTACTCTTGCTTGGATCCTCATCGCTGTCCAAACCGTCGTTGCTCCAAAACCCTCATGTTGTTGGCGAGTCAGACATGGAAGTCGTGACTGTTGAAGCCGGGGATAAGGTGACTGGATTTAAATCTGTAGCCACACACGGTATTGAGTCTGGAGGAAGCTTGCGGAAAAAGAAGATGAAGAAAATGGGATCTTCTCGGGGATCGTCCGGACGTGCAGAGCTGGGGCCCAGTATATCGTTTGTTGGCCAACAGTCCTTGGTTGTAGCCTCATCGGAAATCAGCGCGGATGGTCTCGTTCGAATTGACTTGAGTGGTCTTTCCTTCTTTTCGGACCAAAAAGGGTCGTTTGAGATCTGCACAATCGCGTTTGACTGCGAAAGCGGATACGTTTGTACACAGGAATTGTCGATGACTCTTCCAGCTGCGAAAAGTACCTTCGCGATACCCAAACGTGATATTCGTCTGTCGCTCGAAGAGGCTCTTGCACCAACTGAGCACTTCCACCAATTTGACAGTCACGAGTGTATTCGTCCTGGAGAAGTGAAATCTCTACCGCGTTCATTTTCGAGTAAATACGCCCTTTACGAAAGTCTGAAGAGTGCGATGGATCTGTGGCCAACACTCACTAGTGGCAGTGACGTTGCTGAGCTAACTGGGAAACTGAAGGGGTGGTGGAGTCTTAGTCCGGGAGAGAAGCACAATTTCTACTACACGAACGCCTGTGATGATCTCCATTTCTACCTCTTCCGGAAAGATCCAGCTTTCTTCAAGCAAACAGCCGAACCATTAGTGGCAGCGAAGATCTGCAAGTCGTTAGTAGACTACTACGTCCTTGGTGACGAGGTCAGCTTACGGCAATTCTATCTCGGCCCCGCTGCATTCCAGCGCTTGAGTTGTATCGAGAAACTGTTGGTGGCAGAAAGAGTCACGGATACGGAAGAAAAGGCTCGCATCTGCCGAGCTGTAATCAGCGAAATTGAGTCCTCGTACCCTTCTGGCTGCTCAACGGTACTTACTGATATGTTCAACACGGTGTTGTCTCAAGGTCAAGTAGAGCCGTCTCCAGCCCCACTCGAAGCAGCTCCAATAGGGGCGCGAGGTGGATTCGGTGGTCCACCGGATGCTTCAAGCGCACCAAGAATGCTCCGGAGTTCTTATATGTCCTCTTCTCCTGCGTACTCCCCAACTTCTCCAGCCTACCACTACGATCTTGCTGCAGCAGCACCCATGCACTCAGCTCCAGGGGGGTTTGGCTTTGGGGCGTCTGCTGCCTGCGGAGCTGCTGTTCCATTTGGAGCAGTGCAACAAGTGACAGAAACCACAGAGGTTTCAGAAACGGTCGAGTTTTGGCAGGAAGAGCCCGACGATGACTTTGGAGTTAGAAGTCTGGATAGTGAAAGTGGCGAAAGTGAAAATGACGCTGACGATGGGGAAGACGACGACGAAGATGGATCAGAAAGCAAAACGGAGAAGAAGACCAAGAAAAGGAAGAAAGAGGTCCCATACATTCCACCCGGAAAGGTTCGCAAGGTAGAAGAAAAACGCTACTTCACCGGACAACGCCCCGCATTGACAGGCTTAAACATGTTCTGGAAGCAGTACGCTGAGCACATACTGCGTCCTCAAACCGGGAATGGGGGACGTACTCGCTTTGTGTCATCGTATTTTCCTGAGGCTCTGGGATCCATCACGGAGGGGCTATTTGCACTAGGTGTGTTGGACCTCGATTTCGAACCAAAGCCAACCCTAGTGCAGATGTCATCATCTACTGGCACCCACGTCGCACTTTCCCCTGCGACCGATGTCATTCTGTATCATCGCAGTATTGGTCCAGCGCAATGTGATCCCGCCATTAACACTGTCCTGATTCTGAAGCAACGTATTCAAGACGAGAACGGGGATACGAATACGGAGCTTCTGGTGAATACGGTGTATACGACCGTTGTCACCCTGAGCAACATTGGCTTCGAGAACCTCACAAACATCAATCTATTACTGCAAATACCGCAAGGTGCTCTACCGATGGGTTCGAGTGGGTTTTACACGAAAAACGAGATCGGGAATGTGGCGCCAAATCACACAAACGAGTTCAAATTTTCGTTTTACTTTCCGGAGGAAGGGCTATTCACGCAGTATCCGGCGCGAGCATCGGTTGAAGGACTGGTGATTGGCTCGGCAAGAGCCCAAAACGATGCCACGACGTACAAGGTCGTTCGGAATGCTACCCGTGTGAATTTGACTTCGTGGGCTGATGTTAGCGCCCGAGGGTCGCTGCAGGAAGTCGTGCACTTTATGGAGTCTGCGAAACGTGGGGTGAAGATCGATCACCAAAAGCTGTACTGGAGATGCCACGATAAAGCATTTTACCGCAGCCTCGTCAATCATTTCCGAAGCAAGTTTTTCTTCGTGCCGGGCATCTGGAAGTACGGGCTTCTACATCGTGACGAGATTACGATGAAAGAGTTTTTCGCCAGCTTAAAGGAATTGGGCCAGTCTGTCGGTAGTGGCTTCCACTCGTACTTCGTGGACGAAGCGCGACTGTATCACAACGAACGGTTCGAATCCTTATTCGAGAGCTTTGATTACTGCGAATTCGGACCTTTCTTGACGAGACGCGTGCATCCTGTGACGGGGAAGGTAGATGCACAAGTATCGTGGGGAGCTGGTACGACGACGACCAAAACGGCGGGGAAACGCATACTGAATGCTGAAGCCCGTCGGTACTTTGGAGAACTCTGCCAGAGACTGGGGACGCACACTGGAATTGACGAGCAGCACCTGCTTGTTATGGCGTACTATATGATCCTCTTTGATCGTATCGAGAATGGAATCAAGATTTTCACTCGTTTGGAGGCTCTACCAGCAATGACTGAACTGAAAAGCACAGTGCAGTACGCCTATTTGGCTGCCTTCCTCGATTTTTTCAGGAACGATGGCCAACAAGGCCGGATGTTCGCCGTTGCTCGCCGTGCCATTTCGAGTTATGCGTCACACCCGCAGCCACGTTGGCGAGAACGCTTCCAGCAAATGAAAGAGTTTGTGGACGAGTACGACGCCTTCGAGCTCCAGAGTTTGCGACGACTTGAGGATATGGAAGTCGTGGACACCACCATGGCGACTGCACGCGGCGAAGACCCAACGATAAATACTCACCACGGAAGCCAAGTGAAACTGGAAGCTAGAGTCGGTGACGGCGCGGTGGAGATATTGTCCAAGTCTCTTGGACAATGCGAGCTCTCACTTTACCCCATTGACGTGGAGCTGATGTTTTCCACGGAGCCATTCAACACGTTTTCGGACTCTGCTGCATCCGCATCAAGTCTTCTGCTAGTCGAGCCTCGCCAGCAGCTGTCTATTTCCCTGAACGCATTCGCGAGTGACGATGACTTGGAGAAGACAGTGGTGCAGATTCCAAATGAGCTGCGAGCTGCGCAGATGATGCTCAGAATTCGAGAGGTTTCATCTTCTCGCACTACGACCAGCGTTGCTCCCCCCATTGATATCATCCGTCCGTACTTCAACTCGAGCTTGAAAGTGGAAATCATGACACAGTGCGGTGTGCTGCAAGTTCTCCGAGGTGGGTTGCCGGTGCGTTCTTGCTACGTGAAGGTGTATGCCAAGGTATCATCGACTGGCAGCCGCACAAAAACCGAGTTCTACAAAGACGGCTACACCGATCTACTGGGCAAGTTCGCCTATGTGGGCATCAACGGAGACCTCATTACGAATGTGCAGAAGTTTTCCATTTTGATTTCTCACGAGCAGTTCGGTGCGGCCGTGGAGCTGGTTGATCCTCCAGTGCTCGCGTCTACCGTCGGTGATTACAGCAGCAAGGAAGAGCGCGAGTTGCTGCTCTATTGAAGTGATTTGGTGGCCATGTGCATGTGCAGCATTGCTGCCGAAGTTGTATTGCGATTCTGCAACAAAAAAAACAAGTAGGAAGTTCATGTATCAAGCTAAAAAATATCCTTTTCATTCAATTCTATTGTCACGCGACGTTATCCACCCGCCGTAGTTTCCTCTAACCTTGGTGGCTATTCGCCAAGTTGCACAAGGAAGACTGAGGTTGATGAATCATCATCAATGACGATATACCAGTTTCCCGCGGATCGAATGGCGCTGTACCTTGCCAAGCAGCAAAACCTGGGTGGACGGAGGTTAGTGGCGGCATGGAGGGCAATCGCGAAGCGAGCCCGCCGCTACTAGGGTGATGGGGCGTGCCCGCCGCGCAAGCGGGATGTCCACTTCAAGCGGGGCGTCCACTGCAAGATTTCACTGTGCTCCACCACGACGCACCATTCGGGAGGGCGCGAGCATGCCAAGCCCGAGCCAAGCCCGAGCCCAACCTGCGCGACATCTTCGAGTCATGGGCATGCATAACCATGACACAGTGGTGTTGATCGGCGGCGGCCACATCTTCGACGAGGACGCGACGAGCGCCAGAGCCGGCAGGAGGAGGCGCTGCAAGCGGCCGACCGACTGTGACGGAGGTGCTGAAGCCCGTCGAGGACGTGAGCTAGGCGAAGTAGCTGGAGGCGGTGCAGGACCTGGCGGTGCTGCTGAAGGGCCTCAAGGTGCGGTGCAAAGCTGTTAGGCAGCGGTGTCCACTGTCCCGGACATAGCACTGTCCAGTACAATGCGGGGAGGGGGGGAGAGCTGTTACTAGGCGGTAGCGCGTACCTAGTAGCAGTAGAGCTGCGGTAGCTTCATCTAGGGTGTTGAATTGTAAACTTATTCACTTGTCAAGGCTGTCGGTGGCGACAACGATTTCATGCTGGTTGTCTGGCTGGTTATTAGTTTCTTCCTGACACCAAAACCCTAGTCGTCTACAATTTGGCTCCGATGTCCTTGGACTGCGCGAAGAGCTGCTGCATTTCGATGAGACTCTCTTCGAGCAGGTGGCCCATACGGGCGCCCCAGCTACCGTGCTGGCGGCAAGCAATGTTGAACTGGATGGACTGATCCTTGACGCTGTACGCTATCCCCAGGCCCTCGGGCACGACTTCGCCCCAGCCCCAACCGTCGAAGAGCTCGTTCGTCAGGTGACTCGTGGAGATGAGCCAGCGACTGGCCCGAGCCATCACCGGGTCCTCGAAGAAGGGCACGCGCTCGCCAGGTTGCACAAGCAGCTTCAGGCCCAGAATGTGACGATCCACACCACGACCAGCGCCGGCCTTGCGCATGTATGCCACATGCGCGTTTGCTGCAGCAAGCAACAACTTCTTCTTCTCTTCGGCAGTCACGGCTCCCGACGCATCTTCCATTGCGTCCGTAAACCTGGCGCTAGCAGCCGAGCAACTGCGCGTGGTCTCCGTACGTCCGTGCAGGAAGACCCGGGTCTGCGAGGCCTCGTACGTAGCGACGTTCTTCTTGAACAGCTTCTTGTAAGCAAGTTGGATCGCGAGCTGCACGAAAGCATCCGGGCTACAGCGGAACCCCTTGATGGCGCGCGCACCGTAGCCGTAGAAGGCCTGCACGAACACTTCGTGATCGATGACAGTCTGGTCGAAGACCTTCTCAGCTTCAGCGATGTTGCGCAGCGTCTGGGCCGTGAAACGGAACGTGAGTTGCTTCGGAGCAACCAGCGAGCGCTCGAGCTGCGCCGTCGTCTGGCCACGAGGGCCGAGATCAACTTGTCCATGGTGAAGACGTGACAGCAGGTAGTCCGCGTAGCGCGCCATGGGCATTCCATCCAGCATCGAGTGCTCGCCGAGCAGTCCAGCCTTGCCGTTCTCGAACACCACGATCTGCACGCACTTGTCGAAGAAGCGGTTGCGTCCGTTGCCGTGCCAGAGTCCACGAGCCACCTCCGTGCGGGACACTGGGGCTTCATCATCCATGTTGAGCACCAGCAGCGAGCTCTCAATGGCCCGTAGCGACTCCTCGTTCAGCGGGGATGCCCGGATCAGCTCCTCACGCGCATCGGCCCACGAGTCGCGATCCTGCGACGTCAGTGCTCCGACCGCAGACTCCTTGGCTCCAGCAGCATCCAGGATCCTAGCGAGCTGGAAGCACAGCGCCTCGAAGCCCAGCGGCTCCTGCGTGCGCGGATCCAGCAGCTCCAGCTTGAAGAACTTGTTGTGGCGCATCACCACCGCGTGCGTGTGCGTCTTGGGGTCGTAGATCCGGTACGAGTCCTGGTCGCGTCGCGGGATGCGGCAGGCGTTGAACATGTACTTGTAGGCCGTGGAGCAGATGGGCGTCTTCTTCTTGCCGAGCTGCTCGGGCTCGATGGAGCCGTCCGCCACTTGGCGCGCGAAGAGCAGCGAGCCCCTGAGCAGCGCGGCGGCGCGTCCCACGTTGGAGCGCTGCGCCGGGTGCACGCTGTCCGCGAAGTGGAAGAAGTAGCTGACGTTGAACACCACGGGGTCGCGTACCTGTAGGTAGCCGAGCGTGTTCCACCACTCGGCCAGGAAGCTCGAGTCACCGCGCTCCTTGGCGCGCGCCAGCAGGCGGCGCTGCAGCTCCTCGCCCATGCCGCCGGGGCGCAGGAAGGCTGCTGCCAGCTCCTTGGAGTGCGCGAGCTCGGCGGGCGTCGCGAGCGGCTTCAGCGTCTCCAGGTACAGCGACACGGTCTCGGCCAGCGACGGCACGGGGAGGCGCGGCAGGTCGCACTGGAAGCGGTAGAGCGGGCGCGCGGCGTCCTCCAGGTCCGCCTCGGCGCGGTAGTCGCCCCAGCACTCGCGGAAGCCCTGCGGGCTGAAGGTGCCGGGCGGGGTCAGAGCCATGGATGTGGGCGCAGGAGTAATGATCAAGTGGACTGCGTCGGCGCGCGGAAGATTGCGGAGTGAGCCAAGAGATCGGAGCCCGAGAGGCGCACGTCAGGTTCAACGTCGACGTCAGCGTTGGTTAAACGCAATATTTCGCGTCGTGAAGCGCAATATTTGCCTACGGGGTAGATGGAATCGCAATATTGCTCGCCGCTTAATTAGTCGAGTTTCAGCCAATAGAATGGACTTCGACATGGAAGCGTGTGTTTTGGTCAAAAACAACTGCAAAAATGTTTCAACACGCGCTACTTCGAAACTTCTATTGTGAAAACCGGCAAAGATGTCCAGACCAGATTAGCTTGATTAGGAGTGTGTTTTGGAACAAACTTTTGGTCTGGTTCTCGAAAAAATGAAAAAAAAACTTTCCAATTTCGACCTGGTTTAAAATTCCCACTATATATGACCTACCCTATGTACGATCCACCCTCAACAACAATAATTTTTTTTTTAGAGGCTCCAGATTAGTTTGGCTTCAAATTTTGTCTACCTAGACTTATTTTTGTCTAGCAAAAGCCGATGTCTTCATTAGAGACCGCGTCAAACGAAATGATGCTTACGAACCTAAATACGAATGAGGATTTGACCGCATAAATTGACATAACCGCGTCTTGTGCGTCTTTTAAGATATTGAGCACATTAAAATGTTGAGAACTCGTGAAGTGACACCAAAGAAAAAAAACATCTACATTTCCAACCCCCCCAATCCCTAATTTTGTAAGATGTGACCTCAATAATTTCAGTTTTTGGGCTGTACATTATAGGAAAGCTCGTGCTCAGAGCAAGCGAATTAGAGTGTTTCCCGCTTTCTACGAGTGATTTTTACTTTCAACATTTGAGTTCGGTTAAGTACGAAATTTGATTGGTCAACTGTAAACGCAATTTTTTCGAAAACCCAAAATGGTTCGTAAGCATCATTTTGTTTGACGCGGTCTCTACACCCGTATAGCGATTGTCGTATCCAGCAAAGTGTCATATCGGACAGTTGAATCTATCCAATCAGATTCAATTATTTTATCAGTGCGCAATCACTCCAAATGCAATTGTTGTATCCGACACCAATCTGATGTTCATTAATTCACGGCAAGTTTCAATGGTAACATGCTCAAATGTGCAGCCTTGTACAACACACGATGGCGAGTGGCCGTGCAGCAATATTCAAGCAAGGCAACGCGCTACAATATCGAATTTTCCTATGTAACCTTTCATCTACGTTCTCATATATGATTCTCTTGTTTACGAGGTATACTTCGTACTTAGTATTTGCCTGCTCGATACGACAATTACTATATGGTACTTAAAGTAGTATACTTAATAGTATCACTACTACTATTATGGGGGACTAATATTTGTTAGTCTGGCTAATTAGTAATCTAGTACAGTAGTCTGTTGTCGTAGCCACGATTCAAGCCAATTTCTATCTGGTTTCAGGCCCCGGTCGTGTTGAAAGTCTTGACTTAACAGCTGCTTATTTATTCAGCTTGCAAATACCTTGCTCTCTAAAATAGACCTGATCAGTCTCTTAATATGAGTGAGCACGAGATAGGCAAGTGCTGTTGAAGCTTTGGGCTTCAAGTGAGGCCGGTTTGAGGCTCGGAACCTAGAAAGCGTTTAGTCGCAGAACGGAGCCATAAGCTAGGTTCGCAGGGATTGGTTTAGTACATAAATCACGACCAAGGTTTTAATTAAGAGCTGATCGGATGAAGAATGCGAAATTTCTAACGAAATAATAAGCATGTGTTAGTGCAAAATATCTCCAAAAAGCAATATCATATATTTGTACAGAATCGGATGTCTGCAAATATTGCATACACCTGCAAAAATGGATCTAACCAATAGTCCAGTCTTGTTTAACCGTTAGGGAAACTAATATTTGCGGGATATTTTCTTAAAAGTTATTAAATCGGGGCGTAGATAATTCGTAAGTTATCATGCTGTTTTATCATGATACCAAAACGGGGCCCTTGCAAAAGTGAGTTATTTTATTGCAAAACAAATGTTCATAATTAGTAAGTTCGATATAAACTAATGATTGCGATCAAAACAACAGCTATTTAGATTGAGTCTGGGTCAGGCTATTGTTGTCGGCACTGCTGTGTTGAGATGAACAACAGGTGCAAACACATAATATTCTAGTTGCGAGATCTAATTTGTGGCCATCTAGTTTCGCACAGCACTATATAATAGCTGAGCTGATAGATGATTTGTCGTGCAAACGCGGAGAATGCGGTCAATTCATACTGATAGCACAAGACCTACACAGCGAACGAATACATCCCCTGTTCGCTGGCGCGCTTGTCACTGCTTCTCGTATCGTCATTGCGTCGACCTTAACATCTCTGGACAGGGCGTCGTGCTCTTGCATCGTATATGGTGTGTGTGCGCCAACCCAAATGTGCTCAAGGGCTGCTTCCGACGGTTCTCGCGGCGATTGAGGCATCCATCGCGGCGGCGCTCAGTCTGGTCGTCATCCTGGACATGATAATTGGGGCGGAGTGTACTAGTTATGCACTCTGGTTCGGCTTTCGCTGCGCGTTTCTCGTCTGGGAGATGGCAAAAGCCAAGCCTCCAGAGCGTCTGCGCGTTGCGTACCAATGTACGACATTAGCGCGGTATGGTCTCCTTCTTGTTGTGGGGGTTGTTGCCACACGCCTCGCGCATGGTATTACCGCGGGAACGCAGTGTAGTGTAATCCCCTGCATTCGCTGTAGCAAAACCGAATAACAAAACTCAGTTCGAAAGTCGGTTAACTTGGTAGCTTTTGTGGATAGTGACGCTCTCGTGCTGTTCGATGTCGACGGGCCGGTATCCGAACAGCGACGCTATCATGCGGCTGGATGTCCACGACGAATGGACGGCCGTACAAGAAGCCATGAATGTGCAGCATGGCGTTGAGTTGAGTTTGGACTGATGGCTCGCTCAGAATACAGAAGTGATAAAATAATCCTACCGATTACATCGTTTGGAGACTACGGGTAACAGCTGTGGTGCGTTTAGTTGTCCATGTGCTCACCCCTCCATTAGCACACGTACTATTCAGACTTCTACTGTTCATAAGCAAATTTGATATCTACGCCCCAATATTGGATAAGATCTTGAGTTCAAGAAAAGGTTGATGCCGATAGTACAGCACTGCCTTCCCGCCACTAAGAACTTCCGTTCCGATGCAGAGCACACATATAAGTGCATGGCTATTACTGTTGGCCACCCTGTGTGTATTTGTTGCTCGCGCTAGCGAATTAAAAAGTAAGAAGGATACAACTTGTCATTATCGGCCTTGTCCTCCTTGGTCTCCTTGTCCTTGGTCTCCTCGGCATTGGCCTCCTCGACCATGATCTCGCCGACCTTATCTTCGTCAACTTTGATGTCCTCATCCTTGTTTTGTTTTATCTCTCCTCCGCCTCTTCAGCGGTCTCCTTCTCTTCGGTCTGCTTGGCCTTGATCCCGGCCTCTTTACTGGCTTTCGCCTTGTCTGGGATCTGCATCGGCTTGACTGTCATACCTCCGTAGCACGACCACCTCCTGAGCCTTCTACCCGTCCTCGCTGTCCGTGACTGTCGATAGGCGACTGCACAAACCATTTGGTCGTGTACGTCCCAAGGTGGTGACGAGGTTAGTGTTGGTTTCTTTCACTCAAATAACCAAGGTGCTATTGTATCTTCAGTCTTTTTGGCTTAACGGACCTCAAAAACTATCAGTTTTATTACTGACTTTGGGTTACGAGGTAAAATAAGGGGGCTCTACCGTAATTTGAAAAATCGGAGGGATGGTGATCCGATTCCGCTTTTCAATAGAAATCGACGGAAAGCGATAGCGCGTTCCGAGCTTAAGTCATAAATGGCGAAACATCAACTCCATTCGATTCTTTGAGCGAAAACGAGAGCAAATCCGGAGGAGCGGACAGGAAAATCGGACTCTGATATCAGGGAAGATATACTACTGTAGAACTGATTACTGACTACCTCCCTTGTTTTAAAAAACGAAAATTGGGCGTGAAGTCCGATTTTGCCACCGACAAATTAAATGAAAGACACAATACGATAATTCCGAATTACACTAGGATGGATGCCTTAGTGTAGGGCGTTTTGCTGTTAGTGAAATTTACTAGACGCTAACTCTGTTAGCTGTACGTTTGAAGACTGTAAGTAGACGAGTTAGTACCAAGAGAATAATCATGATATATATTAACCTTAAAGATGATTGCAGATAATGTCTTATAATATAAGACATTAACTGCAATTATATTATGAGAGCGAGTTGGCGGGGGTCGGCCATCCGTAAGACCAAAATTGTAATGAACGCCGAGGCCCATTAAATATAAAATATACGTAACGGTTGGGGCTATCCGCTCTCGACTAGGACTTCTAGTATCCACGGCTCTGGCATAACTAGAGTAGACTTGGTAGCATCTAATGCGGCAGTACTGCTGAGTGTAGGTAATGTGTGCCACGATATCGAATTGAAAGCGTCGTATTTCTTAGAATACCGTCTATGACAGAAAAGAAGCATTCGCTGCTTGCTCGAAAATGCTGTCATCCAAATGTCTCGAAAGTGCCGTGTTCTGTCATTCTCGACGCCGAAAATGCCGAGTTTTGTCATAAGTTTTTTATGACCTGCTGATCCCATTTTATAAGCATTTTGTCCGGATTTATTTTTACTTGATGTTCGTAAGTGTAATTACAACTATTGAGCAAATGTCCATTAAATATAGCATTTTGCCCAATTATGTCGTGTCAAAGCCCTCAAAATGCCTTGATACTGTGTCATCGAAAGGCCGACTTGTGTCATGGAAACCTGGCTAAATGCTACGTTTTGTCTTTTTTGCGAAAAAAGGCCGAAAATGCCGACTTTTGTCGTGTGCTTTTTCTGTCATATACGGTACAGAAAACAAGAAGGATCGGCGCTGCGTAGATAAAATTATTGAGGTGTGAAAATCTTTTGTAATTTTCGTTTTTGGTGCAAATATTAGTGATGCTCGTCCGGCACTTACATGTTAGTAAAATTTACTAGACACTAACTAACCGATATTAACACGTACAGCTGACTCTACAGTTAGTGTATAGGATGAACACTGGGATGCATCCATTAAACTTCAAATCGCACTTTAGTACACAGATTGATGACAGCTAATCATTCTTCTCGTGTTGGGCATTAGCACAGATCCAGAACCGCCTATCCAGTTCTTGCTTGGGTGGGCACAACAGCACCTATAAAACAGTAAATATCTCCCACAAGTGTTTTTCATCTTCCTGTCCACGCGCACCTTCTCGGTAGCCACAGATGCCGTCTTCTTGGTCTGCGCTTCCAATGCAACCAAATTCACGGTCAGCTATTAGTACAATGAACCCAAACAAAGCTAGCACTAAAAAGGCAAGTAAGTAACTTCCTAGTCGGAATCCGACCCCCCCTTCTTCACCACTATCGCAAGTATTAATACGTGAACATCTTCTTCCTGGAGCGTGTTGATGAATCGCGGTCCTGGCATTCCATGGCATTGGGTTGAATTTGGACCAATGCCTCGCTCAGAATGGAGCAAGTTGAGAAATGGCATCAAATGATATTGTGCTTCGTATCTCGTTGCTTTACCATAACCAAACGACCCTCGATTCGATGGTATTGGCTGCCATTCTGTAGCAGGTTGTAGTTTAGGCTTTGGTTATCGTAGGAATGGCGCATTTGCTACTGCCAATCCACGATTTCCCGTGTAAATCATGCTTAAATCGAGCTTTTCAGTCGTGCATCCTAGGGCAAGTCCCTTACTCAATGATTATTCACGGATTTGACGTTGAATTAGCGATCCTGATCGACTGACAGAATTAGTGAAGGACACAATAGAGAACTCCACCGATTTCATCGCTTAAAGACAATGGTTGACATGTTTGGCTGTCCATGAGTCTACCCCTCCATTAGCACACACTAGGATGACGGTACTCTACCATTCGGGGTGCCAGGTTTTGGCGAATGGTCCCGACTATACAAAAAGCGGGACAAACTATACCGCCAGTAGCTCCATAACATACAAACATAGACAGATGGCTCTAGCGTTCAATCACACTGAAAGAAAAAGTGGTCTACATCTCTCAATCAAGTTACGGCCTTGTCGCGCGTGCTTTTCTTTCTTCACAACGATAAATCTGCCGCCCTCAAGACCACTGAACAAGCATTGCCAAAAACTTCAACTTCCTTTGCGTCCTCGTCCACATCCACGCCCAGCCGCTGAACAACCAAGCGACCATGCTTTACACTCTTCGTGGTGGTGTCCGTGGTTCGACCGATGCGTGCTGCAGAGGGACCACGGCATCATCGCGGGGGTTACGGAGCCATGGGGTACAAGCAAACCTCTGCCGAGTGGATTAAACTATGTGTGCGTGTGGGAAAGTCAATGATGGCCATCGCACATGCCCAGAAGGGTACGATACGAGCGAAGAGCTGTAGGCCTACCAATGTGGCGGCGTTAGGCACGGGTACGGCATCGCTGGTTCGCGCTTTTTCTCCTTCCCCTGACCCCAAGTCTGCCGCCAATACGCCCGCGCGTAACCAAGAGCGTGGCGTAGTGTTTGCTATTGTCGATCGAGAAGAAACACAATTCGGAATTAAGTACCTGGTTAAGTGGTGTGACGAAGCTGATGGGTTTCGGTGGGATGACACATGGGAATATGGTGTAGGACTTCGTGAGGACGGCTTTGATCGTGCGTGCAATGTGGTGGACGAGTGGAAAGTGTCCAAAGTGTCTACATACTACCGATTTTGCAAGCTAAATGGACATTGTCACCACATTGGAGCATCGCCCGAAGGCTTATGTGCATTTTACGCGCTAGGTATTGCGACTGAGCTGGTGGGTAACGCCGGTTCGCACTCCATGGCTCAAGCTCGTCAATTTATGAGGGAATGTGCAGGAAGGGGTAAACCGATTTCGACCGAGGGGAGACGTATGGTGAATTGCGCTGCTACGTAAAGTTTGCGAATTCGAGGAATCGGAAGCAAGTGAGCACGAAGATTTTGGATAAAAACGTGTTCGGGGGTGTGACCGGCCACCAATCGACAAGTGAATTGTGCGCAGTTGTGCTCGAAGAAGGTGTCTATATCTGAGCTGCTTTTAGGTCACTGCGAGTGACGCACTCTTTTATTATTGCTGTTATGGATGGGAAGAAATTCATCTACGACGACGAGATCACTGGTGTTAGAATCGGACAGTGCGATTTAAGCTGTGTCGTTAGTGCGCCGTGTGGACATCTACGTACGCTGATTTATTGCACGAGTTCTGTCGAGTTTCTCTTAAATTCTTAACGCAGTCGTTCTTTTGGCTTGAACTTCTTTCGGGTTATTGGTTAACGGCGAATCTCTGATCGTGAGGAACCTTTTTTACTGGACAATTCATCAGAACGGACGAATTCAATACACTCGTTTAGTCTGCGCCACAAATACGATGCTGGCAGATTTCTTCGGTGCTGAGGAAGGCCTCAGCTCTTAGTATTTTCGTCCTCATGTTCCATTTGCTCTTCACCGTACTGCTATCACGCCACATTTCTCTCTACTCCGGCTACACGACACGAGGTTCTGGCGCAGATGCGTGTGCACAACGCTGTGTAGGCTTTTGCTGAAAGCTCTGTTAACGATTGGGCTCGGGATTATGATCGTGAACGGAAAACTAAGTCCGAACCGGATCGCTAGAAGAAAGACACAAAGTGGCTTGTTGGGCACGGTGGCAAGCGGCTCCGGGATCTCTGGTTTGCTCTCCCTGTTGACCAACGGCAGTTGCTGATGGAGCAGACACCCGACAGTTCATTTCCTGTGGACACGGATGGAGTTTGCGACGAGCGCAAAAACCCAAGAGCAGTGTCGCCTCCTATTGAAAGGCCAGCTAAGGCTCGATCTATCAAGGCGACCACCCGCTCGCCGACGTTCAAGCGCAAGGGTTCCGCCTCCACGTCGAAAAAGGCAACGAAGTCGCGAGCTAAGAAGGTGACAGCAAATTTGCCGGCGGCCACACGTTCGCTGACGATCAAGCTCAACCGCTCCGCCGCCACGTCGACAATGGCATCCAAGTCGCGAGCTAAGAAGGTCACAGGAAGTTCGCTGACTTTCAATCGCATGAATTCGGAATCCAAGTCGAAGGCTTCTAGCAAGCTGCGAGGAGGGAAGGCTCCTATCAAGCAGCGAGGAGGGAACGTGGTGACGGACAACAGTTCTACCCACCGGACGAATTCAGCCAGTACGACTGTGGACAACGGCTCAGCAGCGACTGTTTTGCAAAACAAACTCGTCATTATACGGTCGGCTCGGGCCAACTACCATCGTATCGCCTCTGATGAGCACATGCTCAAGCTTCAAACAGCGTACGACCATGGGAATATGAGTGGTGTCGTCGACGCACTTGTTCGAAGTGTAGCGCACGCAATTCACTTAGCTCGATCCCAGGATCGCACCTCAATCGTCGAGGAGACGTATCAAGCGGTATGCATACGAGTTTCCGATGTGCTTCGTCCGGCGCTGAACATGACGCGATTCGAGCCCGAGTTCCAATCTGACCCCCCCCCCCCCTCACCGGAGTTTGCAGCGGCTAGGCTGGCGAAGGCGCTAAAAGGGTATCAGAGTAGTGTCGTGAGTGTCCACGACGAGTGCCGAGCGCAGGGGGTGGTGGCTGATCCGGATCATGCCATTCTGAAAGTATCCCACTCACTCTTCGGCAAAGCGGATGGAATTCCATCTCTTTAGACACAAGGGTTTAGTGACGCGGTGATCTTGTTTGCAACGATACCATGCCGAGTAACTAAAGCGGATTGAATACATGTATTTGCTTTGCTTATTCATTTAGGGTTTCCTCAACAGTCAGAGCGGTAGATGCAAGAGGCGGTCTGCCCGTTAACCCAGGCACGGCATTTCCACTTGTTGATACAGCCTTGGCCCGAGGTTTCTGGTTTTTCGATGAGCGCTTTTTGCTTGATCTTTTCGGCACCTTGGCGCAGCTACGCTTGGTATTGGACTTTCCAGTCACCCGAGTTACCGGTTTTTCGATTTTGTTTGGTGCAAAAGTGATGATACCATACTTTTGCTGAGCAGCAACCAGGTGTGCACATATCAGAAACTTGCCAAAGTACCGGCATCCACAAACTTTGAGTTTGAGATCTACTAGCCACCCCTCGGTTGGCATTCCCAGTTGATGTGCGCGACGGAGAGACCATTTTGTGGTGAGGTCATACAGGTCCTTCTCCTTGATACGTAGTTCCTCTTGTTCTTCAGAATCCTCGTTTGGGTTTTGTAGGAGCTGATCAGTAGTATCGTCCGTGCTGGGATCCTGTTCATTCGAGACCGCCTCGCCCCCCCCCCCCGAGAGCTCACCCCTCCCCGATGTCAGAGTACGGAATAAAGCCATGGTGCTAGTGGTTCGAGGCGCGACCTCTGACACACCCTCAACGCTTGGTGAATCCACCTCGTCAAACGATGACCTAAAGTGACATACCGCCTCATCACCTTCGCTAGCGCTGGACGTGACATCAACAATTTCGAGAACCCGTATCAGATTTGGGTCCGACGTGCGCTCGAATTGTACGCGGGAAGCTTCCGCCATTGTGATTGCCGCATTCACGACGTCTGTAGTCGGCTTAGGTGTGTAATTCGGCTTAGCAGGTTCCAATGGGGTGATGGACTCGATGAAATCACAAAGTTTGAGAAGAAGCCGTCGCATGTGATGTCGACGCCGCTGTAAGAAAAGCTTTATGGCGCCGTTCAGATTCTCACATGGATTGTTGGTGGACACATATCCAGCGGGGGTGTGATATGTCTGCCATCTCCAGTACCAGCCCTTGCGCCATTGTGAGTCGAAATAAGTCGCGAATTCTTTCAGATGCGTGGTCCCCTTCCATTTCTGCAGCTCATGATCTATGCACAGCTCAAAGTCCAGCAAACCGGTGGCATAGTGCATGTCAACGATCAATGACATCACCATCATTCTTATTTTGGTCGGTAGATGCTGGATTCTCTTCCGCACATAGTACAACACATGGAAGAAGCATCCGCAAACGCCGAAACAGACTCTACTGCGATGTATTGGGCGTCTTCCGCGTGTGTCCACTTGGAGGGAGACCCCACGCACTTCACGTATAAGCTCCACGAAGCTGCGGAAACACTCGGTGTATTCGTGCGCTGTTCACCGACAGACAACGAAGAAGGCCCCCACTTGATAGGCTCTGGCCTTGTCCGTAAATCCACACGTCACCACTGGGTACCCTATGCCACTTAACTTGAAAGTGGCGTCTGCGTGAAACTGGCAATTCGACCCGGAATTTGCAAACCGCAGACAGCCATCAATTATCGCTAATGATGTTATGCCAATGATGAAAGGATCTTCATTCGACCACAACCCAACGTATGCATACCCTTCGCTGTCTAAGCTCGCGCCAAACAAATAGGCCGTGTCTGCGTTTAGGTCCGGGCGGTAACAGCGAATACGAACGAGATCTTGGACAGCTTTGTGAGAGTACTTCGTCCCTTGGTCTCTCCGAAGACGCTTCGACGCGTTTTGCACCTGCTTCAGGCTTGACCAACCACGACTAGTCACTGGGATCTGGAATAGCTTTTTCAAATTGACCAGCATGAGCCGTGGTGGAATACCAAACTCATCTTGTTCTGCAAGAAATTGCGTCATCATCGTCGTCACGCGTGCAGGGTGGATGGTACTGCAGGGAACCACACCACGCATGTGCCCATGCTCATTCACCCATATCGTCCAGGTATCGCTAGCCGTACAGGTGAACACTTTCCACACAACAGCACAAACCCCTATGTCGCTGCAGGTCTTGCTTGTACACGTAAGGCGTCTCTCTGTCATTGCATGCATACCCCCGCATACGCTGCATACGTCAAAGTCGCGCTTAAGTGTCACCGCCGAGCAGCACATATCAACGTCTCGATAGGCCTTAAAGCTGTCTTCGGAGGCCTGGACTGAAAGGGCTCCATTGCTGGAAGTTTGTTGTTTGTTCTTGTGACTTCACTTGTGTGGGGAGCTACGTATAGTCGTTGGTTTCAAAGGGATTCCCCAAAAATACAGCACGAGTATGTTTAGATATTGACAATATTTATTTGTTCAACCATGCCAAAGTACGCCGGTCAGCTTGTATATCGATACCCCGCTCGTATGTTCTGTACATGATATGTATGACGCAGCCCCATCTGGTATGGAATGCCCCCGTCTGTATGTTTTGTCCTGAAAATCTGTATATTTTGACACCCTCGTCCCAAATTTTGCATCCGTAAGCGAAACTGGAATCGGATTCGGACACTTGCGAAATCTTTCTATTACGGCCTCCAACTGGAGCTTCGAGGTAAAAACAGACTTGTACGATTAACGGCGAGCGTATTGACTTGACTCGAGCCACTTGGGCTGTGTGTATCGCCGACTGTGGTGTGCAACCTTAGGCACACTGTTGCTACACCCTATACGCTCACTTTTGGGCTACACAACTTGGCGCAGACATCCGCCTAGATCATCCCATTCAAGAGGGTTGATAAGGTGGCGCAAAAACACAAGAATTAGGGCAACTATCGCGAGGAGCATGCGTCGACACCCCTTTATTTACGGTACTCGTTGAGTTCCTCGTGAAAGTGGTCAAGCGCCACCAGCATCACCGCGTATGGCAGATTCTGCTTCATAATCGCAGAGCGCACGAACGGAAGACCAGCCGCAACCGTTGAAACCGCAGCACTGGCCAGATCATCCTCGCGCTGCGTCGCCAACGCCGTCTTGATGCCGCAATACATGAAGAAGAAACTACCAGCAACAACAACGATCATAAGCAAAATGTATGCGCAACACCAGCCAACATCCCCATACTTGTGTCCCCACCCAGAGAATGCTCCTCCCGTCGTGGCAGCTCCACGCGCGATGGTGCCCAGAGCAGCAGGCGCCAACTTGCCGTGCTGCTTCATGTACAGCTTGGCTCCGTCAACTGCATACACCGCAACAGATCAGCAACTTAGTCACCTCTCCACTTCTTAATTTGCTACAGTGTGTGCTGCAACGTACTGCCTCCGAAGGTGGCGCCCGTGACGAAGCCCACGAGACTGCCGAAGATGAGGCGGTTGCGCAGGTTGCGCACCGCCACGGGCTCCGTCAGCGCGCTCAGGCCCTTGCCGAACTTGTCGTCCGCCTTCTGCGCGTCATCCGCCTGCACACTCGCGGCGCTCGGACGCTTGGGCGCCTCGGGCTCCTCGAACGACGACCAGTTCTGCGAGTCACCCATCTCTACTGTAGTGTCAACTGGCGATGCAAAGCTGAGGCCCTTTTCGAGGCAAATAGTTTAGTCCTGACCAAATCTGTCTACTAAAGACTAAATTCTCAGAATTCCAACGACTAAAAGTGCGAAGAGCTCCAATGATGTTCCTGTCGTCTCCGCCGCGCTCGGCGTCCACCCCCTACGGCGCCAGTGACCAGTTCCCGCCTTCCCAGCACATGTACCAAGCCGTAGCCGACTTCAGTCCGCTGTACTCGCACGCGCAGCCCCAAACGCTGTCGAGTTACCGCCCTCGACGCCGCGTGACTGTCGTGCGCCGCCCTGCCGGCTGCAACCTGGTGCGGCCGTGCACGCTGGCGAGCCAGATCACGCGCATGCTGCTGTTCAACGGCTGCAGCGCCGCGCTGAGCGTGATCGGGGCGCTGGTGGTGTGGACTGGGGCCGCTCTGGCCGTGGTCACCATGCCTCTGTTCGGCTGTGTGGTGCTGGTCTTCCGTGGCCTACTGCACGTCGTCTTCTACTTGTGCTGCACGGACGCCTTCATCTACAACGCGCTGGCTGCGTCGGCGGCGGACTGCATCGACATGGACTTGGCGGAGTGGGGGCCCATGACCAGCAGCGACGAACTGCATCCGTTGCTGCCGATTCGAGTGCCCCCGCCGCTCGGAGGGACTAGGGGGCAGGTGTTCGAGCCGCGCCCGAGGTTCGACAGGTCGCTGGGCTCCACGTCGCCCCGGTCCGTGCTCGCGACGGTGTACTTTGGCTGCTTCAAGGTGCTCGTGGGGGCGATGCAGCTGCTGGCGGTGGTGCTGGTGGTGGGGGTTCTCGGCTTCTTGATCGGAGACAAGCGCGTGCCCGTGCACTTGGATGGGCTAACGAAGCAGTACCCATTTGCAGTGTACACGACGGCGTTCGGACTGCTGCTAGTGGCGCTGGCGATGCTGCATGGAGTGACGAGGGTGTCCAAGGTTGTCACGCGCTTCTTCTGCTGCGAGACGGTGCGTTGAAGGTGGAGAAGTTGATTGGCGGACGCTGGGACGAGGTTACCCCGTGGAAGAGTTCGTCGGCAAGTGTTTGGGGGCTAACGGGTGCAACGGCACAATATACTTGAAAGAGAGCGACCGACTCGAAGCAGTGAGGCGTCGTGGGTCATGCCTTCAACTGTCACGTCCAAGGCACGGGGCAAACGGAAAACGAAGACTGCCAACTCGTGCTGCTCCAAGAAGAAGGGTCTGGTCACGCTGTCGCGGTGCCGCCATCCTGTGTGCTTCAAGTGCCTCTCCAAGGCGTGCGCGGAAGCTCTCAAGAACGCAACGTCGGCGACGTGCTGGAAGTGCAGCAAGGAGATCGCTCTGGACCAAGTGGAGATTGGGCTGAGCCATTCGGAGTACGCAATGTACTTGGTCCGACGCAATAAAGCGGACCCTGCGCGCGCGGACTGTGCGAGTTGCGCTGCGAAGAAAAACGTGTGCCAGCTGAGGGTTGCTCCTTGCGGACACCACTACTGCCATCCGTGCCTTCTGCGCATGTGTCGTCTGGCGTTGGGCGACCGCGCGCTTGTGCCTCTCCGTTGCTGCAAGAAGGAGCTGCCCCATGACTACGTCCGTGAATCCTTGCGGGGTGCCGCTGACTACGCTAAGTACCAGAAGCTCATGACCGAGAAGGACTGGAAGATATCGGACCTCACGTCTGATGCCGAGTACACGGCGACGGTGAAGGCGATGGGCGCTAAGCAGTGCCCTGGATGCGGCATCGGCGTGCAGCGTGACTTCGGCTGCGTGCACATGACGTGTCCAAACGGGCACCAGTTTTGCTACACGTGTTTGCAGTTCTGGGGGTCGTGCAACTGCCCGCTCATCCCGGAAGCGGAGGTGCGTGCGATTCTCGGCGAGTAGCGTGCTGTCGTAATGCTGCGAGTGCTTACGTCAAGCACTGCATTTAATTGCATACGTTGACTTTTGGTTGCGTGCATTGATGGCTTCAACGCCGTCGTCATTTCCAACTTGTTCCTCAACGAACAAAAAGCTGATCGCCGCGTCCCACAACTCACGCACTCATTGTGCACTGATCACTCTGACTTTCTCGACAGTTGGGTGGGAACCATGAAAACTCGTCAACTGCGTCCAGAGCAATGCTCCCGGTGCTCGAAAGACTTTCCGTGGTCGGAGTTGGGCTCCACGCAGCTCTTCCCGCTACTGTGTGGGCACATCTTTTGCCAAGTGTGCTTAGCCCAATTGACGCGAGAGGTGCTGTCGTCCACGAAGGCTCCGCTGTTGTGCTGCAACAAAGTGGTCCCTAATGACTACATTCGCGAAGTTTTGGCGTACGAAGAAAATGTTTACTATTCGTTCCTGTTAAGCTCTCCCCGTACCAACGCGGATGCCGCCAAGGGAGCGAACCAGACTACGGATATGAACGCGGCCGCTGGATCGACACCTGCCAGTAACAGTGCCCAGAAGACGGACAGCGACCTCGAGATGAAACTACGCCCAAGTACTCTTGTACTTGATGCCTTTGTAACTACGACTATCGGTCAAGGAAATTCTTTCCCGGTCATCGCCTCAGCCTCACCGGCCGGACCACGTTATGTTACGCGCAGTTCCAAGGCCCGACTTGCCAAGCAACAAGTTGCGACTCAAGGTGGAGCTGCCACCGCGAGCATTCGAGCCTCGACCAACCAACCTTTGGCGACAGCAAGTGGGGAGAAGCTTTGCAAGTGTCGTGGGCCATACGTGTCGTCAACCAAAGCTCCTTGCGGCCATGGAGTTTGCCGCAACTGCCTGGAAGCTGCCGTTCGGGGATATCTAACGATGGCCCCGTTCGGGAATGCTGTTCCAGTTAGCTGCTGCAACAAGGCGCTACCGCTGGAGTTGGTGAGACTCATCATCTCGGGACGAGAGTGGACGACGTACGCGAAATATATGTACAAGCCCACGGACGTCACTACCCCAAGCACAGTTGGAAGCAAACGCAAGGCCGCACCAGAGGAAACGCCGGCTGCAGTCTCGCAAAAGGCGAAGGGCAAGGGTCCTGCCAAGAGAGCGAAGAAGACGGCCAACCCAAAGGACGACGGTAAGAGAGAGTGCGCCTCGTGCTTCGAGGAATTTCTGCCTGCCAAACTACGCATTGGGCCTTGCAGTCACGGCTACTGTCTACCGTGTCTGAAGACGATGGCGAAGCGGAGTCTGAGCAATCGCAACAATGTTCCGGTTCGTTGCTGCTCGAAGGAACTTCCGATTGATTACGTGAAGAGTGTGCTGACCAAGACCCAATTTGAGCAGTACCAACGCTATGTTGCTGAGCGCGACCCGAAGACGTCGACACTCAAGTCGGACAAGGAGTACGCGACGGTGGTGCGTAAGAACAAGGGGAAACAGTGCCCGGTTTGCGGCATCGGGGTTGTTAAAGTCTCCGGGTGCCATGCCATGCGGTGCTCGCTCGGCCACGGCTTCTGTTGGAACTGCCTGCAGACAATCTGCACTTGCGGCCGCATCTACCAGTACCACTAAGCGGCGGTGGAGCTGGCAGTGCACGGTCAACTTGATGAAGAGCACCGTAAGTTAGTTTTTTTTTTCATTTTGTTTTGGTTTTCAAGTGTTCAATGTCGTTATTCCATCACTTCACTTGAAGTACTATCGTTTATTCATTGCCGTACAATCTTGAGAACTTCCTGGGAAGGGCCATCGAAGCCAACACCATCTAACGGTTGGATAAACCATTTTCCTTCATTACTGTGGCTGGACAAACCTCCAGGTCTTTTGCAGATTCATTGTCCAATTTTCCTGCTGGTGACACCATGGACGTCCTGCCGAGAGTGCAAGAGCTGAAAGAACCTGGTGCTGATGGCCCATTCGAGCACGTGGTCTATCTCAACTCCGACACGATTGACTTCGTCGATGAAGTCGACGAGGCTACAGTCGAAGCCCAACTCGCCGAGGTGTACGCGTTGGAAGTGTACCGCGAAGAAATCCGTCTTGCCGAGCAAAGTCGCCTGGACGAGGCGATCGCGTTGAGTTTCTACGCCAAGGAGGAGCGCAAGTTGTTGGATCCCACCGACACCAGCCTGGAAACGGACAGCGAGGCGGACGAGTCACTAGTTGTGGTGGACCTCACGGACCTGGACATCGAGTCCAAGCCACCTCCAGTTTGCACGTGCTGTTTAGCTCCTCAAGATGACCAGAAGACGCGACGCGTTTTAACGTGTGGCCACCTCTACTGCACCAAGTGCGTTGCGACTCGCTGTCGCATGGGTGTTCGTGATCGCGCCATGGTGCCTGCTCACTGCTGCAAGCGCGAGTTCCCGTCCGAGTACGTGCGCGAGGCGCTGGATGCCTTTGAGTTCCAGACTTACGAGCGGTTCCTCAAGGACAAGCACTGGAGCACGCTCGACCTGCAGTCGGATCGCGACTATGCTCGTGTGGTGAGGGAGAACAGTGGTGTGCAGTGTCCTGGGTGCGGAGTTGGCGTGCAGAAGTCGGTTGGGTGCAACCGCATGATGTGCTTGAACCACCACGAGTTCTGCTTCCTGTGCGCCAAGAAGTGGAAAACGTGCAACTGCAGCTACTATTGATCCCTCTATGCGCTAAAATGGCGCACGAATCGTTGAGTTTTAATATGGAAGAGGTCAAGCAAGTCGACTATTCTCTGAAATCTACCCTCCTCCATACAAAACGAGTGTACTCCTGACCGTAATACTAAGTATTCACGAACGTGATCAACTCTTCCGGTAAATTACGTTTGGTTCACACTTGCGTGTCAAAAACCAAATTTTAATTTGAAAGTTTTAAAAAGATGGCGTCGTCCTCGACGCTGGTGCCGCTGGCTGTGGCGGCTGTGGGCGGGTTAGCGCTGTATGGACTGCTGCGCGTGGCGCGCGCCCGTATCTACGACGCGACTATCGTGAAGCTCACGACCGGGTGGTACGCGGAGGTGCTGCGGCGCCTGCCCGCCGACAGCAAGATGCTGGACGTGGGCATCGGCACGGGCTTGGCGCTGGCCAACAACGGCGACCAGCTGCGAGCCAAGCGCATTGAAGTGGACGGCGTGGACTACGACGCCGACTACGTGACGCGGTGCCGTGCGCTGCTGGGCGAGAGACAGCTGGCGAGTTGTGTGCAGGTGCACCACGCGTCCATCTACGACTTCTCCGGGCCGGGCCCGTACGACGCCGTGTACTTCAGCTCGTCGCTCATGCTCATGCCTGACGCCGTGAAGGCGCTGCAGCACTGCGCGGCCATGTTGAAGCCCAAGACCGGCCGCGTGTACGTGACGCAGACCATTCAGACCAGCCACTCGACGCTCGTGGAGATCGGCAAGCCGCTGCTCAAGTTCCTCACGACCATCGACTTCGGTCACGTCACGTACGAGAGGGAGCTGCTCACGACGTTCAAGAAGGCGGGACTCACGCTGCTCGAGCACGTGCCAATCTCCGGATCTACGATGACGTCCACTCGGTCCTTCAGACTTTTCGTGCTGGAGCCGTAAAAAGAGAGAGCAGAAAGAGGAGAAGCAGCGTGGGCGTGTGTGTGTATCTGCGTGCTCAATGCACTATGCGACCAGTAAGGTATGAACAGCAACAGAAATGAAACAAGGGTTTGCTAGTGCTTGTTGAAGTGGTCGCCGATGAGTCCCGCCCTTCTTTCCGTGAAGGACAGGCTACGTGAGAGATCCTGAACCGACGCCACTTACTGATTTGCAGCGGGGGGCTCGAGCTAAGAAAGAAGATATCTCGGAGCTTGGAGAGAACTATAGCGCGGCTGCGTAGAATCAGCATGGCCTGCACCGTTGCGTTTGCGATGGTTATTTGCATCCTGGTAATGCAGGGTCTTGGGGGAGGGGTGGAGGCGTCGGTCGCTCGACTGAAGAAGAACGCGGAGCCGCACGATCCGGTGGCTGCTACGCGGGGGCTTATCAACCGACGCCTGGGGCCAAAGTACAACGACCAGGTTCTCTATTGCATTATTCGCTATTACACTTGCTTGCAGTCCATCAGCTAAATTTTACGGTTGTGAACGCACCAGATCTCGCTTCGCGTGCTGCCGTCGGACTCCGATGAACTGGACGTGTTCGAGCTCGGAAGCGACGGCGACAAGCTCGAGATCGCAGCGAACTCGGCCACCGCCATGGCGTACGGCCTGCAATGGTACTTCAAGTCGGTGTTACGCACTCAAACCGACTGGGAGAACCACAAACTGCAGCTACCGGACAAACTGCCCAAAGTGGACGAACGGGTGCGCCACAAGAGGAGCTCCAAGTTCTCGTACTACCAGAACGTGGACACGGGCAGCTACTCGCTGTGGGCCTGGAGCTGGCCGCAGTGGGAAAAGCACATCGACTGGATGGCACTAAACGGTTAGTAGATACGTGGTCCATACATCCCTACCGAGTGCCCTGCTAACGAATTTCCATTCGTTCCAGGTATCAACATGCCGCTGGCGTTCACCGGTCAGGAAAAGGTGTGGCAGAACACCTTCCACAAGTATTACAACGTGAGCTACGAGGGTCTGGGCAAGTTCTTCGCTGGCTCCGCGTTCTTGTCTTGGGGTCGAATGGGGAACTTGCGTGGGAGTTGGGTCAAGGGCCCACTACCTCAAGCATTTATCGACAACCAGCATGAGCTCCAGTTGCGCATTCTCCAGCGCATGCGCGAGTTCGGCATGATCCCAGCTCTGCCTGCGTTTGCCGGCCACGTCCCGGAAGATCTGAAGCTCACTCTTCCGAATGCGAATTTCACGCGGTCGCCGAATTGGGGCAACTTCACGGACCAGTACTGCTGCGTCTACATGATCGAGCCTACAGACCCGTTGTACCGTGAAATTGGCAAGGCTTTTCTGGAGGAACAGCGTGCACTGTACAACTACACGTCGTCGCTGTATCAGTGTGATACGTACATGGAGATGGCACCGGAGTTCACCGACCTGTCCGAGTTGAAGGGGGCGGCGCGTGCTGTGATCGACGGCATGACGGCGGCTGACCCGAACGCGGTTTGGCTCATGCAGGGCTGGCCGTTCGTGGACGACCCACACTACTGGACCAGACCGCGCGTCAAAGCGTATCTGGAAGGTGTGCCAACCGACAAGCTGATCATCCTCGACTTCTACAGTGAAGCGGTGCCTATCTGGAACAAGATGGACAACTACTTCGGCAAGAACTGGATCTACTCAGTACTGCACAACTTTGGTGGGAACACTGGAATGCGTGGCGATCTACCGACTCTGGCCACGGCTCCCGTTCAAGCCCAGCGCGATGGGAATGGTACGATGGTTGGCGTTGGGCTAACGATGGAGGGTATATTCCAGAACTACGTCGTGTACGATCTCACCCTACAGATGGCGTGGGAGGATTCCCCACTCGACGTGGACGAATGGGTGTCGAAGTATGCGAGTCGACGCTATCACACGCAAAATGAGCACGTGGAGCGTGCATGGAGTTATCTATCGCGGTCAGTTTACAATCGAACACTCGCCTACGGTGGGGTGACGAAGAGTCTGGTGTGTCTGATCCCGCACTGGAGGCTTCTCTACGACAGGTTCCAGCCGACGCTGATCAAATACGACCCGAAGGACATCGTTCTCGCCTGGAAGGAACTCCTGCTGGCTGGAGACGAGTTGCGCAATGTTGACACGTATCGACACGATCTGGTGGATGTGACTAAACAATTTCTGAGCAACAAGTTATTGGAGCAGTACCAGCACCTAAAGGTTATCTACAGCGCAAAATCCGCTCCAGCCAACGAGGTGTGTGAATTGACGAAGACCATGCTAACGACAATCAACCGCCTTGAGGAAATCCTCGCCACGAACGAAGATTTCTTGCTGGGCAATTGGGTTGCGGATGCGTTGAACCTTGCTGGAGATCTAAATATCGGTGGCGACAGCGTCACCAGAACCAAACTGCAGGAGTACTACGAGTACGAAGCTCGCAACCAGGTGACCCGCTGGGGCGACAACAACAACGAGGCTATCCATGACTACGCTGGGAAGGAGTGGGCCGGACTCGTCAAGAGTTACTACTTGCCGCGTTGGACCATGTGGCTTACAGAGGTCTGCAGCGCGTACACTGATCGTCGTGAAATGGATGAGAAGGGGTTGAAGAAGAGGCGCATCGCGTTTGAGTTGAAGTGGCAACTTAGCCATGAAAAATATCCAACGACTACCGTCGGAGACTCGTTTTCCATTTCCAAGCGCATCTACAGCGAGTATACCGACACGAACGTTGTGGTGCCGTGGGATTTCTTCGAAGCCGATGTGGCAGTGATGTAGTCACTACACTGTAGTGCGTCGTTGATCACGGTCGATGCAAGCAGACTGTGCTGTAGATGGAGACTTCAGACGATCTATCTGCTATTGTATACTTTTTCATATTGTAAGGTTCTAACAAAATGGATGGGGTAACTAGCTAGCGTCCAAGTAATTGAACGTTTAGTTTTTCTCATGTAGCCAGCTGAACGACAAGCTGTAGTCATTCCCTAAGATTCAACAAACATGATCGATGTTAGAAACTCATTTCACCCACCTTGGTTTTTTCTCTCTTGCCACTTACCGCTGTGTTCAAGAGAGCTCTCAACCGTGAAGAAAATCCACAGGCACAGATTGGCCTGCACCATTCGCCAGCCCTTGTCCAGCACGAACGAAATCAATCGCAGCATGGAGATGCCGAGCTTGCGTTGAAGCACGAAGCCGATCACCAGCAGCGACAGAAACTCCAAATTTACGTATGTAAGTACACTGCCGATCTTTTGTTCAAGCCCGCCTCGTCAAGTGACTTGAGCTGTGGGTAATAAACTCGGTTTGGTAAGAAGAACATCGAGATCGTAAATATGCCTGTGCACAACAAATCAAATCAGCGAAAGCATTAAACAAAAACCGACAATAGTAATCGTAATACGAACAATAGATCAGCGGCACGATGACTTCGGTGTACTCCACAAGCATGACGAACTCCGTCGTGAAGAGGACCTGGGCCGTCTTGTGAACAAACAATTTCCGTTCTTTCGATGAGAACACGTTCAGCATCGAACTTCTGGGATCTGTTGCATCTTGCTTTGGGGGCACTGGGGGGTGGCTAACTGGGGCAACCATCACTGCTACGCCACGAGCAGACGTTGGTACCACCCGTTTGGCGTTCTTGGATGCATCACTAGTGCGGCGGAAGATGAAGCTACTTTCGCTGGAGAGTTTTCTCCGTAGAACAGCCACTGCGGAGCTGTAACGACAAGAATCGAGATGACTCATTGCCTGGTCGTCCTCCTTGATGATCTGCAAGGCGATATCCACAAAGCTCACGGATTTTAAGAGGTGCCTGTCAGGGATTTTACGCCGTAAAAGAACAATGTGCCTCATAAAGCCGCTGATGTCTGAAAGGGATATCAGCGCCTGGACTGCATCCAGCATCACCATCACAAACGTCGTCGTGATACTGTTCGAGGTCTGCATCGAGCTCGACACGTACAGCGCATTGAACACGTCTACGTTAAAGATCATGATCTGCGGGAGAAGGTCGTATTTGGTTCCCAAGGTTCCGCTGATCAGGTTTTTCGCTAGGATTTTCATGATCGGGAGCAGCATGACGTAGTACCTTTGGCCGGATTCGCCAACGGACTGGAAGCCGTAGAAATCAATCGGATAAGCAAATGTCAGCAGAATCTGGCAATTGAGCACCACGATAGCCATGATCAACTCCCATAACAGCACACGATCTCGCTTCAGAATTGACCCAAAGAACCCCACGAAGCAGATGACAAGGGGGGCGAGCCACACCGGGATGCCAAAAACTAACTGGAAAGGCAGCGGGAACCCGATCAGGCGCGAGCATACCATTCTATACGCTGTGGCTACCAGTGTAGCAGCAACCGACAGAACTAATCGCTGCATGGAGGTCATGTGTAAACCTGGGACGTTGATACTGATCTGCTCTATGATGGCTCTGGTAAGCAGCACGACCAGGATGCAGTCTCGGATCCAAAACATGTAGTTGTCTCTGGAACTGCTGCTCGGTGGCGCTAAGGGAGCGGCGTCTACCATCGAGAGAACGATAAGGCACGGGAATGGCAGTATGAAGCACAGGAAGAGAGCTCGAAATGTCGAGGAGGTGCGGTGGTAATCGTCGAAGTTGCGCATGCGGTTCACTGAATAGTGTCCGCGTAACTCCACTTGGAAGCTGACAAAGAACTTGGCGGTTCGGCGCAGATAGCGGCGGAGAGTGCGCATTGTCGAAAGCCTGGTGTTCCTCGGGCAAACGCTGACGTACGACTGTGAGATGATGAATAACTAGAATGAATCAGCACGAACGCATTCACTATTTTTACCGGTGGGGTGGTGGTAAGATGGTGCTAAGATAGATCCTGTGAGAACAGTCAGCACGCTGTTTTTAACCAAGGCCTTGGCGGTGTACCTCTCATATTGATCCCAGTCGTGGGCTTGGGAAATGGTTTCGCCAATCGAAGCTGAAGGTAGTGATAAAATTGTCCGGACCGATTCACATTTTAAGAACGATCTACATGTACAGCACCAACTGTACGACACTGTGGGCCTACATTCTCACCAAGGCGAACGCAGTATAACGAGATTCCACCTGTTCGCAACTGAACGATAATTTTTACTTCGAGCGGAAACATAGGAGAATGCCAGCAAACTGCCCGGAGCTCTCGCTTCTATTTACTTATTGGTCTGCAGGACCAGACCTCTATTTAAAAATCGCCCGACTTGACGTAGTTCACCAAACCGACGATACCTCTCGTTGTAAGCCCGATCATCGCTAGGAAAAGTAGCGCGATCTTGGTTTTCCTCATGTTTTCCGTTGTAACTCCTGGGTTCTGGGCCAGCACCGTCTCTACCTTCTTGATATTTTCCTGCGTGAGCTTGATCTCCTTGCTTGGGTTATTCGTCAGGCTTTTGATAGTCGGGTTCCTTTCGAGGCTCTTGACGATTGCGTTAGTATCAGCATTTTTGATGGTGGGGTGTCTTTGGAGGGTGGTCAAGATGGACGGCTTCTTCTTGAAAATGGACGCAATTTTGCTGCTGATGGCTCTCTCTTCGTCCTTGTCGTCGTCGTGGCCTCCTCTTAGGAAGCGAGCGGGGACGCCGCCACTGGGGAGTTTGGGGTCTGTATTGGACATTTGGCCCGTTGTCTTGGCAGCGTCTTGGGCGCTTGGGAGTCCATGGCAGGTTGCAAGAATGGCCACTATCAATACGAACGCGACGCACTTGTTCGAGCGAAAAGTGGGCATACTTTGTCTAAGTAGAGAAGTACTTGTGGTCGCTAGAGGAGATTGCGAAATGAAGAGGCCCCACTCCATCTTCTTCTCATCATCTTCACAATTTGGCGGCAAACGCCGGTGAATACGGTAGGGCACATGTCATGTACAGTACGTACTCACAAGATTAATCTGGCTGACGGATCTGATAGAGCATAAATTAGTAATGAATTGTTACTCGCGTGATTGCCACGTTAGCCAAATACTGAACATGATCAGTCAGAATTAAACAAACGACTTTGCATCCCCAGGGAACGGCGTGTTAAAGAATAACTACAAGCACGCCAATCATTTTGTATACCTAGTATTATTATTATAATCCTAGCTTGATATGCGCCGTTGCAGTGATAAGAGGAAGGCAAATGTACGAGGAAATATAACCGTGGCAAGAACGATTCGTTCAAAGCTTCCTTCAACTTTTTTTGAATTTCAAGCTTCTTGCTACGCATGATCGCGAATCGGTTCCGGCTTTCAGATTGAACATCTTCAAGGAACAGAAATGAGAGAAGGGCGGCCGTTGTAGGCGAAGACTGTACTGCATCAGAATCACAATAAAATAAAAGGACATAGCAATGTAAATTTATAAATCAAACTGAAAGACGGGTGGATCACGTGTGGGCTTGTAGGTGCTGTGATGAGAACCTGGCTGGTGTTACATTAGGATGCATTCATCTTGTCTCACTGTGCATATTCAGCACTTTCAATCGTATTTGGTTGTTTTTGCTGCTTTAAATTACAAAATACCAGTTTTTGTAGTAAACAAATGTATAGAGTTGCTCCAATTCGCCACTTTTCACAGTACCGCATTCTGATCATACACATTTAAGGATTAGTATGTTGGTTTGCATGGTAAACCAAGTGATACCCCCTACGTATTCTATGCTGTCCGTACAAAGTCCCATCCTACTCCAGCTCCTAAGGTGAAGATGCATTCAGTCGTAGGCAAATAACAGGCCAATCTGTCCATCGTCGTCTTCATTCCGCATTCTACTCCAGCGACTACTCCTCGACTCAATCCGTCGATTGAGGCATAGCTGCCTTTCGTTCGAACAAGTGCGTCGCGTTCGTGTTGATAGTGACCATTCTTGCAACCTGCCATGGACTCCCAAGCGCCGAAGCCGCTGTCAAGACAACGGGCCAAATGTCCAATACAGACCCCAAACTCCCCAGTGGCGGCGTCCCCGCTCGCTTCCTAAGAGGAGGCCACGACGACGACAAGGACGAAGAGAGAGCCATCAGCAGCAAAATTGCGTCCATTTTCAAGAAGAAGCCGTCCATCTTGACCACCCTCCAAAGACACCCCACCATCAAAAATGCTGATACTAACGCAATCGTCAAGAGCCTCGAGAGGAATCCGACCATCAAAAGCCTGGCGAACAACCCAAGCAAGAAAATCAAGCTCACGCAGGAAAACATCAAGAAGGTTGACACGGTGTTGACCACGTCTGGAATAGCAAACGAAATCAAGACAAACGGCATGTTACTTATCATGATGCTCAGCTCCATGTCGGTCATGGGGCTAACCGTCTATGGCTTAATGGCTATCGTTCTAGGGTAATGAATACTAGGGACGGCGGGTATGAATAAGAGAAGGAGAGTTGGTTCTTAGGTAGGTTGTTGTCATTCTTCCCAATCATTCTCGTCGCTGATAGCTGCGCCTAGGACTAGTATTTGACTAGGGTGGTAAATTAAAGCAAATACTGGAACCCCTACAATCCCGTGGAGTTGCTGATCATTGTTAGGGCATTGGTTCCCATCCCACTCAAATTCTTGCCCTGCCAGCGATCAGCTGTAAATGTGGAGGTGGCTTCATTCCGCATTCTACGCCAGTGACTCTCCTTCACCTTGAAGCTGGACCGAAGCACGTCCGTCTTGCGTGCGAGCTACGCCGCACTCGTGGTGCTGGTACTCGTAGTTGCAGGCTGCCGCGGCCTCGCAGACGCTGAAGACACCGACAAGTTAACGACGGACCAAATACTCAACACCGTCGTCGGTGGCGCCGCCACTCGCTCACTCAGAAAATGGCATCAAGACCGAAAGGCTGAAGAACGAGAGTTGGGCAGCAAGATCAGGGCAATTCTTCGGGGTAATCGCACCCCCAAGACTCCGACGCTCAAAATCTCTAAGAAGAACCCGCTCGTCGAAAGCCTCGACAGGAACCCAACCATTAAAAGCCTGGCGAACAACTCTCGCAACGAGATCGCGCTCACGAAAGAAAATGTCACGAAGATCGCGACGACGGTGGACCAGGCCCTCAGTACTTCAAGGAGATCGTCAAGATCGTATTAATCGTGGTACTTGGGTATGGGCTCGCATCAATACCCGTGCTCTTTACCTGTTTTTAGTGGGGCAGGGAATGAGGGGATAACGAAGGGTGCGCGAGAAGAAATTTTTGGGTAGCGTTCTGCTTGTGCGGCTTGTCGGCATTTTTCGTATTGATACAGGTACACAGCTGTCAATTGCTACTGCGGACTTGCTCCTGTGTGCTTGGCACTTCTGCACCTAGTGGTGCCCGAGCTGATACCGGGGCAAAATATGTGCGTCAAGGGCTGCCTGCCGTAGGTAGGCGTTCACTAACTCCATCTGCAAACACAACATTTCCTGCTTACATGTTGGCACCCTTGATATTGTGCCTCCGAGGCGAAGGCATCCATCCCCCTGCTCATCAAAGTTCACTCTGCCGTCACGCAGCCTGGAAGAAGGCAACGAGAAAGTTTCCTGCACACGCACACGCACACGCAGCGTAGCGTAGCGTAGCGTGGTGGTCTCTTGGCAGCCATCACCCACGCTCCGCTTACCATGCAAAATGACGGCCTTCAACAAGGTTGCAGGATTTTTTTCGCTAGTGTAGCCAAAGCAGCTGGTGCCTCTTCAATTCGGCTTGGCTCCACTATCCGTTCCATATCGGCGCCTTCGTGCTGTCTCTCATTCGGGCAACACCAAGCGCAGCTCCAAGCCTTTGCTTCCCTCACGGGCACAGACTGCGTCTGGAGCCGTGTCCTCGCCGTCGCTGTCTCTCCGCTCTGCTCTACTCTGGACTGGACTGCGCGCTGACCACCCGCGGCCAACATTCGTTACCTCTAGGACCTCCCCCCAATACAATAGAAGATGGCGCCGTCCGAGTGGCTGGCGGGCTGGCGCGCCGTGCACTGGGCCTGCCTGGGGGCGGGCGCCTTGGCCGCACTCTTCCTGCTGCTGCACTCGGTGACGTTCCACCGGCTCAAGCGGCGCATGGCCGACCTGCTGCTGAGCGGCATCGCGCTGGCCGACCTGGGCTTCGTGGGGCTCGAGGCGCTGCAGCAGGCGGTGCGCTCGTCCTACTTCGCGCGCTACCGGCGGGAGGACGAGGGAGAACGAGACGCGCACTATTCTACCGGGGACTTCGCGCTCACACTGGGCGCGCGCTTCAGCTTCTTCATGTCGTTCTACTGGATCGCCAACCTGTCGCTGCTCATGCGGCTGGGCAACCTCGAGGCGCTGCACGTGCGCCGCAGTCTGCTGCTGTCCACGCTGGCCTCGCTGGTCTACGGCTGCATGCACGCCATTCTACCCACGCTGAGCGGGGAGGGCGGGGGTAGTATATCCGACTCGGGCCCGGCCTACAGGGTCACTGCTGTGCTGCTGTTCATCATGCAGGCGACGCCGCTGCTCATCATCTTGGCCAACCTCCGCGCGGTGCGGCGCTCAAGACTCAACGCGTCTACCCAAGGGCGGAACGTTATCCGGAGACTCACAGGCTACTGCGTCTGCGCCACGGTGTTCACGATGCCGTACGCGCTGGTGCTGGTCTTCTCCCAGGAGCTGGTGGGCGTGGGGGCTGTTACGCAGACGCTGAACTATTTCGTTCCCGTTGCCAACGCACTGCTGTTCGGGACGAGTCTGAGCTGCTGTTGCTGCTGTGCTACGGCCACGGACGCTGCGACGACGCTGCCGAAGAAGGAGGAGAAGATGCGCCAGGACGACACTCCGTCGTCGTCTATTGACATTTCTGCGGGAGTTTTGACCGACGGAAGCGCCACGCCTGGAAGTACGGGGTATACGGGGGCTCCTACCGGTGGAGGAGGAGGTGCTCTAGGGATGAGAGACGGACTGTTGGCTGGAGGACCGATCGCTGAAATGGTGACCGAGGGTCCTGCTGTGAAGATCGGCGAGGGATCCAGTGCGGAGGTGTACAAGGCCCAGTGGCTGGGCATCACCGTGGCGCTCAAGTGTCTGCGATTCCACGCTGGCAGCAGCTCCGAAGCGGAGCTGTACATGACCCACTTGTCCGAGCTGCGAACCGAGTTCCTGGATGAAGCGGTGCTGGCTGCCCAGCTACGCCACCCAAACATCACGCTGTTCATCAAAATGGGCACGTACAAGGGGAGCTTGTGCCTCGTCAAGTAAGTGCTGTATCTATGATATGCAGGGTGTTGGTGCAGATATTCTAACCTGTGTTGTGTTGGTCCTACTACCTAGTGAATACTGCGCGCGTGGCTCGCTGCGAGACGTTCTACGTGCCAATCCACTCATGGAATGGAACACGAAAGTGCGCCTTGCTTTCGAAGCCGCAAAGGGACTGGCGTTCATGCACAACCGCGAGCCGATCTACCTGCACCGCGACCTCAAGGCCTCCAACATCCTCGTGACTGCCGACTGGACGGCTAAAATCGCAGACTTCGGCATCGCCCGGATCGCTACGGACTTTACCGTGAAGAAGCAGCACATCTCACAGAAGCTCTCGTCGCAGTCGTTCCAGTTGTTGCAGTCGATCGGCGAGAGCGTCGTCATGATGGACAACGCTGCGTCGGAGCTCATGACGACTTTCGCTGGCACGTGGCGCTGGAACGCTCCGGAAATCATGAAGAACCCGAACGAGTGCCGCTTCAACCGCGAGACCGACATGTACAGCTTCGGAGTGGCGCTGTGGGAGATTCTGACCAACGGAGCGGTACCGTTCGGCAACGTGGACTTCGACCACCAAGTGCGGCAGCTCGTGGCAGCCGGTGAGCGTCCAGCGCTGCCTCCTGCGTATCTGCGCCGTGCTCCTCCCGAGTTCGTCGAGGTCATGTGCGCCTGCTGGCACCAGCGGCCGGAGAAGCGGCCCAGCGCGCAGGACGTGATGCTGCGACTGGGGTCCCTCTCCTACACGCTGTCGAACGGGTCGGAGTTCTACACTTCGTCACAGGGAACAGCGCGCTACGTCTTCAGCGACAACTACTACCAGGCCATGGACTCCGGCCAGAGCTGCCCCGGACTGTGGTAAGTGAATGAGTTCTGCGTTTGCAGCGATATCATGGAGTGGCGTCTGTAATTTAAGTGTGGCGGAGATATAAGTCGAGGAGGGAGGGAGGTAATCAACGGAAGTTTTTGCTGTACACGTTGATTATGTTGTGTCCACTCACCGCACGCTGTTCGTGGACTCTCCAGTGGTCGCGTCCGTCGTAGCACTGTTGCTATTGCTATTGCTATGGTTGTTTCCGCCGCCGCTGCTGCTGCTGCTGCTGCTGGTCCCGCTGACCGGCAGGACGCGGTCGATCTCGTCTTCGCTCACGCCCTGGTCCCTCAGCTGCTTCCGCGAGAGCGCCAGCAGCACCTTGGCCTCGTAGCCCTCCTTCTCCGCCAGCAGCTTCTCGCGCTTGGCCTGCGCCGCCAAGATCTCGAGGTTGAGCTGCTCCCTCGCCTGCTCGCGCTGCTCCCTCTTGACCTCGAGCGCCAGTCGCTTCTCCTCGATGTCCAGTCGCCGATTGGTGAGCGACGAGCTCGCCGACTGCTGCGATGGCGACGCCGCAGTGGCAGGCACCCCCACGGCGGGGTTGACCCAGAAGTCGTCGACGTTTAATGACGCAGCGGCGTTGGCGCTGGCGCTGCCGTTGGACGCCGCCGCGTTCCAGGAGCGCGGCCGGTGCGTTCTGGCGGGCGACTGGCGCTGCTTCTTGAGTGGCGGAGCGCCGCCTTCCGCTGCGGTCGGCGCCGTGTGCTCTGCGGCCAAGGCGCCCGTCTCGATGGCCTGCTCAATCGCAGCGGACAGCGAGTCGGCGGGCGGGGCGGTGCTGCTGCCGTTGGTGGTGGAGGTGGTGGTAGTGGTCTGGAGAGTCGAGGCCACCGACGCGCGAGCCGGGCAGATGCGCATGTGAGACTGCAGGCGGTTGACAGCTGCAGAGACCTGCTTATTGCAAGCATTGCAGTCCACTTTGTCCACCTTGGCGCCGGCCACGCGATACCTGGCCCCGAAGAGATCCCATTCCTTGTTGAGTCCCCGAGCCATAGTCGCTTGGTAACAAGGCGCTCGTTATTTAGAGCCAGAGCACTACGGTACAGTAACACCTCGATAAGAAGACAAACAAAAATGATTTCTTGAACGGATTTTGCAGGACACTCACTACCAGGACACAGAAAATTGCTTTATTTGTCCAATCAAATTCCGAGTACCGATGAGATTCGGCCAATTACATTCATTGCGACTCTTGCCGTCTATGCTTGTCGGCAACACGATGCAGGCGGACTACCGGGACCCAGCTTAGTTGACCTCGACGGCGCTTTCTCGCGCGGGTAGTGCTGAGAGAGACTTCGATACTTGGAGCGCACGCTGCGTACACGCTGATGGCCTCCGACACTGTCTGGCCAGCTCGAAGTAAGTTTCTATCTGCTGCGTACATCTCGATCTTATTCATCAGATACCGGGTATCACTGAGGCGCTTCTGGCTGTTTCTATTTGGCATGTCCGCGCCTTCCAGAAGCCGAAGAGGGGGTAGACGCTTCTCAACATTCCCGCAGCGCCATAGCACCCAAAGATGCGCGGCAGAGCACTCAGGAAAAACGAAGTCAGGGTGGACCCGACGAAATCTCCCAGCCCAAAAGAAGGTAGGCAGCGCTGTTCGCTTGTCATCTGGATCCTGCTCGATGTCTTGCTGTACTTCTGACACGTTGTGCTGGCTAACTAGATCGTGAACACCGGCTTCTTCAAGGCACTTCCGTAGAGCGTCATGAAGCCCGTCGAACGTGACAGTTCCAGCGCCGATAGCACGCTCTTCCAGCTCATGAATAATATCCTTCACAATTTCGCGGCGGGATTCCTCAATCTTTTCGATAGTTGACAGCGTATTGTCTTGCAGTGCTCTCATTTGGCCTAAAATGGATACATGAGGCGGAAAGTCCGTTGCTTTGAGCTGTGTTTTAGACCCGGCGTATCCACACTGTACACGTGAGCTCAAATTCCCGAGAAGCTCTGGATCCTGAAATAATGCCGTCTCGAAAAGAGGGTGGCGAGGAGGGAGGTGCATTCTGATGTATGGCGTGTGATACACTAATGACGCGAGGCAAAACTCTCCAACAAACAGTAAATGTTCGGGTATCCCTTGAAATACCATTGTAACACCAAGTTTTACCCATTCATCTTGCTCCACAAAATGTGGCGGTAGAATTGCGAACTCGTGACTACCCGATGGATGACCAGCAACCGTTCTGCCGACATACATATCTCCAGCAGCCTCGTAGCGTAAGTAGGTATTCTGAACACCGCCACGAGACCACCCAGCACGCAAATGAACCGCGGTTGATGACGGACAAGCTGTCGACCCTGACGCACAGTACGTTGCAGCACCTTTGCGCATCGAATGAGTCCCCAAATCGTTAGAATTGACCCCTCGTCGTTTAAGCTCTGCAGCAACCTTCGCATCCACTAGCAAACGTTGCAGACATTTCCGAAATCGATCATACTGGTCCGACCCAGGGAACAGGCGGTTATCCGTGTCAAAAGAAGTTGTCGCCCAGTAAATTGCAAGCGCCAATACAGGGCAGATACTCGGTTGTAATGGGTTGGCATATACATGCCGCGGGTCTCGCGGACGGTCACCACTCTGATCGTTTTTCATATGAGCAAAATATACTCTTAGCGAGTCTCCACGCCACCCAATGTGTGAGTGCCTTACACCAAATGCGTTCGCGGAGCGACACATTAAATTCCACGATAAAATCAGGTACGCCCGGGAAAAAATGGCGTCAACTCCTGGTAGCGCAAGCAAATGGCCGCAGAGAAATTCATACAATTCAAATGACAGAGGATCCTTCCCCACTTTCACGTTCCCTTCGCCCCGCGCTTGCGTTGTAGCCAACTGTCGTTTCAACCCTTTGAAGAACTGGCGCAACTCGTTTTCCATTAGAGGCCCCATTAAACGGCCGTAGTCTATGTAGAGATTAAACAACCCAGCGCGATGGGTGTTCAGAGCCGAGTAGCTGAGCGATGAACCATCTTGCTTTCGAAGCGTGAGAAGCCACGTTTCAAAAGCTTCTGCGTCCAAACTATCAAATAGTACGGGAGGGTCGTCGTTTCTTCTGGTGAGCAGGGGTTTAATACGCCGCCGCAATTGCTTCTCGGAGAGTCCCGTCACGTCGCCGATACGGCCTGCAAATGCGTCCGGAATGAGGTTCTGATGGCTCAGAAGAAGCCACGAGATGAAGCGACAGTAGGAGTTGACGTAGGCAGCCCGTGAGCTCGGGGCGACTGTATTATCTCGAATTTGCTCTGCTTGGCGCCTCAGTTCATCGAGTCCGCTGGGTTGTGGGGGATCCATCGCTAATCGACTTATGTAGTGGACAAGCTGTCCTGCAAAAGAACAAAAGAATGGCTTTGCTTACCCTCTACCACTAATACTGGGTTTTGTATAGGAATTAAAGCCGGAAGATTTCGACTTGGAAAATACAGGACTTTCGTTCCTGCGCTAAGGCCCGTATATCTGCTAGATGTCCCGCAAATTCAGGAGAATGACAATTTAAATTCGTACATATTCGGACATCAAGGTAAAGTTAACTCGTACAAAGCACCCAAACACTCTAATTTGGTTGATTTTAGCATAAATGTTCTGATAATATACAAACTTGCTAAAACAACTGTTGAAGCAAGTAAGACTCCTAGTTTCGTCATCTAAAATGCTGCTTTGTTTTTTAAATTGCTTTTTCTTCTTCGCACAGATCGAATTTTAACTAATAATGATAGGCCCATGTTATCTGTGCCCGCTCTTTATTCTTATTGGTATTACCAACATCACCAAATGCGTTGCATCGCATTCCCCTGAAGTTGTACGTGACAGTAAGATTAATAGGAATATTTGATGTCCCGAGATACCTGCAGTTTTAACTTTTGCTTGGTGTCAACCGCCTACCCCCTAGCTATCCCGACATCAAAATATTTTAGTTTTTTGTAAAACAAAATGTACGTAAGCGGAGCTGCTTGTAAATGCTACACAGGCTCACCGATTTATCGATATTTGCTAGACTTACTGCAAAATAGTTGTTACTACCTAGAATCCATATAATCCTGCTTGCAATTGAGGATTTTCATCCACATAGGGAAACCATGGGCAGCTAGAGGGATTCATTTAGGGAGATGTGGCCACAAGTTAGAAAAATATTATCAACACGCCAATTACTGCATTTGTTTGCGCGGAATGATTTTATATTGTTCGGGCATACTCCAAATACAATGGCAATACTCCCAGTACAATATTAAACCGTGCGCCTATGCTAAAACAAAGCTTCAAAAAACTTCCGTATATATTTATGATCAAGAGTTGCTAAAATTAGTGAAATATTGTGGATCCTGTTTTGCCAGGATTTTTACGGCAACTCCAAAACGAAAATACAATATAGTATTCTATTTCCTGACCTGTAGGTGTGGCCGTACACTATCAAGGCAAATTACCGATGCTTTAGGTATCATGCTTAAGTGTGTATTAATCTCAATGAGATTAATACACACTTGAGATTATCTCATGCATACGGCAAATCAGCTAAGCTATTGGCAAGTGCTGTCAGTTCCGCTTTCACCGACGCCACCGGAGCTACGCCTCTTGCTGAAATATCGGGGGTCTTTGCGGAGACCAGTCATAATATTTGTCGGTGCGCCGCTCGGGCAGCCTCAACTGCAGCTTGGGTGCGCGCGGCGAAGTTTGCGTGGTCTCTCTTCCCGCGAGCCGGTATTTCGCCGCAGCTTCTCTAATGGCGGCGAGTCCGTCACTCGTGGGTCCTCTCAATCTTGGATCAAACATCCTCTTGTGACGAGGTCGGTGAAACATTTTACGCCCAGGTGTATAGCGGTAGCCCAGAAAGGGTTGACGAGCAAACCTCTTTGGGGAGGTAAACCCTGAACGCAGAATTCCTTGAACACAGGTTCTGGGAATAAATGCGGCCAAGGTGGCGTGGCACCTTGTGAATCCCTATCGGTGTCGTTTATCTTCGGGGAGCCTGGATCGATCACCAGGTGAGTTGTCTGTGGGGTCGAAAGCCTTGAGTTCGATGAGCGTAACGTTCACTTGTCTGAACGCACTTCTCCGAAATGGCTGAAGCTTGAAGCGTGAGTGAGGGATCAGGGTTACTACCACGAGTTAGAACCCCAGAAATACACACCACTTTCAGATAACCAATACAAATGCAGAGTTATACACAAACACACAGCCGCCCCTTATTCTTAGACCCTTGGGCGGTGGGTCGTACACTAGTCAACTAATCTGCGATCAAGGTACTGGTCAACCTTGAACGCACTTTCACACGCGCACCACCCTCAGATGAGGGAAATATACAGACCAAATACAATCCGATCCTAAACGCAGTCAATCAAACTATTCTCGGGGGCGACTGCTACCAAACCACCCGAGATATCAATCGTTAACATGAAATGGGACACTACCCTTACCTCAACGCAATGGGCCCAACTGGGAAATGGAATACGTGGATCACTTCAGCAGCCGGAGCAGACTGATCCCCACGTAATTGGACTTGAATGTGTGTGGGGAGCTCCGCACTGCCCTTGTCCTTAAAGACAGCGGACCCGATTCCTCGACGACTTGCGCAGTAGGGGGTAAAAAACTCTCTGATTGTTATCTGCTAGACTATCGCTAGGCTTTTGTGTAAAAGTATCCCTCTCGTACCGTTCTTCTGTGTTTTTCTGTGTTCTTCGCCACGCGTCTGGCGAATACCTTGACTTGAGTATACTGGAATTGTTGACGTAGACACTGTCCACTGGATTCTTGCCCAGCTTCAATGTGCCCGTGTCTTTGTGCATGACAGGCTCTTGAGAAACCTTGAACCGGCATCCTTGAAACCGGGTTTCAGAGTCGGCAGGCCTGAACGCAGTGCGTCCAAGGTCTGCGGCCAAAGGCAACTTGCGCCCAAGGCTGAAACCATACTCAGGGCCTTGCGGCCAAGGGTAGGTCGACTCTTCACTTGGTCGTGGGGCACTTGGCGGGACTTCGTCCGGGTGGCCAGCGGTCTGGACACTCTGCACTTGACTTCACTGGGGTGGCTGAGCTCCGGGTACACGAATTCGATGTGCGTTCAGGGCCTAGGCGAGGCGGGACACCGTACACGATACGTTCGTGCAGGTGTTTTCGACGGCCTCAATGTGTCAACCCGCTTAAGGACGGGGGTGGCCTGGACGGATCGAGTGCGTTCAGGTTTTCTTGTCTGAACGCAGTCTTCCAGGCCTGAAGGGCCCATCCTAGGCTTGAGCGCACTTCGCTCCGCGGAACACAGCCGAATTCCAGCACAGGTGTTGTCGCACCGTGTACAGCCGGGTTCGGGATCAGTCTCGGCCAATCAGAATGGCGGATTCAGGCGGGTCAGTAGACAGGTGATGACCGATTGAGGTAAAACCTCGCTCAGTCTCGTCACACTCGATCAGCTGTGCTACTAAGGCGACACGCCGATCACCGCGTTCAGCCTTGGCTTCAAGTGGCTTGGCGCGCTACTGAGCACTCTCGCAACTCGTGGTGCCGATCCAACACTACATTAGCGCGTGTCTTCGCAGCTTTCGCGTGCTTGGATGGAGCTTCCCTCGTGACGAAGTTGACGTACAACGCGTTGACGTCCAACGCCGTGGTTGGCAAGCCATGAGGGTGAATCGCATGCCCAACGAGCCCCATATATCATATTCTTTCTTGGTTGAATACGCTTCCGTCGTCACAGGCAGATCCCGCGGAACAAGATACTTGCACGTAAGTTTCTCAATATCCTCAACAAATGCGGCTCTGCATCCGCACAATCCGCCCAAACGCGCGAGACCTGAGCGATTACCCAGACGATTGTCACCAATTTGCGTACCCAGCGACTGCTGTTCGACCTGAGGCTTCGGGCCTGGACGATGCATAAATGACCGTATTTGCCGATGAGGCTCGTGTCGTTGTGATTTTGCATGTAGGTTCGCATGGGCATCTCGGCTCGAGAATAGGATTTTCCGACAGAGGACTGCGCCGGCAGTTAATAAACCACCGGGAGAGAGCGCGCCACGGAGCCGAGGCCAAGAAGCCGAGGCCAGGAGCCAAGCATTCGGCTTTTCGCCTCAGCCTTCGCAAGCCTCCTGCTTCAGCCTTGCACTCGGCCAACCAGCTTCGCTCTACGCACATCGATGTCGCCGACGCGCTCACCGTCATCTCCGGTCCCAGCTCCTGCCTCGGCCGCCTCAACTCGCCCGGAACTCGCACTGGAAAACGCTGGCGCCACTCCTGCTGCTCCCGCTGGGGCTGCTGGCGCCGCTCCCGCTGCTGACCCTGCTGGGGCTGCTGCCGCCGCTCCTGCTGCTCACGGCGGGGCAGCCGCGGACGTCGTCTCCGGCTCGAGATCGGTGACGGCAGCTCAAGCTTCGACCCCACGCTTGAGCAAGCGCCTGCAGAAGCGCAAGGCGACTGCTGACGCCAGGTCCGCTGACCGACGCAAGAAGCTCGCCAGACCGGATCGCTCACCGTCCGTGCCCAGCTCGACACCCACGGCAGTGCCGCCAGCAGCGCCATCTGCAGGTGCGACGCCGCTGCCTCGAGTCCAGGCGCCAGGGAAAAGGAAAGTGGGCTCGGCAGCCCGCGTTGCCTCCTTGGTCATCGACACCTCGACGGCTCGGGCGACCCCGTCTCTTGCTGAACTTTTGGAGAAGAGTGGTGGTAGCTCGACGCAGACAAAACCCAGGGCATCTGCATCTAAGAAGAAGAAGCAAGCAGCTCACGTGGCGACAGCGAGCACTGCTCCGCCACAGCGCCACTCCATCATCTATCTGGACAGTCCTCCCCCGAGGGACGACGACGCGGACTTGACTACGGGTGGCACCTCTGCGCCACCCTTTGCTGCTTCCCAACAAGGTGGACAAGGATCGCCCCGTGACGACCATGCTCAGGGCGACCATGACAACTTCAACCTGGCCTCCTTCCTGGACGGACCCTCATCGGCGGCAACAGCACCCGGTCGGATTGAGCACCGAAGCTCATTGGCAGCGAGCGCACCGGCTTCCCACACAGAAGTTGCGCAGGTCGCAGCGCAGGTCGGTTCACTCAGTGCTCTGGTCCTTGACCTCCGTGCTCAACTAGCTTCAGCCCGCAGCCTGCCTAGCCTAGGAACTACTCCATCATCAACACCGACTGTTACCACTAACTCGCAGCCAATCCTGTTTGACTCCGCTACATCTTCGACGTGGACAGTTCCGACGACAAGTGGAGAGCTCCCGCCGGTACAACTGCGAGAACTACGTTGCTCCAGCTTCCCATCGGCGGTCAACAACCGCGGCCGAGGTGATAACAACCCGCATTCAACGCACATCTTGGCCGCGTACCGGAGTATCCAGAACCTGTCCCAGTCCAATGGTATGTACACACCTCCAACCGACACAGTGATCGCTTTTAGAAATGCAGCCAGCCTCATCCCCTTCGACGTGTCAAATGCGACTGCGACCGGCTTGTATGGTGTTCGAATCGGATCGCAAGGACTTTCAATCCGACATTTCACCCCGCTATCAGCCAACGAGCGCTTGGTGCGCAGCTCAAGCAATGCAAACTTCTCCATCGACTTTAGTTCGGTGACCGCCCCTGCTGAACCCCCTACGACCTGTCCCTCGTACGACGTGATCCTACTGGCGCTGAGTGGGCTAAGCGCATTTGGCTCAGCGTTCTGGTATCCACACATGATCAGTCTGCTCGACCGACTCCGACGATTCGTGACGGACAACCAGGCAGCGGACCCCAACAACTTCCCGGACCGTGTGACCCTCACGCTGCAGTACGCCAACGTGTACCTGGGTAGGGCAGCTGGTCATCTCGCTATGGATACACCTACTTGGTGGTGCGATTTCCGCGCGGCGACTGCCGCAATCGAATACAAATCGCTTGAGTGGCTTCCCGCATTCCAAAGTCTCCCCACGACGGGCTCCGCCAACTTGGCCTCCCAATCCGTGCCCGCTCCACCGCGGCGTCCCTCGTCCACCCGACCTCCAACAATGCTGGGCCATCTCCGACAACAGATCCCCCGCCGGTCCGACGGCCCAGAGCCTTGTCTTCGCTTCTTCGGCGGAGACATGTGCTTCGGGGGCTCTCGGGACAAATGCGCGTACTCGCACCGCACACACAGATGGGACTCACCGTTGCCCCGCGAACTTCAGGCGTACATCAATCGCCAATACGGCTCCAACCGCCGCGGCCACTACGGCCCCCGCCGCAACTGACGGTGCCGTGGCGAGGCTGACTCACCTATGCTACGGTCACATATTGAGATTAACACCGCCAATACTAGTGATGCTCCTTTTACCCATAATTCTCTCGAGTCCTATCTATCGGGCACACCCAACACACCACCACCGGTACGGTCACACCCGGCCCACACCCACCTTCCGGCATCACGCCGTGAGAACAAACCATCGGCAGTACGCACACCACAATCACTTCGCCAGCCCCTCACGCGACCCCTTATGATCACCTCCCCACAAATGCCTACACCCACCACCTTCACCGAAGGTGTCACGGCATTAACGCCCACACTGATATCCTCAGGTCCTCGGGCCAATGCGGTACTCCCAACTACCCAACAACTTCAACATCAATCCAACGCTCCCCCATCGAGCGGTTCATCGACGTGGCAAGAGCCACCGCACCTGCGTCCCCATCGACTTTTAATGCCCAGTCATGGCCCGACACCCACGGTGTCGACAACGACACCGAGGCTTCCACGTCCAACCAAGCCCTGTAGGCGCGCCGCCCCCTCGACCCTCCTCGCATCCCAACTGCAATTAGAAGGTCGGCGCAGGGCTGCACTGTGGCACGACATTCGCATCAAAACCCTTCAAACGGAGTTCACCACGGTCCACCTCAAGTTTCCGTCTTCCTCGTTCCCCACAACACGGGGCCCTCCATCAGCACCACACTACCTTCTGAATCAACCCCTCAAAACAGCACTATCCAAGTATGTACGGCGAACTCAATGCTCCCTCCCTACACTCGTGGAGCTACTTCGGGGTCAAACCCAATCTGACTATCGACCCAACAAGAACATGCTACCGGGCATAATCAGCAAGGCGTGCAGCGACTACCCTCACGTGAAGCCCCTCCTTGCCGTGGCCCGCGAAGGCGTACGGGTCTCGCTAACCACACCCCTCCCCCACCAGACAACACCCCCTCGGAACCATCCTTCCGCTCGTGACCGTATCAACGTCCTACGCAAAAACATTCGTAAGGAACAGGACCTCGGACGCTGCATCGTCCTAGATCTGGACATACTCGCCCTCTGGCCGGAGGTGTACCCAAGTCCTTTTGGCATTGTCGATAAAGGCGATGACGACCCAAACATCTCCGGCCGCACCATACACGACCTCTCGTTCCCGGAGGGTTCCTCAATTAATGATCACACTGATCGGGCCACGGCCCCCATCGCGGAGTATGAGCACTGTGATGCGATCGCCAAAGAAATCCTACATCAAACGTCTCGCTTCCCAGGACATGACATCAGAATCTCCCTTGGGGAAGTTGCAGCGCATTCCGAAATCTTGGCGTTCACAGCAAATGCGCTCATCTCTTTGCTGGCACCATTCCCGAAGAGAATGCTCTAGTCAACGGCTTATTTGTGTGTTTTGGCTGGGCCGCATCACCCGGGTTTTACGGCTTAGCAGGCAACGTTATCGCTCACATCCTCGGCCGAACCTCCAAAACAATATACCCCGATGGGTTCTTCAATTCTCACTGGGCGGATGACCATGTGTGCGTCTCTGCAGACATCGGTACAAGCTGCAATGACATTGAGCAGCTGGGCAAAGGAACTTGTGACCGGACTTTAGTAGCATTCGGGATGTGGATTGTCCGGTCTGGTTGGTCTTTGACCCTCGCAGCTTGATATGGACGGATTTGGCTCTTGATGCACTCAGGGTGGCTTGCCCCGCATCGTCGAGGACAGACACATCCATCGCTTTCAGGGCGAACCAGCGGAACTTGCCCCCATCGATGGCTGTTATTTCTGATCGCCGGAGCAGGAAGAAGAAGAATAGGCACAGCACCCCCCATGCCGCTTGGTCCGAAAGGGTATGAATGTTGAGTGCTGCGAAGCATCTTCGAGAAGCTGGATCGACACGGGAGCCTTCCGGTCAGGTGGGCTGTCGAGGCTGCGGATGCCTTTTAGGAGTAGCGGATCTGTGCGTGGTCCGATTGGAATGGTCGACCACGAGCTAGGAAGAAGTGTCGGATCCCGATTAGGGTGTTCAGGATAGATGAACTTTGAATGCGGCGTCCCGAGCCGTATCCTTGGCGAAATCCCAAGATGATGAAATCGGAGATGTGGTGTAGTTGAGAGCTGAGTGGGTCCACGTCAAACCAGGGGTTTACCCTCCGGTGGGTGATGAAGGCATGCCAGACGCAGAGGGCACGTTGGTACTTTGCGTAGGTGGGCTCAGCCACGGAGTGCTCGCGCAGATACTGTGCCAGATCTGCTCGAACCCGGAGGCGTCCAACGTCGGCCGTGTCTGTGACCATGCAGCAGTCATGTTATAAATGTGGTTCGGGCAGTAGGGTTGTTAGTGCAGCGCGAGCCAGCATCCGCGAGGACATTGTCAGAACCCGGAATGCGCGAGGCAGAGAACCGGAGACCATGCTCAACTTCCCAGTATCCGAGCAGTCGGATGAGAGTTTGGGCGCGGGTGTTCTTGGAGGCCATTTTATTTTGCCACGAGACTGCTGATGTGTTGTCGACACGGAAGTGTATATGGGTTGGAGCCCGGTGCCGATTATTGGGTTGCCGCTAGAGATGGGCCCATGCGTGAACCGTGAAGACGCATGCAAGAAGTTCGCGGTAGTTGATGTCAAATTCACTGTTGTTGTCTGCATGGAACTCGGAGATGAGCAATTTCTCCCGTGGGGAGAATGCATATACGAGTGCTCGGCGGTGAGACCGATCGACGGCACATATGTCGGTGTCGGATGCGTCGGTTTTATTTGTGAGATCCGCAGGAGGGTGTGAGTGAAAGTATTCGAGAGGAACCCCATTCAGCATGGGTGAGCTGAGGATGTGTTTTCACCAGATCAGGTCTTGCCTCATGCGGTCCGTTGTGATTACGGATGACCACCGGTGCAGTGTAGACTCTGCCCGTCGGAGGCGCTGTAGAAAGGGTCGTGCGGGTCTGATGCATGTGACGACATGCCGGAGACTACCCAGGAGGGATCGGTATTGCTTACGGGTGAGGGATGTAGCGTGAAATGCCTCCGCCACCAATGCGTGGGCTTTTTGGATTTTCTGTTGAGGGATTGAGACTGTGCCCCTTGTTATGTCAAACAGGAGACCAAGCACTTTTTGCGTGGTTGCCCAGTGGGTGAACTTATCGTCATTGACAGCGTCCGGCCCGAGTACAATCGTCATTGCTGCCCGTAAGGACGCTAGGGGCTCTACTCCTCCTCCGAGCCCGGAGTGGACTTCCTATGGACTTACCGGTGGCAATGTATCCGACAAGCTCAGGTTCAGCCCAGGTCGTCTCTTCACGGCGCATCGCCAGCATTATCCAGGCCGCGACAAGCCGGAATGGAGAGAATCCCCGTGCGCTCAATACACACTCCCTCCGCTCGGGAGGGACAACGCACATGTACCGCTTGGGCGTCGACGCCCTGACAATCCAATTCCATGGTCGATGGGCGTCCGACACGTTCAAGATATACACGAGGCTGTGCAAGGAGTCGGTGACCTGCATCACTTCAAGAATGGTTAGTGGGGCAAGAACCGCCTCGACACTCCAATGACACTAATCTGAGCCTTCTCATTTGGGGGCACAGCTCTTGTCCAACTCTCGGACAGAGCTAAAGCCGGCTCCATATAGTGTCAAAGAATACATGTCGCGGTTTAGCCCCACTTCGCACGCAGGACCAAGGAGGAAATGGCTGTTGAACGGCTCCACCAAGTCGATATATGTGTGGGGGAGGGGGGTATGCATAATGTTACTGTGTTTACATGTAGTCGTGTATAGATCGAGGGAGGCTGTTCCACGAATCAGGGCACAAAACAAACGCCTAAAGTCAAAATTACGAGAACAAATAGCTTTTCAAATATTTGAAATGCTTTTCTCGGAAAAGTCTCAAAAGAATTGTGATGTAAGAGGTAAAAATAGCCATGGTCATGTGTGCGTTTAGCCCAATCATAGTTGTCCTTAGAAAGTTTTCCACCAACAACTGCTGTTTAGGGTATTTTTCGTTGCATTGTGTATTGCATTTGTGCCGACTTAGCTCCTCGCCCACTTACAATCTAGAGATCAATACAGTAGTAAAATGAAGTAAAACTTATTGAGCAATGCAAATAAGGTACTTAGTAGAGGAGAATTGTTTTGAATCGTTTGTCTAGCCAATCATTTGCAAGTTAAAGTAGCCAATCACGTACAAGTTGAAGTGGGCCGTTACGCCATTAGTTGGCGTTGATCTTGGTCAGACGGCTATTGTAGCAAGGGATAGATAGCGAAGCAGCCATGGACCTGCTGGAGGAGTTCATGCCCGGCATGGGGGACGTGTTGGCCGCCCAGGAGAACGCGCTGACGTCGGTGGTGGCCACGCTCACCTCGCAGCTGCAGCTTCTGGCGGCCGCGAACGAGCGGCAGACGCAGAAGATCACGCAGCTCGAGTCCACGCAACTGACAATGCGCCTGGCCGTGAAAAAATTGCAGGACACCCCGGCGCCGGCCCCTGTGGTGGTTGAGGTGCCCTCGGAGCCCTCACCGCCCGATTCTTCGGTCGTCGACGCACTGGCGACGCTGTCCACGCGGATGGAGCAGCTGCAGCAGAACGTGCAGCAGCAAGTGGCCGAGCAGATGCAGCAGGCGCTCGTGGTGCTACAGGGCTCGCAGGTCGTGGTCGACGACGCGCCAGCGAGGGCGCTGCTGGAGGAGAAGCTACGGGCGCTAGACGAGAAGGTGAGTGTGCAGATCAACGTGCTACGGAGCGAGGCAACGAACAGTTTGGCCGAGAAGGCCAAGCAGACGGAGGAGGCCGTGAAGATGCAGCTCGAGCAGCTCGAGAAAAGGTTCGACTACCTGTCGAGGGTCAAGATGGAGGTCAAGGAGCTCACGCGGCGCGCGGATCGACAGGAGCAGAGTATCGACGACGTCCGCACGGGAATTGAGATGCTGGCCAAGTCGCTGGGCAGTGACGACGTCGACTCGGAAACCAGCGATGAAGAGGAGGAAGAACCTCAAGAGGAGCAGGAGCAGACGACGGAGACCGAGCAAGACGTCGCTTCGATCAGGAAGAGCGCTCTCCACTTCATCCCAGTGTTTCGTTCGGAAAAGTCGCAGGAAAATGTTACCGAGGCGGTCGCACCTGCTCCAGCTCCGACGGTCGAGGCAAAGGTACCTCTCGATGTCCCCTCAGTATCCACAGAGCCGACGGACGCATCGCCACCGCAGCGTACACCATCTCGACTACGCGTGAAATCAATCGCCTCCATGTCAAAATACGTGCGACGTTCGCTGCGGAGGCTTCAGCAAGCAACGGAGCCGGCCCTCCCTGTGCTGTCTTCCGCCGATTTCGAGCCTCCAATCCCCGAAGCTACGCCCACTGACGTCCAAGCAGCAGCCCCGCCAACTGTAGTAGAGTCTTCTCCTCAACAGCCAGAGGGCGAACGCACCACTGAGATTGTTGCTGCCCCGGTTGCACCTGCCACCCCGCCACCAGTCCCGGAACCGGAGGTAAACGAAGAAGTCCATGTCGAAGAAGAAAAACGCGAAGAAGTTGCGCCGCCCGAAGAAGCCGACAAGCACGAAGACCAAGAGGTGGTCCCAGAAGAGCTGCCTCAGCAATATCGCTCGCGCATGGCCACCCAGCAGAAAGAAATGGACGAGCACGTCGAATTGTTCCGATCCTCGTCTTCATCAGGGAATTTAATCCGTCCTGCCATGCTCACGTCCGTCGTCCGCGCTCGCCGCCAACGTCGGCAGACGAGCACACGAAAGGAGTCGGACCTCCAGCTAGCCGAACAATCGCCACTATCGGGACGATCAACGAGGCCCCCGTCGGCCAATCTTGCTCTAGTCGAACCACGTCCACCGTTGACGAAGGAGCGGATCAAAGAGCTGTGGTTGATTTTACTTGCGAAACTGGTTCGCCTATCGCGGCTTCGACAACTGAACGGCATCAACGCAGAGAAGGCGCTCTTCCGTAAACGTGAGCAAATGTCGATGGGCTCGCGCGTGAAGCGGTTGGAGGAGAACACGTCGCATCTGGATGAATCGCTGGAGTATCTTGAGCGCCACATACAGGATAACAGTTCAGCCATTAACGCTCTGGACGAAAGTATCGTGGAGCTCCAGCCAGTTGTGGACAGGGTTCAAAAGATGGAGCGAACGCAGAAGTCACAGGCGCGGACGATCGTTGATATCGAGGAAAAGGTACAGGAACTGGACGTGGAAGTCCAGCGGCTACGAACATCAGCACGTCGCAATAACTCCGTGTCCTCAAATGTGACGACGGCGGTGACCAACGCGATCTCAGCGCAGCTCCAGGACGTCACTGCGAAGTTCTCCAACCAAGCTTCGGCCTTTGAGGCGTCCGAGAAGCGGCTAACTCAAGTGAGCGAGACTGAGATTCCAGCGCTCCACGACAAGATCGAGTTCTCGCTGTACACTCTGCGGCAGGAGGCCGAGCAGCGCACGAACGAGGCCGCAGTGGAGCTCCATAAGGTGGTCGAGCAGCTGCAGAATTCCCAGCGTGTTTCGAACGGCAACCAGCTTCTCCGCATCATCGACTTCTGCCACCGCATCTACCACACTTTGCTCGGAATAAGCGGCGCTATGCTTCAGTCAGTCGAACTGACTAGGGCGGAGCAGTCAGCGAAGAATCCCTCCCGCACTGCTCTCGACGTGGGCATCGAGCTGCTCCACGGAATCTTCACGCACTTGATAACGAACTGCAAGTCGCTCTTCTCGCACGAAGAAGTTGAGTCCGAGATCGACTTCCTGGTAAATGCAGCGATGGATTTCCAGAAGCAGCTTGAAAAGCTCAAAGGCCAGGCAGCTATGGCGAAGGCGGCCGCGCATGCACTTGAAACCGGTGGCAACAACGAGGGCCACGACTCCACTCCCACACCGACGAGCCAGAACTCAAGCTTCGACGACCACCTTGTATTCATCACCACTACCAAGTTGAAAGAGCTGGAGGTGGCTCTGATCACTCGAGAGACCCAAAAGGAAGGCAACCAGGTGCCAGAGTTGACGCTCTTCATGCATGACGCAGTGGTTCAGGTTCGCGCCGTCCTCTTCTTGCTGTTATTGCATGCCGAAGCGACGAGCTCACGCCATCACGTCGAAGAACTCCGCACCTCACACGCAGTCGTCCAGAGCAAGGTCGACGAGCATAGTTTCGCTATTGGTCATCTCGACTCCACCATCGCGCTGGTCAAGATGATGAACACTCGCCTTGACAGCTTCATGGAGCTGTCGTTCGCCTACGCTAAAGAGGAGGACGTCAAGAAGTCAATCGAGGAGCTCATGACTGCCAACAACGACATGCGGAATCTACTTACCACGGGCCTGGATGCAACGCGCAGCGAAACTCTTGAGCGCGACGGACTGCTCGGAGAGGAGATGAACCAGCTCATTGCACGCGTGAGCAAGAAACTCGACAAGGACGAGCTGCTCTGGACCCAGGAGGTTCTTGAGCGGCAGGTGCAGAACGTGGCAAACTCTTCTCTCGATGAGCACGACCTCATCGATATCCACCGCCGTCTTCGACGCAAGGTCGACAAGAATCAGCTCAAGTCGCTTCTCCAAGGCCACCGCGGGCGGTTGGAGCCCGGAACGAGCTTCGCGAGGAGCATAACCAGCATTGCCACCATTGACGAAGGTAGTCCGAAGTCGGCTCCACTCATTGGCGCCAAGTGCATTTCGTGCCAGGGAGAGCTCCCTCCAACGAAGGCCATGATCAAAAATGTCGTCCGCGATGAAGTGATGCACGAACTCGCCAAGTCTCGAGCGCAGAAGCTCCCACCGTCTTCTGTAGCTGCCTTCAACGCCTCCAGCCACCGAAGCATGGACGCGTTCAAGAAGGAGCTCCTCCTGGCATCGCTGCAACAACAGAAAAGCAAACAATAACAAGTAAAAAAGATAATCATGAAGTACGCAACAAGCACAGGTGTCCATTCCAATAAATAAAACATACTGCCACCACTTTCCCCTCGAGCAGTGCGCTTGTCGTTGGATAATTTCCAGGAAACGTTTAGGTACGTGCTGTACGTCCTCGAGAGTCGCGACTAAAACACCCCCGCAGCCACGAGGATGGCCTGAAGAAGTTGGGAGGCGATTTCTTTCACCAGAATCATGCTGTTCTCGTCCTGGGCGAGCGCATACACGATCGGGCGGAGGTTGTACTCGACCAAAAACTGGATCGGAGACGTGTGAGACTCGAAGAGGCTCTTGAGCATCTTGAGCAGGTTCTTGCGAACGATGGCCTTCGGGATGATTCGCAGTCGCTTCAGAATCTCCATCACAAACATGCCGCTGCGTCCAAGAGCCTGGTTGAGCCGCACTGAACGGCTCATAATCTCCAACAACGGCTCTAACAAGTTCTCCAGTTCCGTGTCCTGGGCGTTGTGGAAGCACAGCATTATCTTTAGCAGGTTCTCCGGCACGAGAAGCACGTTCTCCATCTTCACAGTGTCGTGCACAAGCCACACGCTGATGGACTTGATGGCGTCGATCTGCCAGTACTTGTCCTCGAGCAGCTCCAGGAACAGGGTCACGCTGTCGTAGGTCCACAGATGCGCTCGTGCTGTAGGCGACGCATGCGCCAGATCGCACAGTATAGGAAGCGCAAACTGCTTCAGCGGACTCGAGTTCCGCACCACCTTGATGAGTGACGGGATGACGCCTGCCTGTGCCGCGTGAGTCTGCCGGTTACGGTTGATCCGGCATAGGTAGAACATCGACTGGAGCACGATGTTCTCGACCTCTTTCCGCCTCACGTCGGAGATCGAGGGGCCTTCCGCTTCTTGCTCGTTCAGCAGACGAACCAGGGTTGGGATTGCCCCCGCCCGGTCCAACTTCTCGAGCGTCAAGGGCTCCATACTCAAGTTTCGAATACACTTGAGAATCTTCAGCATAGCGGCGACGAACTCATCGGAGTGGCGAATGAGAGGTAGTGTGCGCTTGTTTTTTCTCGGCTGCTCCTCTGAATCAAAGAGCTGTGCGCCAGGATGAATGGCTTCCAGCAGACCTTCTAACACAGCGCCATCGCACATGTGTTCTTTGACCACGGCATCGCCCTGAGAAAACTGCACGAAGATATCGCACGTCTTGTGAAGCTCTCTCATGGTCCACTTTGGCGCCGATCCGCTCTTGAGATCGGTCTTCTTTGCAGATAGCTTCGTAGACGACGCTTGGATCCTTGTGTCATTCGATGATACCGATGTGACAATCTCTGAAAACACGACCACAAACTTCTTGAGCAGTCCCGCCTTCACAAAGAGACGGCAGATGTCGTTCTTCGGGATGGTTTGGATGCTGAATACGCTGAAGATTCCGTCCAGAGCAATCCGAAGCAGGTCCACATCTTCGTCAAGGCTGGATGATTTATCTCCCAACGTCAAGAAGTCAACCAGCACAGGCAAACCTCCACACGCAATAAACATTTGCAGCGTCAATGAGCTTGTCTTGCAACACTGGCGCACAAACTTGGCTGCCTCCATCCGCACAGCAATGGAGAACTCGTTGTCCTCCGAGCTGTCCATGCGGAACCCGCGTCCACTTTCACCGGGTAAGTAATAAGGGTTATGCTGCTTCGTGAGCTTGATGATCACGGGCACCAGGCCAACCAGCGCTAAGTTTTCCTGAAATTTCTTGTAGCCCTCCACAATCTATACAATACAAAATATACAAACACAAACCAGGAATGAGCTACTCTGACACCTAATGCAGAGCTTCGCGCCAGAACTTACAATGTTGATAACTCTGAGGACAGCATGAAGGACGTCCATTTTCTTCATCTCCAGCGCCTCCATGATGTTCGGCACAACACCAGGTTGAGACATCAAATCCCTCCTTAGGGTTACGTTCTGGTCAAACAGCTCCTCCTTCAAAATGGCAAAAGGTCAATGTCAGCAACTCCAGCAGCATCGGCACAAATCTACTTGCGCTCTTACCAGATTATTACAAGCATCGAGGATGACTTGGTCCTCCATGCTTGGATCCAGTAAGGACAATAACTCCACTACTCGCGCCGTCGCCTTTTGGTTTGTGTCTCGGGCAGTCGAGTAATCGAAGTCCAATTCGTCGTCAAACAAGTTGTCGTGCGCACTCCCGCCCGACGACGACCCAGCACCACTGTCTCGGTTGCTACCGACGCGAAGCACCAAACCTCCCGCATTCCCGTCTGCAAAGTCGAAATCGCCATCCATGTCGTCCTCCTCCTTGAAGTCGCTCTGGCGCTTATTGCCTGGGACTACGGTGGCAGCGAGGGGGTCTGTCTCCATCGCGCGCTGTTGCTTCGCCGCCGCTTGTAGAAGTTGCTTCTCGTCGATATCGTCAAAAGTAAGATCTTCCTCTGGGTCTTCGACGAACTGCTGGAGCTTTGCAATCCGATTTTGAGCTGGGATCAGCGACGACCGATCCCACGAGTTCATCGTTGGTCGGTCCATTTTGTTTTGGCTCAAGCTAATCCCGCTGCTGTTCAGGCTAGCATCAAGCACGGATTTGCTCTCTAATACAACCGAAGTTTCGGGCTCGTCTTCGTCCCACACGTCGTCGTTAAAGAGCGCGTTCGCATCTTCCTTCGACAACTGAAACTTGGGTTTACTCGGAGCTGTTTCCTGCGGAGTCTTCGCCTTGCTGGCCTCCCCGTTTCCCTCATCCCTGAGCACGAACGGCGTGGGGTTCGAATCAACGCCGAACTCATCATCCCAATCCTCCACATCTTCGTCAGACTGCTCCTGCGTAGCACTAAGAGAGCGCGAGCTTTTGCCTGTTGCAGGTGCAGGTACTTCTGCTGTAGACGAGCTTTTCTCGTAGAGTTTGATCGTGTTCAGCACAGCGTCACGATCGTTGGACGACGTGACGCTCTCGGCAACCAGTTGTGTGCTTTGCTCCACCTTGTTCTTCGGAATTTGTGCGATCCACGGGTGGGCAAGAAGCTCCTCAGCTGACGCTCGCAGTCGCGGCTCTTTCATGAAGCACTTCATGATGAAATCATGCAAAGCCTATTGCATCGAATACAAACAATAGTAACAAGAATCAGCAGTGCCCTTAATCATCTAGAGAAAACTCGGCAGCACATTTACCGGAGACATCCGCTGCGGAAGCGGCGGGTGATCTTCTTGCACGATACGGAACAGTGCAGCCATGGGTGCCAGGTCGAAGTACGGCGGCTTTGTCGTCAGTACCTCGATGATTGTGCATCCCACGCTCCAGATATCTGACGCTGAGGACCAGCCCGCCATCTCAATCACTTCCGGTGCCACTGCAGTACAGACACAACCAATTCGTTAGCCAATTAATTAGCCTTTTGACCTCGCCGTTGCTCGACGTACTCCAGTACGGCGACCCCACGACCGAGTTGGCCTTCTGCGTCTCGTTGAGCTTGATAGCCACGCCAAAGTCCGCCAGCTTCACCAGTCCGTCCTTGGTCGTCAGGATGTTGGCTCCCTTGACGTCTCTGTGCAGCACACCCTGCTCGTGCAGGTAGGCCAGTCCTCTCAGCACCTGCGTGATGTACATGGCCACGAGCGTCTCCGACAGCGAGCCGAACTTCTTGACGAACTGAGCCAGCGAGCCGTTTTCCATGTACTCGAGCACAATGTAGAGGTAGCCCTGCGTCTTGATGGTGTCGTGGTACTTGACAATGTTCTCGTGGTTGAGCTTGCGCAGCAGACTGATCTCCGTCTGTAACGTTGTAACATACAGGATAACTGCTTTGTCAGTCTGCTGCAAAAAGTTCTATCCAGCACCTCCTTATCCTGTACCTCAATGGACAGCAGTTCGTCCTTGTCGATATCCCGCAGCGACACCTGCTTGATGGCCACAGAGCGTCCATTGCGCAGGTCCAGCGCGCCGTAGACGACTCCGAAGCCTCCGCGCCCGATTTCCGCCCCCAGTTGCTGTATACAGACACATACAAGATAAGCCACCTGCACTAAACCTGGCACCCATACTACCCTGTGTCAAATGGACAGGATAACGTACGTAGTGCGTGCCCACTAGCCTGACTTGCTCCTCCACGACCTTCCTGCCCCCGCGGCCGCTGGACGCCAGGCTGCTGCTGCGGCTGCTGCTCGGGCGCGATGACTGCTGGCTGCTGCGCGATCCCCCGGACGCCGCCGCGCCCGCACCGCGGCCCGGGCTGCCGCTCGTGCGCACATGGAGTCCGCTACTGCTCATAGGGGCATCGCTACAGTCGCTAATCGCGAAATGCTGAAGGTGGTGTATGCCACATCAAATAAATGTATCCATAATATGATATTATCATAGTGATAGTGTAGCCATGTTCTATTAGTTGAAGTTGTTGCTGCACATTGCTACCAGCCTGCACTCGTCGTCGGGCGCATGATGGCCTCGCTGCCCGGTAGATCCGAGAGGGAGAGCACCTGGCTGTTGTCGTAGAACGTGACGCTGGCCTCGAGCTCGTCCTGCGGCATGTAGATGTTGCCGGCCTCCGCCTCGATGACCTCCAGGTCATCGGTGAACAGCAGCGTCTGGGTCATGTTGACGGCGTTGGCGGCGGCTTCGGCCTGCTCGTGCCACTTCTTCCGCAGTCGGCGGTTCTCCAACGTAGAGTGGGCGAACAGGTCCAAAGCCTCGTCGGAGCCGCCGTCAACGCTCGGCAGGTTGAGCGCCGGCGCCTGCTTCAGCGTCCCATGGTAGATCAGCACGTCGTCGAGGAAGACCTCGAACTCGCGCACGCCGCGCGTGGGCGTCTTGCTGTAGTTCCACAATCGGATCTTGGAGATGGTCACGGGCTCGTTGAAGAAGATCACGAGCTTGTTGGGATGCGACGGCGTGTGCGGCGCCAGCCACATGTGGCGGTCGTCGTACGTGTTGTTGACGCCGTCGTACAGCTTGTCCAGCGTCCGCACGTCCTGCGTGGCGCCCGGTTCTTTTAAGATGTTGATATCTCTCGGCTGGGCGTCGATGATCTCGCTGCACAGCGGGATGAGCTGGTTGTCGCGGTCGTAGAGTTCTACGCCGTTGAGTCCCAGGTAGAACTGGTCTCCCCAGGTGGACGAGAAGACGAACTTGATGATGTAGCCCGTGGGGAACAGAGGCGTTTGGTACTGCTGGAAAACTTCTGCGATCGGCTTCATGGTGGTTTTGTTCCGTCGTGACTGGGGGGGCGTAGACGGCTGCGAGAGCGAGAAGGTGGCGTCGCAGAACGCTGATCCCTCGAAAAACCCGCTTGAGGAGGTGATGTCTTGAGCTGGCTGAGCGTGCACGGGTGAGGATGGCCTCGTACTCTCGGCTTCTCCTGTCCTTGATGCTAACGGGTCACTTTCCTTGGACGGAAATGCTGGGGGCGTAGTGGAGACAGCAACCGCGCCTTGCTGCAACGAACTGTTGCGTAGGTACAAGAATTGGCCAAAGTCGAAGTCCATGAGGTTCCCTGGGGCCTTCCTCAGTGATGCGCGCATGTGGTGGACACCGTCGATCCGCACGGAAATCTGCTTGGTGCCTTTAAAAGAGTCATCCAGTGTTGTGTTGTAGTTCCAGACTTTCAGCGCTCGCACGCTCACTTTCTCGGGGAAATCGATCGTGATAGCTCGGCGGTCTGGAGGGAGCGTGAGCACGTCCTGAAGCGGAGCACTCCACATGTCCTCAGGGTCGGTGGAGAGATGTCGTGCTCCGTGGGTTGTTATGAGCTTTTGCATTCTATCGACGCCGAATGGTGCCGAGATGATGACAGTGTCCAAGCATATCGACAATGGCACGTAGTTGGAGTCGAGGAATTCCAGACCTGCTAGTCCGATTTCGTACGGGTCTCCCCAATTTGCTTCCAGTATCAGCTCGATCGTCTTGCAGCACAACGGGCGCTCAGTCATTGGCCCTCCCACGACTGGAGCAGTGCACGGGCGAGAGGCTTGAGCTGCTTTTGATGGCGTTTGGAAGTTCATCCCTGCCTTCACACCCTTAGGCAGCGGGGCGACTGGGGTAAACACGGGAGTGATTGGGAACGTCGAGTCTCCAGCTTCAGGGGAGCAAATGATGTGGCTGCTTCCTCTGGCTGCAGCGCGAGATGTCTTGTTGCCAGTCTTCGGTCGCTCTAGAAGCCGCGGGTCCGGGCCAATTGGCAGGCCGCTTAATGTGCCCAAGCCATCGAGCGGAGACGTTGATGTCGGGGCTATGGAAGTTCCAGGAGCCTCGCTATCGATCAGCGTCTCGTTCCGCTTCTCGTATTTCTCAATGAGCTGCAAAATCGACTGGTTCATCGTGAATAGAATGCACTCGTTGCAGTCGTCAATGTCTTCAATAACGCTTCCGGGTGCGCGTCGGAGTTCGCCTTTAAAGATGAACTTGCCGTCCAACGAAATCTCCACGTAGCGAGCACCGCGGTACGAGTGGATGCGAGTTGTGTTGTAGTTCCAGATACGCAGCATCGAGATGGACAAGGGGTAGTCGAAATCCATGTAGATGAAGTGGTTCTGGCCACGCGAGAACGGAGCAAGCCACGCGTGCAGTTCGTCACAGGTGAAGTAGTGCTTGTCGACCAACTTATCGACAGTTCGGGGGTCGAGACGGTCGTGGTCTTGGATATTTAGATCTGGTGGGTCCGCCGACAGTTGTTTATCAACATCGGAGAGGTGAACGGCGTGTCCTGTGTGATCAAAAATCTCAATCCCCATAAGCCCCACGTAGAAGGGGTCCCCCCACGTCGAGAGGATGTTGATAACGAGGTTCTGTCCGTGAGGCAGCTCGGGGATCTGGAAAACCTCGGGCGGCTCCGGTGTTGACTTCGACCCGAAAGATTTTGCGAGATATCTCGATGCTCGGTTTTCAACCGCAGCGTGACCACCTTGATGCTCGTTATGGGTAATAATCAGCTCGTCAACGTCTGCAAGAACTCTATCGTCCTCGCTCTCCTCCAGGCTATCGTCGATATTGACGAAGTGCACGTTGTCTGCATATCAGCGAGCCAGAGTTAGCACTTTTAATTAAGAGCACACAATCCAGCATCAGGAGCTCACCTCCAGGGTCTGCAGATACGCGCATGACTGAGCTTTTAGTCGTGAGCTCGCGGCTTCGGTTCGTCTTGTCAAAGAACTCGAGCGATCGCAGTGATTCGACGAGAGATTGTTTGACTCGTCTACAACAACATCCGTGAGTCAAGACGAATCTTTGGCCACGACACTTAACTACGCACCTGCTTTTCGACTCGGTTGCCTGTTGCCGTGTGCGATGTCGTGAACGCTTTGGCGACGGGTGCTCGGATTTGGCCAAGAACTCCTTGTCAGCGGCACTAACCGTGTCCTTGAGCATTCCTATCGGAGCGCGTGGTCGAACAGACGAAGGACTGGGAGCCATGGGACCCGCTTTATCTTTGTGTGGAGAGGTTCCGCCGTTGGTCCCAATAATCGCAGTTCCAGCAGCTCCGTGCACCGTTGTGTGGTCTACCAGCTCGACGCTTGACGTCCTCGGACCGAGTGCCGTCACCTTGGGGGCGTGGTTGGTGTCACTGCTGAGCCACGACGGCACCGACTGCGGACGCATGGCAAGCTCCAACTTGGCCAACGCGTCGAGCATCGGAGGTCCGCTCTCCATCTTGATCTGCTTGGGCACAATATCTAGTGTCGAGGCGTACGTCCGACAGCAAGTTCCCGTCGTTTCGATTACTCTTTTTATCTTTAGCGCTCCATGTGATAAGGTCGACGTGCAGCTTTGCTTATCCAGTATTTGCGATAATAAAAGAAGCGCGAGTCTTTGCTTCGATGACAACAGCACAAGATACGCCGAGCAATGCCCTAGGACATGGAGACATTCTTCAATTCTGAGCTGTTTGAAAATACTTGATCGGTTGTCGTGAAGTACCTGCCACTCGACGTCCTACTGTAATGTGAATTGTTATCAATGATGCTACGCAGCGACGCTGAATAATCCCGTAAACCTCGCGTAGGCATCTAGCGTTTTGCCGCTCTATACGAAGAAGTTGACTGTCTTTTCAGGATAGACTGCAGGCAGACAAAGAGATATTATAATAAGCTCAGCAATTCATTGCATCATATTTTCACCAGGCGCACCGCACCTCATCTTGCACAAAGAGCTCCACCGTAAACGCTGGGGTGCTCTCTGTATCGGGAAGTTTTCTACGGCGTAAAAGAAATGTCAGGCCTTTAATACAGCAAAACTGTGCACACCAGTATACCTGTACACCGGAACGCCACGATTGTGGGCCAAAAGTAAGCGTTGTAGCTCTATCACCGGATTCCAGATTGCGTCTGGGGTCGCATAGCGAGCCGAGCGCGGGAGGATCTCAGCAGCCAGGAATTCCATCGCTCGCTCCATTCCCTAAACAATAAAAAGTCGTAACCAAAACGCAGCCCATTTAGTCATATCAAGCTATGAGTGGGCTTAAGCGCTGTTACCTGGTCCAAATAGACAGCCGCGATGAGCGAATCCACTGCTCCTGCCGCAATAGTGACGCATCCTTTGTCGTCGCCCGGCACCGTGTCCGACGTGAAATTCGGAGGCCAGAGCAGGACTTCTGCAAGCCCCAGATCTCCAGCAACCTTCGCCAACACAACATTGTTCACAAGCACCGCCTTGGCGATCGAGAGCTGGCTTTCCTGGTACCACGGCTTGGTCTGGAAGAGAAAGCTCGCTGCTGCAGCGCCAAGCAGCGAGTCCCCCAGGAACTCCAGACTGCGGTTCGACAGTCGAACCACTGGTACATCGTCCGCGATGACATCAGTGTGCAAACATCCGTGGTGGGTCAGTGCAATTTTGAGTAGCGTCGTGTCCTTAAAACTGACACCGATGCGTTCTTGGAATTTATTGGCTCCCAGTTGTCCGGAGTGGCAACCTTTTGAAAGTGTTCTGGCTTAATAAGCTGCCAGTCGGGCGTCAGAGCTGGAGAAAGTAGCTGCTGGCCAGTGACAGTCTTGGTGCCCACCACGTCCTCGTCCAAAAGGTGTCGCTCGAGCTTGGCTGGACGTGAGCTCAAGGGACCAGCGTGGCTTTCAGTCGTCCTCTTGGCATCGCCGGTGACTGCGACAGTAGTGAACGCTTGGGCAATTTCCACGTCGCTTATCGCTTCATTACTCGCGATAGAGGACACCGAAGACTCGTACCCGCCGGCAGAGCTGGCCCCAGACATGGCTTCTCACTTCAACTCTCTTCAACTTTTAGCCAACCGCTCCTGCTTGTAATATTGACCGCAAGGTACTGAGTGAGGTACATGTATGAAATTGTAGCTCAAGATTTCAATAATCAGAGACGATACCAGCTAACTAAAAAAATCCATGAGCTCCTAAGCCATCTCGAATTCGAGGTTGTGCCAGTTTACTTAAGTACTGTAGTAGAGATTTTATCAGGGAGTTTGTATTAAAATACCTTGAATAATTATATTTTCAACGAATCATGGAAGCTATACGCGAAGTACTGTCTGTTCATTATTCAATGTGACACTCTATTAAACTGCTCATTCTGTACTAAACTGGCAATTTGCCTTAGTTGAGTTTCTGATCTTGGCATGACGTCGTGGCAGCGCTATCCTGGGCTGTGGACGCCGGAGGACGAGGCTGCGCGACTTGGAGGACGCAGTGAAGCCAGTGCACCGTTCGAAGAGGACGAGGAGAAGCAGCAGGGGGACCATTCTCGTGGCTCTGATGGACGCGCGCAACAACGCCCTCAATACAATGGCTACGAAAGGATGAATCCGCCACCCCCGTATCAACAGCAACGTACGACGCAGTTTCCAGGATACCCAGCCATGCCCCCTCAGGATTACGTAGGGTATTCTACGAGAGGTGACGTCCAAGAACGGCTCGACCCGGTGTTCTATCAAGACCAGTGGACGTATCCAGCACAAGCTCCTCGGCAGCCTCCACCGCAGCAGTCGACGAATGTCAGAGGCCGGTGGGTAGCGCTAAACCAGCAGGGGTCTTGGATGGAAGAACATGTAGCTCCTGGTGGTCTGCAGTTGAACGGGGGATACCGACACGGACACGGACACGGACGGTGGGGGCATTGGGAGAGGAGCCATCACGACTCCCCTTTATCTCCTTCTCGTCGCAGAACGCCAGGGTTTCTGACAGCTACTCTGAAGCTGTGTGTTTACCACGTGTTCAACATCGTCTTCGCGCTGGTGGCGTGTGGCATTCTGTCTGCGGGGATCTGCTCTGCTGCCTCGCTGATCCCGGTCTGCTGCATCGGACTGCTCATCTTCCAAGTACTCGTGTATATTGTGTTCTCACTGGCGCAATGGGATATCAAGCTGAGCAACTACATCTCGCCGGCGCAGCAGCGCGCGTACGCAAACCTGCTCCCGTCAGGCAGATTCATCGGCAGGGAAGGACTCTCGGGCTACCGCATATCGCCCAGCTTGGCGTTCTTCTCTCCACTGTCACTCATGGCGATGCTATACTTTGTACTGGTGAAGCCCGTGATCGGCGCTCTGAGTTTTCTGTCGGTGCTGCTGGTCGTTGCACCCGCCGCGGCGTTCATCACGTCGCTGACGTCGCACCACCCTGACGGATACTACGACTCGATTGAGATCTATGGCGTGGGGTCCACATCGATGAGCCGCAGCCCAGGGCTGTCCCTGGTGAGCGCAATTTGCGTGACGCTGGTGGGCGTCGCGCTCATGCAGCTCGTGGCCAAGATCTCGATCGGGGCCACACGGTTCTTCTGCTGCGAGAAGTTCGCCATGACGACCAGATCTGCGCCGTACGCATTCAACGGCATGACTTCGTATGGAGCTACTTCAAGGAGGAGGTAACTAGGAAATTGTTTTGAGATGGTGTGGATGTGGTGCGGGTTCACAAGGCTTATTAAAAAAAATGAATTGGAGCTTGTTGCTACTGCGCTGCAACGTGCAGGACTGCTGTAGATTGACGAGCTTCGTGGTAGATTTCGCCACCAGGTGGGCAGAGACCAGGCACACAACCATTTCTCCCATAGGGTCTCCGGAATGTTGGTTTGCAACGCCGCCGCCACGAATCGATGGCATTCTCTATATTGCCCTGCCGAGCGCAAGTGCTTCAACCATGGTCGAGTCGTCCAGCTGCAGTCGCCGCCTGTACCCCGACTTCGAGGCTCCAGCTGACCCCAGATACAGCGCCGCATATCCCGTCGCCAATGCGCCTCCGATGTCCTCGGCCGAATCGGAACGCTGGCCGCTCACCGCGGCGGCACCAGCAGTGTACGCGCAGCAAGGCTCCTACAACGCGTACTACGTGCCGCCGTCCTACGGTGAACCGCCAGTGGAGAACCGGCATCGCCATCATCACCAGCATCATCATCGACACCGCGGTTGCAACTACCAAGGGTTCGTCTGCTCGACGCTGAGACTTGCGCTCTTCCACGTGATCAATGCAGTTCTGGGCACCGTGGCATTCATCGCAGTCATCACCGGCGTGCATCTCTCTATCGGGTTGATCCCGCTGTGCTGCGTGGGGCTGGTGCTATTCCGCGGCGTCGTGGTCTTGGTGCAATGGCTCGCGACGCTGGACGTGAAGCTGAGTAACTACGTCGCATCGCCTCACGAAGAGCACGTCCTCACGACTGAGCCTTTCGGGGAGTTCGTCGGTCTGCGCCTCTCTCCAGAGCTGGCGCACTTCTCGCCTGTGTCGCTGTTGGGCATGCTCTACTTCTCGACCGTCAAGTTCGTCGTGAGCATCGCCAGCTTGGTCGTCGTGTCCGTATTCGCCTCACTGCCGATGCTGCTGCTCGCCTTCAACGACGACGACTCGGGCGACTGGATCGTAAAGATTCACCACCACAAGAAGGTGGATCTGCACGAGTACCCGCTCACGTTCTACGTCCTCTGGGGCTGCCTCTTGATCCTCACGGTTGTGGCCATGCACGTCGTGGCGTGGCTGTCGCGTGCCGCCACGCACTTCTTTTGCTGTGAACGAGTGACCCCGACCGAGTACACCATCCCGATCGTGGAGTACCCCGCGACAGCAGTCGTGTACGGCTCCAACGTCCCCTCTAGCAGAACACAAATGTACTACCAGTCCCAGCAAACTACATACGTATTCGTGCCAGCAAATACCTGAACCAATACATTACAACAACTTTACATACATGTACATGCACGTCGGCGGACCATCAGAACGACATCGCGATCGTATGGTCCATCCCTTTTCTCCTAAGATTCAACAAAATCATACACAAATCTTAGGATATATGTATGAGACTACGGTACCAATGTTCAGTGTCAATCGCTGTGTCGCAGTTGCACAATTGCGCGCGTCGAGCAGCATGGCGAACACCTCGGACGCCGTCCTGCGCGCCGCCCGCGTGCTCGTGTTCTTGGTGCTGAACTACGCGCTGGCCAGCACGGGCTTCGTGGTGATCGTCTTCGGCGTGGCCTTCTCGCTCGGGTCGCTGGCGCTCTGCTGCCTGGGCGTCGTCATGTTCCAAGGGCTGCTGTACCTCGCGCCGCTGCTCGCGCGGCTCGACGTGGCGCTGCACAACTTCGTGGAGCCCGCAGAGAACAAGCTCTACGGCCAGATCCCGCACTACGGCGAGGGCGGCGCGTACCTGGCGCGGCCGTCGCTCGCCGTGCTGCTCTACTTCAGCACGGCCAAGCTGGGCGTCGGTGTGCTCAGCGCCATGGTGGTGGTGATCCCGTTCTCCATGCCCATTCACGCGCTCACGTCGCCTCTGTTCCGGGAGCAGTACTTCAGCGAAGGCTGGTTCAACCTCTCGGCCTTCATGACGGTGGCTACTGCGCTGCTGGTGAGCGGCTTCGTCGCTGTGCCGCAGGTGGCCAGACTCTCTTGCGTCACCACGCGCCTGCTCTGTCGGGAGGTCTTCTCGTCCATCTACACGCGCGACTTCGTGCCGACGGCGCCGCAGGAGCCGCTGGACTCGGCGCTGCCGTCGTACGGCACGCAGCAAGTGTGACAGGACGTCGACGACCACAGACAAGCAAGACCAAGACGAAGTGCTGCGAACGAATGCACCAGACAGACAGACACCTAGACAAACGTATACATACCAAGAGAGAAGAATCACCAGTGGAAGTGAAGCGATACCTACATCTCATAGAGCAACCAGACGATTTTTTTGCCCCAAGGCTTTCCAAACCAAGCAGCAAGTGCAATGACGAACTTGATGGCTGGCGGGTCGGGCAGAACTCATAGATACGTACACCGAGATTTTTACGATTGAAAGTCACTCTTCCGATCAACTTGTCTAAACTAAAGGTCACTCTTCTGAACTGCCTTATCTCAGCACTGCTGCTCATCTCCCTCCTCTTTCAAGTTGGAGACTAAGCACCGGCCAGTGCTCAGTGAGAGACTTGCACACTTCCAGCAATCGCGATCTGCTCCATACAATAGAGCACGCTCGCCATGGCCAGAGCCAAAGCCGCCCACGTGGCCTTCGTCTCGCCCTCTCCGTCGCCGCCCACCGCTCGAATCACGCACAAGAAGCACTGGCCCACGGCCCGCACCCCGCTGTACGTCGAACCGCCGCGGCACCACTGCCCGCCTCCGCCCATGGACGACGAGGACGCCGAGGGGCTCGTCCACGCGCTGCTGCGCGTGACGCTGGAGCTCGTGGTCTTCCACTGGGTCAACTCCGTGTTGGGCGCTGCGGCCTTCACGGTCGTCGGCTGCGGCGCGCTGCTGTCCGTCCTCTTGGCGCCGCTGTGCTGCCTCGGGCTCGTCTTCTTCCGCCTCGTGCTCTGTCTGGTGGCCGTGCTGGCGGAGCTGGACGTGGCGCTCGTCAACTTCGCGTCCTTGCCGGAGGAGCGCATCTCCACCACCAAGAGCTTGACACGAGGCTCCCACGCCAGCGCGCGCGCGTGCGGCGAGACGAGCGTCGAGCGTCTCGTCCCCGACCTCAACAAGTTCTCGCCGCCAGCTCTACGCGCGACGCTGTACTTCGTCACAGTCAAGGCGCTGATCGGAATGCTCAGCAGCCTCGTGCTGTCCATCGCCTTCTCGCTGCCTGTGGGTGCCATCTCGCGCGGAAGTCTGGGGAACAAGTTCCATGGAGCTGTGGGGCTGTTGGTGTTCCTACTGGCGACAATCCTGCTGCTGGGCATTGGAATCCCTCTTATGCAGTACGGAGCGAGACTGTCACGAGCTGCTACGGTGTATTTCTGCTGCGAGAAGTGCGAGCCCGAGCACCATCACGCAGATCATGGTCATTCGTCTTCGACGACGTACGGAGCGACGGAAATTTGCAGCGCGGCTTGAGCTTCCGGTGAGGATCTGACAGCGAGAAGAAACTCGATGGTGAGAGCGTTCGTTCGGCTTTGAGATGGACGTTGGCTGCTGTCGCTGTACATACTACTAACTTAGGTATCGTCAAGGAGACGTGGAGTGGTTGCGATGCGTATCAGTCAATGTAAGACCACGACGCTCTCGAACAACTTTCGTGTTACCGCCACTTCGTTCGTGACTCCGTTACGCTACAGCACTACCGAAATACTACAAGACCAACACATAAGTCGAAGCTTCGCAACAAAACGATGGAGAGTGCGTGGGTCTTCTTCCACAAGCAACACTACAGACGCAGCGCCCAGCACCCGAAGCTCCGCGATTTAGACACCAATTCGACCGTCACCCGCTTACAGAGCGCCGAAGTCCTGCGTCCAGTAGGTCTTGTACTCGCTGCAGGCGCTGTTGGTGGCCAAAGCGAAGCCGACATTCACCACGTCGTCCTTGAGGATGTTGGCGCGGTGGCCCGCCGAGTTCCACCACGACGTCATGACGGCGGACACGCTGGTCTGGCCGGCAGCCACGTTCTCCGCTGACACAGTCCAGTCGTAGCCCTGGGCCTCCATTCGGTCCCAAGGCTCCGATCCGTCGGTGCCGTCGTGCGTCATCGTGCAGTGCGTGGCCTGGTCCTTCGAGTGCACCATTGCAGCAGCCACGAGTCGAGCGTCGATAGTCAAAGCCGCCAGCCCGTTGTCGGCGCGGTACGCGTTGATAGAGGCCAGCATCTCCGCCGTCTCCGCGCTCGTGAGTCCATTGTCGTAGGACGTTGACGTTGACCCGGACGTCTGCGATGACGCCGAAGCTTGGGAGGTCTGGGAAGCCGATGCCTGGTCCGTTTGGGAAGCCGGCGAGGTCTGGTCGGCGTTCTGCTCCGCATTTTGCTCGGCATTCTGGTTCTGGTTTTGCTCGGCGTTTTGGGCTTGGTCCGCGTTCTGCTGAGATCTTTGGGCTGCTTGGTCCGCCGAGTCCGAGTCCGAGGAGAAGCGGTCGATGACGTACCCGCAGCCTGCGCCCCAATTGTTCGAGATGGCTGCAGTCTCGCCGCTCTTGAGCCAGCAGGTGCCGCCCTTGAAGTAGGTCCAGCTCCAATGCGTGCACTTGGAGTTGTTGGCACACAGATCTCCGCAGATGTCGGGGATGCCGCGCACTGAGTAGATGTCGCCGCCGTTGTAGTCGCAGTTGTTCTGCCACATGACGCGGCCTTGACTGCCGACAGCGAACGCAGCAGCCGAAGAGCTCAACGCCATACAGGAGAGCGCGAATACTGGGGACCGGAACATGCTCGCGGAGTGAGAGTCTAAGCGGGATGAAGGAACTGCTTGGTATTACCCGGCGAATTGGAAAGTGGGCAACAGAGAGCACAGAGACCCATCGCGCGAGCACTCCGCGCACAATCCTCGACGCCGTGTTGGGAAGCGAGTGACGGCAAAGGAGGGACCTGCAGCGTTGCAGAGCTCGTCTATTGGGCTGGTGAACAGCTGTCGACCAGTTGACGCTGCATGTGCCAGGGCCGCATCTGCAGATATCCTTGAGCCGGTGTCAACTCCACTCAACAATGCGCTTCCGTGGTGTCGGCAGCGTCGAAGCAGCCCCCCGCCTGGCAGCATTCGGCCTTCTGGTGGCTGCAGCTCCGAGATTCTACATGGCGATCGTCCTGCGATGCGACGAATGGAAAGGCGAACAAGAGCGATCATTGGCTGAGCAAGTTGAAGTGCTTCCTCACCGAAACGGTCGCAGGGCATGGATAATGTTGAGCTTCAGTCAACGCACACAGCGTCTTGCCTGGCATCCATCCGCATTTGCACTAATTAGATGAGACCTCTTGAAATAGACTACTAGTACTTCGGTATGTACGTGTCCACAGCATTGCAATCGATCCTAAGCGGACCGATGCATCACTTTTACGACTCACCCACGCAGAGGGGCCTCGACTCCGGCTCATTCCGCCTTCGGTGTCGCTGAGCTTTTCCGCTGCATGTACCCTGCTGTCGAACAGCTACACTGCAGTTGCTAGAGGAGACCGCGGTCGTCGATCGCGCTCCCACGCTCAGACCTTGAGTTGAACCCGAAGTTGGTCCATATATGGCGCCTACATCGTTGCGATCTTTAGCAGCAGTTAAGTCGCTCGGCTGGTGATCAACGCACGATCGCGTTGACGTGCTTCAGGAAAGGAGAGAACGTGTGCGTGTGGTGCTGAATCAGTGGAAGCTCAGCATCAATAGCCGACGGCAACGCGATCAATCCGTACCTACTCCACCATAAAATCACTGTTCAAACACTTTTACTACATGTACGTCAAAAGCTCTAAATTGAAGGAGCACCGATACTATTGACTTTATCGGGTTCACTCATTTACATCTACACGTCACAATTAGCACGCTACGCTTACGCACTACTACACTCACTCATGTCCTCGCCGATATCGAGTAGGCCTGCCTTTGGGCCATTTCCTTCTCTCTCGCCGTCTAGAGACTGCCGAAGTCCTGCGTCCAGTAGGTCCCGTAGCTGCCGCAGCCGTTGTTAACCACCTTGCCGAAGCCCACGTTCTCCACGTCACTGCTGAGCAGGTTGGCACGATGGCCGGGCGAGTTCCACCACGCAGTCATGACCTCGTCCACACTGCTCTGACCCGCCGCCACGTTCTCCTTGGCCACCTCGAAGTCGTAGCCCTGCGCGTTGATGCGGTATCCGACGCCCGAGCCGTTCGAGCCCGTGTGCGACATAGTGCAGCGGTTAGCCTGGTCCCGGGAGTGGAGCGCAGCCGCCGTCACTAATCGGTTGTCCACAGTGAGCGCCTTGAGACCGTACTGAGCGCGGTAGGCGTTGATGCGGCTCAGCATCAGCCCCATGTCGGCGTTGGAGAGACCGCTAACGGCAGACAAAGTCGACGTGGAAGTCGAAGCCGCAGCAGCGGGGGCTTGGCCCCTGGCTTCCGCTTGCGTCCGCGATGTGGTCGTGGTCGTGGCTGAAGCGCTACGCGACACCACGTATCCGCAGTGCGTGCCGTACTTCTGCGCCTTGGTGGATCGCGTGCCCTTCTTGAACCAGCAAATTCCTCCGTTGGAGTTGGTCCACGTCCAGTGCGTGCAGGTTGAGTCGCTGGCGCACACGTCGCCGCACACATCCGGGATGCCGGTCATCCACCGGTAGTCGTTCCCGTTGAAGTTGCAATTGTTTTCCCACATGACGCGGCCGCCACTTCCGAGCTGGAAGCCTGAAGCGGAGGGGACGACCGAGACGAATGCGACCGCGGACGCGGCGATAGTTGCGAAAATACTGAGGCGAGGCATGCTGGAGATGTGATCAGGGCGAGGGAAAAGGAAAACTGAGAGCTTTGAGCTCGCGGATTCGTGCTCTCTCTCGTTGGCCTGGATAGTGGTCTCCATTCGGACGGCCCGATGGCCAAAAGCCGATGGTGTCCGCCCCCCTACGCAACATCGGTTAAACATCCTGATGGCGCCGGTGTCATCGCGTGCTCAATATTATGGTAAAAAGGCCGTCGCGGCGGCTAAAGGAGCTGTGCAGGGCTCGGGAATAAGGAGCTTCATGTGACTCTTGCAGTCCGTACACATCGAGGGTATGGAGTGCGATTCTATTGTTATGTATGTGCGAGTTTAGCGCGAGGACCTTCCTGTATGCAGATGTCTAGGTGGTCGTCCGCTCGCCCGGTTGCTGGTTCGTAACTTGATGGTAAAGCGGAACGGCATGGCGTGAGTTGTTGGCGGTTTGACTTTGCTGTTACGTACGTACGTACGTACTGTACGTAACGTACATGAATAGAGACGGCATGAACTTTGAAAACCTCACCGAGAATTAATAACTGAGTTCATCACTTTGAGTTACTGACGCTTCAAGGCTCGTTCCTAACGCTTAAGATATGGTGGCGTAGGCAAACGGAATTGTTGAGGCAAGGAGAGCCAAACTGTCGCTCCTTGGCCTGTATTGAAAATCCTACAAGTTAACCCCATGGTAAACATGGCGACTCCGACAGCTGCAAAACCTGCTGTGTGCCCGTTATTCACTGAATAATATCCAGAGAGGAGTCACTGGATGGATACTTTGAGCACTACAATGAGCTCCGACTAAAATCCGGCTCAACGCGTTGTTAACACATACAGTATACTAGTACTGCTTGCATTCGGCAGCACAAGAAATACATTGTTAACCTGAACTAAGAATTCCTTGCTGTTGCTATTTCTAGTAAAGGTATCCGTAGTTTGTTGGTAAATTACATCAAGATTTCCTACGCTCAACAAAGCACCTACAAACGTGCAGCTCAACAAGCAGCGTCCATCTACAATTGTAGACCTTTGTAGGAGAACTCTAAATACGTGTGAAATATCATCTTACAAACCACAACACAGGTTCATCGTGGAAGCACTGGAGTATCCATGTATGAGATGAGCAAAATACTGAGGTCACACGATTGTTCCGGCACTAAACACTGTAGACATTTTTCTTAGTGGAGCTACTGACAATTTACTCACTACACTAGATACTAGACTTTACGCATTGAATCGTTCTTCGTCGAACGATCGATAGCTGAATACCACGATACTTTGGCTTACCACTGAGCCATCACGTCACAAGAGCACCGACATGGACACGAACATATACCGAGAGGGTCAAGCCCTTCATGCCAGGCGACCAAAGTCCTGCGTCCAGTACGTCGCGTAGTTGCTGCAGCCGTTGTTCACCACCTTTCCGAAGCCGACGTTCTCCACGTCCTTGCTGAGGAGGTTGGCACGGTGTCCGGGGGAGTTCCACCACGAGATCATGACCTGCTCGACGCTCGTCTGGCCGGCCGCCACGTTCTCCTCGGCCATGTTGAAGTTGTAGCCCTGCGCCTTGATGCGGTCGCCGAGTCTGGAGCCGTTCGATCCGGCGTGGGTCATTTTGCAGTGGTTGGCCTGGTCCTGCGAGTGAAGCGTGGCCGCGTTCACCAGTCGGTTGTCGATGCTGAGACCCGGGAGGCCGTTCTGCGAGCGGTAGGCGTTGATCCGGCCCAGCATCTCGCCCATCTCGTTCGGGTTGAGGCCGCTGTTCATAGCCTGGCCTTGGTTCTGCTGAGCTTGCTGCGAGTTGCGGTTCACCACGTAGCCGCAGTTGGTGCCCCACTTGTTCGTCTTGGTCTTGGACGAGCCCTTCTTGAACCAGCAAGTGCCGCCGTTGTGGTTGTTCCACGCCCAGTGGGAGCAAGCCGAGTCGCTAGCGCAGACATCGCCACAGACTTCGGGGATGGCCTTCATCGAGCGGTAGTCGTTGCCGTAGAAGTCGCAGTTGTTCTCCCACATCACGCGTCCGCCGCTGCCAGACTGGAAGGCGGTGGACGGGGTGAAGGACGACGCGATGGCGGACGCCGCCAGGAGCACAAAACAGGACAGTCGCGGCATTTTGTATGTGGAGATTGGGGGATTGACCGATGCGAGTCAAATTGAAAACTGAGTCCTGCCTTGGCCTGGTCTGGCCCAAGATCTCCACATCAATTCGGATGACGAGCACACAACCGAACAGCAGAAATCGGTGGTGTCTGTCTCCTTCCTCCCTAGTGGAAAAGGCGGCATCAAAGCATCGGTTGGGGAAGACCCTGCTGTTGAAGCTTTTGGCTCGGAGGAAGACTTTGCCATACAGTACCCGCAGGGCTTGGGGATAAGGACTCTACCGCCCATAACCTTAACTTTACAACGCAGTGCAACATCTAATAGGGAGTGCAGCTCCCGCTATAGGACTCCCAGTTGCCTCGGATATCATTCGGACAGTGAATTCTTGTAGAGCAAAACCATTTCTTTACCTGAGCCGACGTGGCCTAGATGGAGAAGAATAGTTGATAAGTTACAGTACAAAGTGTTGGCGCATTTTGTTGTTTGAGCTTGGGAATGAGAGCATCAATTAGCGCAGTGTAGTTGAGTTGCGGGCACCAGCTACAGTGTAGAAGCAATAGAGGCACCTTCTAGCCGGACGCTGTCGACGACGGGGGTGGTCAACATTGACCCACACATATGCATCGCCTGCTGTCGGCTCTTACTTGACGCCACTACAGACACTCCGATCCAGAACACGCCGTGCTCCCCACTGTTGATCTACAGGCACTTCCGCATCCTAAAGGAAGTATCGCTTGGATTCCCGTCGAAATGGCTCAAGCAGGAGCAGTACTGACAGATAGGTAGGTAGTGTAATACTCACGCTGGTATTCAGCTCAAGGAATTGCTTGACGCTGCTTCAAGTTCATGGGAGTAACGTCGCTTACGATTGCATGCGATCACTATTTCGCGTGCTTCATTTGCCACGTTGTCAGCCTGTGACAGCCTGTCTTTCGTGCTACACATGTGCTCTTCAACATCTGCGCCGCGAATGGATGTCCCCGCCATCGTGTCTTCGGAGTAGTCGAACTGCCGCGCAGATGGCACTCGCGAGACCTTTGGGAATGCCCATCCTGGCGTCCTTGATATCATCGGCTACTGCGCTTGCGTGCTGTTGTCGGCCCTTTATCAACAACGACAGAAGTACACTGCAATCTATGCTACTATTATTATTCTGTTAAAGCGGTGTATCTAAGCTGTAGTGAATGGTATCATAGTTGGCGTCCGAAGTCCTGCGTCCAGTAGGTCGCGTAGTCGCCGCAAGCTTCATTGGTGGCGAGGGCAAGGCCGACGTTCACGACGTCCTTGTTGAGGATGTTGGCGCGGTGGCCTGGCGAGTTCCACCAGGACGTCATGACATCTGCCACCGTGGTTTGTCCTGCGGCCACGTTTTCCGCCGCTGTGTTGTAGCTGTAGCCCTGAGCTTCGAGTCGATCCCCGAAGTCCCGGATCGTTGTTCCTTTGTGCGTCATTTGGCAATGACTCGCCTGGTCTTGCGAGTGGAGCAGCGCTGCCTTAACGAGTCTGTAGTCGATGGCGAGTGCGCCTAAACCATTCTGTGCGCGGAGGGAGTTGATCCGGCCCAGCATATCCGCCATATCCGAGGTGGAAAGACCACTCGACGCTGCAGCTGTCGAGGACCGGGAGACGACGTAGCCGCAGATCGCTCCGTAGCTTCTGGTTTTGGGAGACGGAGTGTCCTGCTTGAGCCAGCAGGTGCCGCCGCTGTAGTTGTTCCACGTCCAGTGTGTGCAGGCAGCGTCGTCAGCGCAGAGGTCTCCGCACATTTCCGGCAGGGCGTTCACCGAGCGGCAGTCGTTTCTCGGGAAGTCGCAGTTGCTTTCCCACATGACGCGGCCGCTGCTGCCAGGCTGGAATCCTGCTGCAGTCGGCACTTGCGTCATGGCTGCGATGGCAGACGCAACGACAACTGTAAGGTTGGCGATCCGGAGCATGTTTTGCTTTCAAGGGGCTGAAGTGAGGAGAAAGAATAAGTGTGCTTCACTGCGAGCAGCACCACGATGCCACCAGCATCGTCCCCTCGTCGCCTGGGACCAAAAGCTTCCTGTATTAGCGACCGCCGTCTTCAGGCCACTGAAAAGGACGCGAAGAAGCTTCGATGGTGGATTCTGATGCGCCAGCTCTCAGCTTGATGTGGAGCTAACCGTACTGCAGGAATGAAGCGGGATGGGGGTATAAGATTATAATATAAGACTGGCCTTGTTAGAGGAATGAGGACGAAATGGTACTGCAGAGCATCGACTTCTTGTCGAGCAGGACGCCGCTATCAAATGTCGATGCTGCAGAAGTGCAAGCATCTCATCATTCCTGCTTCTGCACGGTTGCCGTCTATTATCGCGTGTGCTGATGTACATGTACTGCCAGCGTGAAATGTCCAAAGACTTAGCTTGCATAGAGAAGTGATGGTGCATCTAACAGAGCGGTTGTAATATGAGCTGCTCACTCTGGCAAAAGTCGATTCGACTTCTTCGACGCAGCATTGAGTTTGCAGACGAAAAGTTTCTGTACCGCATTTTGAAGCCATCTTGGAATGGCAAGAATTGAATTGAAACGACTCCATAAAGCCATCCTATTCGCCGAAATTCGGCTGTAACGTCCCATCGTGTAGGCATCCAGTTTTCGCAAAGCGTCACTAGCAGCAATAGCAATAATGGAGCAGGTCTTCGCGGGCCAGAGCCTCTTCATCACGGGCGGCACGGGCTTCCTGGCCAAGGTAACAACCACCCCCTACTGTCCGCCAATGCAACCGCTTTATGCTCACTGCATTTCCCCCAATTAAAACAGACCGTCATCGAGAAGCTGCTGCGATGCACCCCCGACATCGCCAAGGTATCAATTCATAATTCCCCCCTCCCCAGCGTCAATTCCAATGCTAAACACCTCTAACTCTCATCTCCCAATTGCCCCATGCAACTAGATCTTTGTATTGATCCGCCCTCGCAAGGGCGTGGCGCCGGCTGAGCGTCTGCAGAAGGAGATCATCGAAAGCCGCGTCTTCGATCGACTGCGGGCCGAACGCCCCAATGACTTCGCAGAGTTCGCGGCCTCCAAGCTGCAAGCGGTGGCTGGAGACATCACGACGCCCGATTTGGGGCTCAGCCAGGAGGACGCTTTGCTGCTGCGCTCGAGTGTGCAGATCTCTATCCATTCAGCAGCCACGGTGCAGTTCGACGAGCCGCTGGAGGTGGCGGTGGAGATGAACTGCTTGGGGGCGCTGCACGTCGCCAGGTTCGTGCAGAGCTGTCCGAGGGTTCGCTGCCATCTGCACGTGTCGACGGCCTATGTGAACAGCAACCGAAGAGATGCCAGGATCAACGAGGAGCTCTACCCGCTGGACTTTGACGTCCACGACGCACTGAAGGCCGTCACGACAGCGTCTGCGAGTGAACTGGAGCGACTGAGGGTGAACCTCATGGGCACGTACCCCAACACATACACTCTCACCAAGTCCATGACGGAGCATTTGCTCGTGCAAGAGTTCGCGCCCAACTTCCCGCTGGTTATTTACCGTCCGACCATCATCGGTGCGAGCTGGAAGGAGCCTGTGCCTGGGTGGACGGACCAGATCGCTGCTGCCGGCGCTATCTTCTTGGCGGCGGGTATGGGCGTGTTGACGATGCTGCCCGGCGACCCGCGCAATGTCGCTGATATTGTGCCAGTCGATCTGGCAGTGAACAGTATATTGCTGTCTATCTGCGCAAGGATTCACCAGCAAGAGAGCTCGAGCGTATCTCAAGAACCACCCTGTCCGTTGGTCAAGGGTGTGTCGGTGAACAAGCCCATGGTGGTGCACTGCGGGACATCCGACCCAAGACAAAACCCGCTACGCTGGCGTGTGCCGTGCGTGCTGGTGCCCGAATACTTCCGCAAGAACCCGCCAGCACGTGGCCTGTTCCCGGCCAAGTTTTCGATGATCCCAACGCACCAAAGCTTCCAGATTCAATGGTTTCTTACGTACGCCTTGCCGTCGTCGGTGTACTCGACCGTGGCCAACAAGAGCGGGCATCCTGGTCACATTAAGAATGCAGCTAAGCTCTGGCAGCTCACCTGGCGCGCGCGTAACCTCGTGGAGTTGTTCAAGCCATTCACGGAAAACCAATGGATCTTCGTTGCTGACGCCGCGGAGAAGGTCCTGCGACCCTGGGCAACTAAGGACTTTTGGATCGACTCGCACGAGATCGCGTGGGAGCGCTACGTGGTCAACTATTGCGTCGGGCTGAAGAAGTATATGCTGAACGAGGACGTCATCGACGTGGACATTGAAGGCGTCAACCAGACGAAGCTGGCTCTGAGCACGGGTCGTATTCTGGAATGGGACCCGGATCACCACGCGATCTCCTTCCCTGGTTTGCTCTCCGACGTGGCGTGGGCGTACACATCAAGCCGCAAACCTGGTTACACGAAGTCTGGACTGCTGGGTCGTTTCATGGGCATTACGGGGTGGAAGGAGGGTATGAATCACGAGGCTTCGCATGTCCCCAGACCCCACGTGGAGTCTATCGGTGGCCTTCGCAACAGCGTCCTAGAGTCGGAGGTCGTACGCGCAACTATTGAAGAACGCGCCGTAGCTCAGGGAATGGACATCGACGATGTGGAGCGTCAAGCTGCCAGTATGCTGAGCACTATGGCTGCTCAACTGGATTACAAGTCGGTGCGCAAGTTCGGCTGGTTGCTGCGCAAGGTGTGCCGCAACATGTACGACCAGATCCACGTCGACGAGACGGGTCTCACGCGCATTCGTGATCTCCTGGCGGACAGACGCGGGAGTGTCGTGCTCGTGCCCACCCACCGCTCGTACGTTGACTTTCTGCTCATGAGCTACGTGTTCTTCGCCTACAATATCCCCGTTCCGTACGTGGCGGCGGGCGAGGATTTTCTCAATATGGGCAGCCTCACCAAGTTGCTGCGTGAATCGGGCGCGTACTTCATCCGCCGATCCTTCTCCGATGACCCGCTCTACTCCGCTGTCTTCCGAGCCTACACACAATACCTGGTGTCTAGAGGCCACACGATCGAGTTCTTCATCGAGGGATCACGCAGTCGCAGTGGCAAGCAACTTCATCCCAAGTTTGGCATCCTCAACACGGTCGTCGACTGCTACGTGTCGGAGAAAGTCAAGAATGTGAGTGCACTGCGCGGAAGCTATAAGGGAAGCTGTAGGACGTGTACTCACTTACCCTGGTGTTGTTTTATGTTCTTCAGCTATACATCGTACCGGTCACAATTGACTACGAGAAGCCGTTGGAAGTGCTGCTCCACCAGAACGAGCTCTTAGGCGAGGGCAAGATCCGAGAGGTACGAGCGTCTTCAGTACGATCCAAGCCATGTATCTCAGTGCTGTGCTCACATACGCTTTGAATGTTGCGACTGCAGTCGATAAGCGCTCTGATGAAGGCGATGCCGGTGGTGCGCAAGAAGTTCGGCTCCATTTCCGTGAACTTTGGCGTGCCCTTGGACGTGAAGCAGCACGTCGACGCAACGCTTTCGCGTGCCGAAGAGCAGGAGACGTTCGTCCCTACGTCTGCTATCGTCGAGGATCTGGGTTATGCCATTACAGACGCGTTGATCGACAACGCTACGTGTGCGATGTCGCACGTGGTGGCCGCGATCCTGCTGGTGTATCGTCAAGGCATCTCCAAGCAAGAACTGGTGCGTCAGGCGGACTGGCTGCGACTGGAAATCCTGCGTCGTGGCGGCCGCGTCGTTGGAACTCAGGGCCGCTCGCCTACTGTCGTCGTGGATCGCGCTCTCGAGCTGCTGCACGAGCTCGTGACCATGCGACGCAAGGACCTCGTGGAGCCTGCTATCACCAGCGTGAGTTGAAGTTGAAGTTGCCTTGTACCTTGTGCTGTATGAACGTCATCCTCACTCACTTGTGATCTTGTGTTTTGTCTACTCGGCTGCAGCGCGAGCAATACCCCAACATGATCGGCCTCGGCTACTACCGCAACAAGCTGCTGCACTGGTTCAACCTCGAGGGCGTGCTGGCTTGCGCGTACCATGCTCTGGACGCCTTCAACTTGCCCTCTGGAGCTAGCAGCGCGCGCTCAGTCTCCAGCAACTCGGACGAAGCAGGCGTGGACCGCCAGGAACTCCTCGACGGCGCGTTGTTCCTGCACGAGATGCTCATGATGGAGTTCGTGCGCAAGGACGACCCTGAAGCCGACCGCGCGCACCTCGTGGAGGCGCTGGCTCAGCTGGAGACGCGCAAGGTGCTCGTCCCCGTGGCCACTTCGTCGTCTTCAGCGCCGCGCGTGGAGGCCGTGGACGGCGCGATGCTCTCGCTGCTGAGCACGCTCATGTGGCCGTTCATCGACAGCTACTGGGTCGCCGTCACGAGTCTGTTCGCGCTGCGTCCGCACGGGGAAGTGACGACCGAGGACCTGCTCAAGCGACTTCAGTGGCTCGCGGAGACCATGTACCACGAGAAGCTCATCAGCTTCTACGAGTCGTGCTCGCGCGAGACGCTGCAGAACGCGCTGGCGCTGCTGGAGCGCTGGGGCGTCCTGAGCTCTCGCCGTCGCCCGAGCTCTGGCAAGGCCAAGCGCAACGTCAACAAGCCGGCAGTGCAGCTGCTGAGCTTGACCCCGCAGTTCGCCAAGGACGGGGAGCTGGAGCAGCTTGCCTTGCGCGTCTCCAAGTTCCGCAAGCTGCCGCCTGGAGTGCAACCCGCCACAACCAGCGAGACCGAGGTGCTGGCGCGACTGCCGGCACTCTCGCGCATGTAGATAGACCCTTTCACTGCTGTATCCACCACCACAACTGAGCAAAACCCTCCCGAGAACGTTAAAGAATAAAGCTGGCATTGATCACCGGTATCAAACTCACGAGGCCTGCGGCTGGCAGCATGGGGTGAAGCTGCACAGATACTATCGCGCTGCCGTAGCTACGAGCGAGCGAGCAAGAAGCTTGCTTACAGGTTGCCGCGGATGCGCTCCGACACGTCGCCGATGCTGTGGTGGGCGGCGGACCAGGCGCAGTGGAACAGACCCTCGCGGTCCGTGCGCTCGTACGTGTGGCCGCCGAAGAAGTCGCGCTGGGCCTGCGTCAGGTTGGCCGGCAGGCGCTCGCGACGGAACGTGTCGTAGTAGTTGAGCGAGCCCGCGAACGAGGGCGTGGGGATGCCGCTGGCCACGGCGAGCGACACGACGCGGCGCCACGAGTACTGGCGGGCCTGCAGCTCAGCGGCGAAGTCCGGGTCCACGAGCAGCGAGATGAGCGACGCGTCCTTGGCGTACGCCTGCTTGATGCGGTCCAGGAACTTGGCGCGGATGATGCAGCCGCCCTTCCAGATGCGCGCGCACTCGCCCAGATCGACGTTCCAGCCCATTTGCACGCCGGCCTCACGGATGAGGTTCAGGCCCTGCGCGTACGAGCAGATCTTGGAGGCGTACAGCGCCTGGCGCACGTCGTCGATGAGCTGCTGCTTGTCCACGGCGGGGATCTCCGACGGGCCCGACAGGATCTTGGACGCGAACACGCGCTCCTCCTTGCGCGCGCTCAGGTAGCGCGCGTCCAGCGACGCGGTGATGGTGGGAGCGGCGATGGAGCGCTCGGCGGCCTCCTGCACGGTCCAGCGGCCCGTGCCCTTCATGCCCGTCTTGTCGAGGATCTTGTCCACGACGTAGCCGTCGTCCGTGAGGTCGTCTTTCTTGGCGAAGATCTGGGCCGTGATCTCGATGAGGAACGACTCGAGCTCGCTCTTGTTCCACTCGTCGAAGACGCTGGCCAGCTCCTCGTTGGACAGGCCGCCGGCGATCTTGAGGATGTCGTAGGCCTCGGCGATGAGCTGCATGTCGCCGTACTCGATGCCGTTGTGCACCATCTTGACGTAGTTGCCCGAGCCGATGGGGCCCAGGTACGTGGTGCACGCGCCGTCGTCCACCTGGGCGGCGCACTTGGTGATGATGGGCTCGAGCGCGTCGAAGGCCTCCTTGGGGCCGCCGGGCATGAGCGACGGGCCGTTGCGCGCGCCCTCCTCGCCGCCGGACACGCCCATGCCCACGAAGTGGATGCCCTTGGGCTCCAGCTCGCTGGCGCGGCGCACGCTGTTGGGGAACCACTCGTTGCCGCCGTCCACGATGATGTCGCCGGGCTCCATGAACTCGGAGAGCGCGGCGATCGTCAGGTCCACGGGCTTGCCGGCCACCACGAGGATCACGACCTTGCGCGGGCGCGCCAGCGAGGCCACGAACTCCTTCATGTCCTTGTAGCCCACGAGCGGCAGGTTGCCCTCGTCCTTGGCGCGCTGCACCGTGGCGTCCACCTTGTCGGGCGAGCGGTTGCACACCGACACCTTGAAGCCGTGCGACGCCATGTTGAGCGCGAAGTTCTGGCCCATGACGGCCAGGCCGTAGAGTCCGATGTCCGAGAGGTCAGCCATGGCTTTGGAGGGGGGAGAAGAGGGAGGAGAAGGAGAAGAGAAGCTGGGGTCTTGCGCGCAAATTGCGGAATGAGCATTGCGAAATGAAGTGACACGGAGGCCCGAGGCAAAGATCTGATGACGTTCCACTGTTTTAAACCACGAAAGTCGTGCTGTGTTTTAAACCACGAAAGGCTTCATTGTGGCGCATCCAAGGGTGCGGGTCTCTAAGCAGACCGAACAATTTTGTGCTTTTTGCTACTAAAACGGTTAGGACGCGCCGCGCCTCTGCACTTGTTACTATTATTAACATTATCACCAATATTTTTGTCAGTACTATACATGAAACGCTTCATATTACTACAAGAAATTTAAATTTTCATACTATTATAATTGATGTTGACCAGGGGTATGAATAAAACATTTCAATATGAAAATTGTCAATTAATATGACGAAAATATGTGTTATTGGCAAGCGCCATATTGAAATTTGTATTATTGGCTCGTATGATTTCAGGGTATTCAAAAACACTGTCAAGGCGCATGGAATTGAAATATTTAATCAGTATAATAATTAGCTTTGGTTATCGTCATATTTAAATCATTATTACTGTCAAGCAATTTTACCAATTCAATATAATACTGAATTGGAGGGGCCCTGATGTTGACAACATCATGCTGCAATTGGTATTTATTGCAACTGCCACTGTTGCCACCACTGCCATGCTACAGCTACTGCGGCTGCTACTGTAACTGCTACTGCCACTGCTTCAGCCACTGTCACTGACACTGGCACTATCGCTGCTGCTGCTACTCCTACCTCATCACTACTTATATTGCTATACTACTCATATTCCACTATTGTTAAAGATATTGCATTTGTTATGCTATCTGTGGCGCGCGTTACTGCTGGCCATAGGCACTATCTGCTTACCACTACTGCAACTACAGCTGGAGCAGCTGTACTACAGCTACTACAACTACTATTTCACTACTGTTAATGATGTCATAGTAATGTTGTCATTGATATTGCTTGTTCGTATCTGCTGCTATCGCTACTGCGACTGTTTATTATCTGCTGCCACTACCGCTACCGTTGTTATTTACGCTACAACTACGATCTCCAGCATTGATAATGGCACTGTAATGATATTGCTCCTGCTTTCTTTTTCATGCCTGAGAAAGACTGCCAAAATCTACTCCATACTGCTTGACTTGCTGCATAATATCACGGGGCATATCATGGCTTGCTCAAACTAAATTTATAAGTAGATGCCATCTGAATATCGCCGTCCACCGTGGTGAAAACGACGCGATCCAAACATTATCGATGATCTTATCGTCCTCTAGACCCTTATAAATCACTCTCCTCTTTTCCAAATAATGTGTGTGACTTGTATTGCTGCGTAAGTAATATCAATATGACGTATTGTGTCTTTCACGTATTTTGGCGGGTGAGCTGTTAATTCAGGCGGAGTTAGAGTCATAAAAGGGTGATCAACGCTTATTTAGTGCTAATTATGCCTAAGATTGTGAGCGCTTCCCCTAACATCCGCGATCAGCATTTGAGAGCTAATCGACGGAGATACGAACAGAATGGCATGGATTGGCGGATAGGAAACCGCCAATCGCTCTGTTTCCGCCTATTAATAAGTTATTAATAATAATAACGAAGGCTGGATTAGCTTATTCCGCCTTGAGTCGGCCTCACCATCGCCGCTCCTAATTCGGCCACGGAGGGACGACCCGGAATTAACATGGGAATTAGCTAACTCGGGGTATAATTAAGGTCGATAACGGATTAGAGTTATGCCAGAATTATCACGGCAGAATAAGTGAAAGGCACAATAATTTTTATTCGGTATATTGCTATTGGAATTGTTCGCCTGCGTCACGATCACTGCCAGCTACCACTGCAACTGCCCTACTGTCAATGCCACCGCTACTGCAACCGCTATTAGTTACTGACTTTGAAACTGATATTGTTATCGCTATTTCTGTTACTATCTTTTTTTTGCTCACCCCACGATCAGGAAGAAAACTGACAAGGTCTACAGTACTGAGTTGTTGTAACCCAGTATAATGTCATCCAACGAGACTTCTTCGCGAGCCGCACCTAGTAAAATACCTCTATTTTTACGAACTACATCTGCAATTTACACGTTACTGCAGTTATAAAGTACGCGGTGCAAATTGGCGCTAATTTCGCTGCGCCATGCGTTCATATTGCTTTACTTAGGTTCTTGCTGCAGCAAACATCACGCCCATCTAATCGAGGGTGTGAATTAAACCGCACATTTTGTTTTGCTTAAGTTTTATTTCAAATTCAAAACCACGTCAAAAGCATCGATCCGGACGCTGCGCTGCTTTATACCGGTAATACCATGAGATTTTGGATACTCTAGTTCATATTAAAATGTACCGAATGTATTAAACTGATGGTCTGACAAGAAATGACGCAGCTATCCGCTTAGAGAACAAGGCGACCTCTCATTAAAAGTTGGGGTGTCACGAGTGCTTTCATCGGCTACCTCTGTTTAGAGGATGGATGGCACGGTTTGCATAGTGAAGTGCAGTCTTCGGCAGCTACAACCCATGAAGCCCCATCACTTCGCTTCGATGGAACTTTAATGCGGATCGTCATCGCCTATTGTGCGCCGCGCGCGATGCGAGGTCACATTGCGATTTCCTCTGAGCTGCTCAAGCGAAGATGGAGGCGCAGCGCCAGCCGCCGGACTGCCCGGACTGGTGGGACGAAGAGGTCGAGATGCTGGCCGAGGAGGCCTGGCTACCTGTAGCACAGGACTTCTGCCAGCGCAGCGGCGAGCCCTACAGTCGGTGCATTCATCACTTGGCTGGCAAGTCTTTCGTGGGGTTGAGGAACCTGACGAACCACTCGCTCCGAGGGGCCATGCCAGTTGAGCTCCTTCCCGAGAATCTGGACATCGACAGCAGCATCAAGATCGAGCTCAGCCCGACGCCCGAGGAGCGTTGTCAACTCCGGAAAATGTTCGGCGCCTTTCGCTTCGTGTACAACAAGCTCGTAGATCTTGTTGGAGACGACTGGCGGCGGCTATCTCAGGCACAGCTAAGGGCGGACTACCGACCAGTCAGATCTGTGACGAGGCGCAATCTACTCACAGATCATCTCCCCGATTGGGTCTGGGACGTGCCGCAAAAGATTCTGGACGCGGCCTTCACAGACTTCCTCAAGACGATCACAACGACAAAGGCTGGCGACGAAGCGGCTCGTAACAATGGAGAGAACCGACGGCCCTCCGAGCTGCACTTCAAAACTCGGAAGAACAACTCAACGAGCATTGAGATCCAGGTTGAATCCTTCGGGTACACGGGGCATGCTAGTCAAGCTCGGTTTTTACCGAATTACTTTGGTTGGCGTCGCGGAAGCGATGAAGGGATTGCAACCAAGGAGGACTTCCCCGAGCCAACGCACGCGGTGCGGCTCCAGTCTACCCGACTCGGCAAGTTCTATCTTTGCGTTCCCCGACACGTGGACTTCGCACAGTCTACAACCCTCCGAGTCTGTGCCATCGACCCGGGTGTACGGGACTTCATCTCCCTATACGACCCCACTGGTCTAGCAATGGCTATCTACGATGCTGAGAACTACGTGTACAAGAGATGCCTCGCCATCGACCACATGAAGTCGCAGTTGGCTCATGAGGGCGGAAAGCGCAGGCGCTACTGACTGCGCAAGACAATCTACCGAGCATTTCAGCGCATCAAGCGCATCGTGAAGGACATGCATCAGAAGGTCGCCAAGTGGCTGTCCGTCAACTTCGATGTGGTGTTGCTGCCCAAGTTCCCAGTGTCGCAGCTCGTGCGCCGCCGCAATCGACCTGATGGGCGCCGCCGCCGCATCAACTCGGTGACTGCGCGACGTATGCTGACCTGGTCGCACTACAAATTCAGACAAATGCTGGACTACAAGATGAAGAGAACGGGGGGCGTGGTGGTGGTGTGCGACGAGCCATGGACGACGAAGACCTGCTCGCACTGTGGGAGAATCAACCACAGGATCACGGTGCAGAAGACGTTCTGGTGCCCGGAGTGCAACTACGTGTGCGACCGCGATGTCAACGCGGCTCGCAACATCTTCCTGAAGAACGAGAGACTGATACCGTGAGCCCCACGGGGCTCAGAAGTGGCGAATCCTATGCCACGGTGCCTGCCCACTGGGAGGCCCAAGCACTGGACCAGCCTGTGGCGCAGTCGTGCGGGGCAGCAAGCGCTTGCTGGAAAGGTGTAACCAAACAGGTTAGGTTGCGGAAGCTGAATGCTTCAGCTGGCTAGGTGTAGTGATAGTGCTATACGTAGACAGTGTAACTTAATCTGAGGAGTGATGACGTTGAAGTGCACCCGCCAAATTGGCCGCGCCGCTGCTGGCCTGAATCTAGCGCTGCATTTGCCCTCGAAGCGCATGGAGTACGAAAGCAAGCTGCAGCCCACGCCGCTGCGTTTGGCAAGTTTGTATCTGTTGTTGCCTACGTGTACTTCGCAGTTGAAACTCGCTTTTAGGGACTTGTACGGAAGTATCTTTTGGCAAAAGTGTCTGACTGATTGACAAGCAGACTGAAGGAGAATCGATGGTAGGAGAAAGGTGGCAAGGTGCATGCATTGCAGACGCTCGCAAAACGGCATCGACGAGAGCAGGTTGCAGTGTTCGGCGCTGCCGAGCCTCTAGGTACAGGGAAGCCCACTTCAACACGAAAGATAGGTTGGACTCTCGCACATGTAGCACACTTGCCCTGCGATCCGGAAAAAGGGAGCGTCGAGACCTTCGCTTGAAACGACAGTAGCAACGCCTGAGCAACACCACGGTGGTGCTTGGAGCGCAACAGGAGCCTGCTGCACTTGGTTTCTTGGCCCGAGACTGCTTGCGTGTCCGCAGTGATTTCGCTGGGAGGTCCAGGATTACGTCATAGCACTGCGTCACCCCAAGCACCAGTACCAACAACTGATTTAGAAAGCTGCATCGAAGGTGAATGCTGTTAGGCAGGTGATCTTGAAATAGTGAAGCGACACAAGCGTTAAACACTAATGTATTCTGTCTGACAGCCCAATGCAGCAGCACAGGGTCACGATCTTCAATACCCGTTCGTACAGCTGGCGGTGCCCATCGCCCGTCTAACCTGGCGTGCCCATCGCCCGTCTAACCTTGTAAGTCGCTTGCATACTCATTCCAATTGCAGGTCGCTCCACACCTGGCTTTTGTATGACTCGCACCACCCGCCAGCTCTCTGTATAGCAATGCACCTGCGTCCTGTCATAGCACTGTATGTGGTATCGCAGGTAACATGGAATATGCGCCAAGTGTGCCATTTTCGGCCACTGGTAAACCGCTGTGGCGCGTCAACCGAGATTCACCCTGTTCCGGGCCAGCGCTGTTCGTAGTCACCTGCATGGGCGCGTGACTACCTGCCCTCAGCTCTGGCCCCGAAGGCGACATGGGCGGACACAATGCAGTCCTACTAGAAACTACAGCTACAGCTGCAGACTAAATGTACATGCGCACAAGTAGATTTGTGTTTGGGAGCGCTCAGACATCCAAGGAAAATTAGGGCCTCAACCAGCAAGCCGGGTGGCGACCCGGCCGCTATCAGCAAAACACTGCGAATGTTTAAGGGATAATTTTTTTCATCAACGCGCTCCGCGTGCAGCAACAACTCTGCATCAAGTAAAACTCCCCAGCGGCAATTTCAACGCTCCCTACCACGACGATTGTAAAGTGGGGGTCTCGGCGCGTCCTCCGTCCACCGATCGATGGACTCGATCGGTTCGGGCGGGTCTGCGTTCATCGAGCCCGAGCCGGGTCGGGTTCTGGAATCTTCCACCCCTCTCCAATTCGCTGAAATCCCCGGTCGGCTCGGCCAATCACACGTCGTTGAAGACGGATGGTGCTGGCGTATCGGAGCTGCTCGCATTGCCCGCCACCCGGCCACCTTCAGAACACGATTTAGAATTGCGAAGTCAAGTGGGCCCCTCCCCGGGGGGGGCGGCTTGGGGAAATTCCCCGGACACCAGGGCAGAGAGTGCCAGCGTCCAAGCGCAGACTCCCTCGGCGATGAAGCTTTGCGGAGATGGCTCCGCTTCGGCGGGCCGGAGCTTTCGGCGGATTTGCGAGGACTGATGGTCATACTAAAAGTTATGCAATTGGCTCAGCGGCTTATGGCGGACGTCGTGCCGTCGCTGCTTGGAGCTAACCCGACGGGGATTACTCATGTTGTGTTCTCCACGACACCCAAGAGACGAAGAAATTGCCACGTGACGAGGGCGCTCGCGAGTGTGTTTCTGAACGCCAGCGGCGCGGTGTGTATCTGCATGTCTGTATGAATGTGTGTGTTTTGTATGCATTGTTGGATGGAGCGCGTTGATGAAGAAAATTATCCCTTAAACATTCGCAGTGTTTTGCTGATAGCGGCCGGGTTGCCACCCGGCTCGCTGCTTGAGGCCCTAATTTTCCTTGGATGTCTGAGCGCTCCGGTTTGGTACATTTTGCATGTTTGAGTACGAGGATTAAAATTTGACATGCGCGTCGTTTGAAGGTCGTACTGTAGTGGTCTTCCTGATGAAACGACAACCTAGTTAATCCATTTCTAATGAGTACTCGCCATCCTCTGCAGTTGTAGATTGGTAGTGAAAGGTAGTGATAGCTGTAAGACCCTTCAACATGGGTGCCTTTCACAACCTACCCAGACTCTTCTCTTAAGTCTTCATGCCTCAACCTTCCCCGCTGCGTTAGTATGTCCATTCTGTAGATGTCCTGGCTTGCAGCAAGATGTTGCCACGAGTGAGCACCAAAGTGCACCCTCGCAGCTCCAATTCAACTGCAGCAGACTACGCGTGTCTTCCGTCGCCCTCAGCGCCTCCGGTGGCATCGGAGCTGCCAAAATCAATTGGAGGTAGAAGCGAACGCGATTGCACTCGCTGGCTGCGCAACTACCCGCGGTTGAGCTTCGTCCTGCTCTTTGTTCTCTGCACGTACGTCGGAGGCATCTTCATCTCGACCAAACTCACGGCGTGGGCCCTCAGCGTGCTCGGTGTTGATGGTGAGCTGGCGAGTGCTCGACAAGTGTACGTCGCTTCAAGTCAAAGGTTGAAGTCCATGACGGAGTGCGTGGATCGGAGCTCGCTCGAGTACTTGGCTGCAGCCAAGTTACAGTTCGAAGTCGATAGTAAACGGGTGCAGAAGATCATCGATGCCAACGACGACGTGCTCTTCAACCAAAGGAACGCGACCATGACATGTAAGTGCTTCCACCTTGATACGTCTCAATTGTTGCGGTACATCCGATGACACCATTGTTCTTTTACCAGGTTCCGCCGCTTTCTTGTCGTCTTTGAAGGAGCAGGTGCTGATATCCGCGTCGGACGATGCCAACTCGACGCTGAGCTGCTTCTCCGACAGATTTTACGAGGGCGTGCCCGAAACAAATGCTCTGTCGTCCTCGCGGGCGCTGGTACTCGCTGTTCGCGCACTACTGACGACGCAAGCCGTCACAGCAGCGAGCGACAGTGTGGCCAAACAGCAAGTTCAATTCGAGAACCAACTCGTGGACATGTGGAAGTCCGTCGACTCGATCAAGACGTCGATCGACAAGACGCTTAGCGCCACGAACACGTTGACCTCCGAGCAGCTGAGCTCGCTAGCGCCAATTCTGTCGGACAAAGACGGAGAGGGCCACACCAAACAATCCGCCTCCCGCCTTGGCCGCCTGAGCAAAGTGGTGTCATCCGAGCTCTCAGACCCGCTGGCTTCAACGTCTTCTACCAGTCTGGAAGCCATACGAAAAGCTGGACGAACGCTTCACACAGCGCTCGAGTTTCTATCGGGCTTGCACGAGGGGCTCTCGGATGTCATGGACACGGTGGACGGTACTTGGCAGCTACTGGAGAAACAACTCAACGCCACAGCGCAGCAGGCCGTGCAACTGCAAAAAGAGCTCGCGTACGCAGCTGAGTCGACTGCGCAGCAGATCAATCGCACCAGCTCCGCCATTATGACGAGCTTTGGGCAGGCTCAGCAGGAAATCGCCACGTCCTTCGACATCCTGCACCAACACTGGCAGGATGCAGTGAATAAACTGGTAGCGCAGGGCTTCACACCGTGGCATCGACTCGGAGACCGACTTGTCGCCGAACTCACAGCTAACCAGCGCCAAAGTGTCAGACCGGAGAACTCCATTCAACGCAAGTACATACTTCCGGATAGAACGACAAACTCGAGCTTGGAGACGGAACGTGCGAGGCTGGCCACTGCAGCACGCTACGTGGACCCCCAGGCTTCAAAATCATCGGCATCTACAGATAAACGCGACGAGTTTGATATCGATACGGCCGTACTGCGCGCGTCGCTGGTGGACATCGGAGCTTTCGTGACCCAAGTGATCTTTTACGTGGATGTTGGTCGTCTCACTCTGCTGTTCGCAGATCTCGCTGTGGGGCTTATCTCTGAGTCGTACTCGGACATGCCGATGCTGGACATTCGTGGGATCACTACAGCCGACACGATCGGGAGCGTGTGCGAGGTATTCCTCTGCAAGCACAGCTTCTGGACAGTGTGCTACGCCATCGTTGCAAACGCTTCGGAGCTCATGCGTGTGCTGGTGAGGTTCGTGCTGCTGCTCGCTGCTGCTTCGGTCGTCACGGCAGGTCTCTTCATGTGGAAGCAAGACCACATCGAACACTGTGGACGAGCTGCATTGCCTTCAAACGCTTCTCAAACAGTCATTCAAAGTATCACCCGCGCGTACTTCGAGAACAATGGCAACAGCAGCAACAGTGTCGTCGATCCACTCGATGAGATCGAGAGGTACACGACCATCATTAACGATTCGATCCGCAACGACTACGCCGCGCTGGAGCTGGACTCTGCTGCCGTATGGATGAACCAGTCTGCCGCGCTAGATGATTTCGGCGACTGCGCGACGACAACCAGCACTTTAGTTCGAATGCTGCAAGATTGCAGTGAACAGGCCAGCAGCGATGACACCTCTCTATCAAGCCAGTGTCTGACAAGTGAGCTGCGTAATTCGTCGGGACTCGTGACTCCTTCCAAGACCGCAACGCAATTGAGTGAGAATGCGCCCTATCTAGCGCCACCCAACGCATTCGAGTCGTGCTTCCCAGAAGGAACAACCGGACGGGTAGCCGTTGTCAGCAAACTGCAGCACGACCTTGCCTGTGCGACTGAGAAGGCCGTTTACCTTTCGTGCGCTTCGTGGTGGGTACTCGTTGTCATCTTCGCCGCGAACCGATTCGCAATGAGGATGATCATCAAAGCGGCGGGTGTGTACTGGTGGCGCTTCTTGAGTGCAAACCGACTGCAATTCACGGGCTATTGCCGGGAAGACGGAGATATCGTGGCGAGCAACACACTGCCACTTGCGATTCAGCAGCACTTGCGCGAGGCCAAGTGGCAGATCATCGGGCGGTTTGTGGGCATCGGATTCTCCTTCACTTGCGTTGTCAGCGTCCTCATGGTCGTTTTCCAAGGAATGGTGTAAGGCAGCACTTTAGCACGATTCGTACAGTTAACACAGCACAATAACTCACCACACCATGTTTCATCATTCAGCTTCGTTGTTGTTGCACACGCTTATTACACTTTGCTCAGATATCGCGCGCATCGTGTTTCCTTTGTTGGGTTTCTTACTCAACCGCGATCAACTGCGCCAGGTCCTGCAGCGCAGCACCGAACGAATAGCCCTCCTCCTGCTCCCAGTTATCGATGTCCTCCACATCCTCAGCCTTGTTCTTTTCACCAGACTCCTCCGCCTCCACAGCAGTAACATCGCCCTTCGAGAAGCACACGCGGAACGCGCGCACCTCCATCGCCTGCAGCGTCACCGTCGTGCCCTTCACAGGGAGCGACTGCGGGGACCAGCCGTACGCATCGTCCGTCGTCTTCCACTCCAGACCAACGCGGTTGTCCTCTGCGCCCAGCTCCTTCGTGCCAGTCAGCACCAGCTCCGTCACCTCCGACACCACCGAGTTCTTCACAGTGAATAACGTCGAGTAGTCCACCGTCGCTGGTTGTGACAGCGTCGCGTGCTCCTCCACGGCGTAGAGGTGCGACAGACGCACCATCAGACACTGCTTCGACAGCTCCTGTACCGTCGTCAGACCCACGCTCGGAGGGAACTCGCCGACGGTCAGCCACGGCACCTTCGCCTTCACGTCGCTGGTTACCGGCTTGCGGTAGGCCGTGAGCGGACGGAA